>NC_036863.1:25940032-26028799 GCF_002910315.2 Salvelinus sp. IW2-2015 | reverse complement strand
CGTTGTATTTACAATGGTGTTTGTTCTTCACTGGTTGCCCTTTCTTGTGGCAACAGGTCACAAATCTTGCTGCTGTGATGGCACACTGTGGAATTTCTCCCAGTAGATATGGGAGTTTATCAAAATTGGATTTGTTTTCAAATTCTTTGTGGATCTGTGTAATCTGAGGGAAATATGTCTCTCTAATATGGTCATACATTGGGCAGGAGGTTAGGAAGTGCAGCTCAGTTTCCACCTCATTTTGTGGGCAGTGTGCACATAGCCTGTCTTCTCTTGAGAGCCATGTCTGCCTACGGCGGCCTTTCTCAATAGCAAGGCTATGCTCACTGAGTCTGTACATAGTCAAAGCTTTCCTTAAGTTTGGGTCAGTCACAGTGGTCAGGTATTCTGCCACTGTGTACTCTCTGTTTAGGGCCAAATAGCATTCTAGTTGCTCAGTTTTTTTGTTAATTCTTTCCAATGTGTCAAGTAATTATCTTTTTGTTTTCTCATGATTTGGTTGGGTCTAATTGTGCTGTTGTCCTGGGGCTCTGTGGGGTGTGTTTGTGTTTGTGAACAGAGCCCTAGGACCAGCTTGCTTAGGGGACTCTTCTCCAAGTTCATCTCTCTGTAGGTGATGGCTTTGTTATGGAAGGTTTGGGAATCGCTTCCTTTTAGGTGGTTGTAGAATTTAACGGCTCTTTTCTGGTTTTGATAATTAGTGGGTATCGGCCTAATTCTGCTCTGCATGCATTATTTGGTGTTCTACGTTGTACACGGAGGATATTTTTGCAGAATTCTGCATGCAGAGTCTCAATTGGTGTTTGTCCCATTTTGTGAAATCTTGGTTGGTGAGCGGACCCCAGACCTACCATAAAGGGCAATGGGCTCTATGACTGATTCAAGTATTTTTAGCCAGATCCTAATTGGTATGTTGAAATTTATGTTCTTTTGATGGCATAGAAGGCCCTTCTTGCCTTGTCTCTCAGATCGTTTACAGCTTTGTGGAAGTTACCTGTGGTGCTGATGTTTAGGCCGAGGTATGTATAGTTTTTTGTGTGCTCTAGGGCAACGGTGTCTTAGATGGAATTTGTGGTCCTGGTGACTGGACCTTTTTTCACCATTTTTTGGTCTTACTGAGATTTACTGTCAGGGCCCAGGTCTGACAGAATCTGTGCAGAAGATCTAGGTGCTGCTGTAGGCCCTCCTTGTTGGTGACAGAAGCACCAGATCATCAGCAAACAGTAGACATTTGACTTCGGATTCTAGTAGGGTGAGACCGGGTGCTGCAGACTGTTCTAGTGCCCGCGCCAATTCGTTGATATATATGTTGAAGAGGGTGGGGCTTAAGCTGCATCCCTGTCTCACCCACGACCCTGTGTGAAGAAATGTGTGTGTTTTTTGCCAATTTTAACCGCACACTTGTTGTTTGTGTACATGGATTTTATAATGTCGTATGTTTTACCCCCAACACCACTTTCCATCAATTTGTATAGCAGACCCTCATGCCAAATTGAGTCGAAGGCTTTTTTGAAATCAACAAAGCATGAGAAGACTTTGCCTTTGTTTTGGTTTGTTTGGTTGTCAATTAGGGTGTGTAGGGTGAATACATGGTCTGTTGTACGGTAATTTGGTAAAAAGCCAATTTGACATTTGCTCAGTACATGTTTTCATTGAGGAAATGTACGAGTCTGCTGTTAATGATAATGCAGAGGATCTTCCCAAGGTTACTGTTGACGCATATTCCACGGTAGTTATTGGGGTCAAATTTGTCTCCACTTTTGTGGATTGGGGTGATCAGTCCTTTGTTCCAAATATTGGGAAGATGCCAGAGCTAAGGATGATGTTAAAGAGTTTTAGTATAGCCAATTGGAATTTGTTGTCTGTATATTTGATCATTTCATTAAGGATACCATCAACACCACAGCCTTTTTGGGTTGGAGGGTTTTTATTTTGTCTGTGAACTCATTCAAGGTAATTGGAGAATCCAGTGGGTTCTGGTAGTCTTTAATAGTTGATTCTAGGATTTGTATTTGATCATGTATATGTTTTTGTTCTTTATTTTTGTTATAGAGCCAAAAAGATTGGAGAAGTGGTTTACCCATCATCTCCATTTTGGATAGATAATTCTTCGTGTTTTGTTTGTTTAGTGTTTTCCAATTTTCCAGAATTGGTTAGAGTCTTGGAGTCTTCATTACATTGAGCTGATTTCTGAGTGCTGTTCCTTCTTTTTCCGTAGTGTATTTCGTTTATTTGTTTTAGTGATTCACCATAGTGAAGGCGTAGACTCAGGTTTTCCGGGTCTCTATGTTTTTGGTTGGACAGGTTCCTCATTTATTTCTTAGATTTTTGCATTCTTTATCAAAAACATTTGTCATTGTTGTTCATTTTCTTCGGTTTTCTATTTGAGATTTTAGATTGTGGGAAGCTGAAGGTCAAATATACTGTTAAGATTTTCTACTGCCAAGTTACACCTTGCACTATTGCACGTAGGAACATACATTACCACAGGAAGATTTCAGGTTAATTTGCTATTGGGTTAATTGTTCTCTATGGGTAGGTTAAAACTCGCATTCCATTCTCTATAGCATTTCTTAATGTTACTCAGTTCCTTTGGCTTTGATGCCTCATGATTGAGTTATGCTCTGTTCAAGTAGACTGTGATTTTGCTGTGGTCTGATAGGGGTGTCAGTGGCTGACTGTGAACGCTCTGAGAGACTCTGGGTTGAGGTCAGTGATAAAGTAGTCTACAGTGCTACTGCCAAGAGATGAGCTATAGGTGAACCTACCATAGGAGTCCCTCGAAGCCTACATTGACTATGTACATACCCAGCGTGCGACAGAGCTGCAGGGGAGTTGTGACCCGTTTTTGTTGGTTATGTTGTCATAGTTTGTGCCTAGAGGGGCATATGGGGGAGGGAATGCTGTCATCCTGCAGGCAGGTGTTTGCCCCTGTGTGCTGAGGGTGTCAGGTTCTTTGTCCAGTTCTGGCATTTAGGTCGCCACAGACTAATACGATGTTCCTGGGCCTGGAAATGATTGATTTCCCCCTCCAGGATGGAGAAGCTGTCTTTATTAATAGTATGGGGATTCTAGTGGGGGGCGATATACGTAGCACACTGGAGACACCTTCGGAAAACTTCTCTCATAAAAGCTCCTCTTGTTGTCATATCAATATGATTCGCGTTATCGAAATATTACTATGATCCGATATCGATAAACACAAATGTGCCTGTTTTGATTAATATTTGTTTAAATGAGTGTGAGTTAGTCTGCTCCTTTCCCTTTGCTCTACCATTATTTTAGTGTCTCTTCTCCCCTTGTCGTTGTGGCACATATGCCGTGTGTCTCCTCACATTTCTCCTGTAGTTCTGGTGGAATGGATGCTAACCAAAGCTCTGCCTGTCAACACTTTCCTTAGTGACGCAGACACACCAGTCGGATCACTCGTTCATCCGGTTCACAAAAGTTCATGAGGCGCTTGTTTCTTTCTCGCAAGGGAAATGACCAATATACTTGGTGCTTACCGATTTCTTTGGTGAAGTCCGTGTCATCCGTAAGACAGTCGTATATAGGACTTTCAAAGGCAGTTATAGTCTCTCAGCCCTTGAGTACTCGAATTATACACAGGCAAATGAAATCTATATAGAAGTGACAAGGCTCTCACTTTGTTTGGTTTTCTCATTAGAAGAATGTCGCTCTTAATGTCGGCTATTGTTGGGCCGTGGTGCAATGTGGCTTTGGCACTCAGGGGTTCTAGCTATTTTAGTCGTCTGCGACAAAGAAAGTCCAGTGGGCTGCACAGGCATCTAAAGCATATTTGTGCTACACTATTGCCAGTCTGGGCAAATGGGCGAGGGTCATCAAACAGAGATGCAGGTGGAGAAGAGCACATAATCGGGAGCACACAGTGTATATTGCCTCGACGCTGCGAGGCAATATCGCATGCGGAAAGCGGCTCATCTGTGTCGTAGACCCTCTTGTCCTGTTGCTCGCTTCCTGCTGCGTGTGTGCGGGAGGTGGAGTTGTTCATATGGCGGCATATTGCGGTGTTTTTCAGTGTTCCAAACGGGGATTGCATAGGTCTGATTGGAGGGGGGATGTGGAGTTTCCCTCTGGTATTCCTTGCTCAAAAATCTGAATGTCCGATAACATAACATACTCGAGTTAATAATTCTTATACCAAGACAATGTAACTTTAAAATACATTGTTTTAAATAAAAACTTTTTTTTATTATATAAAAATGCCATACACTTGAATTTCTATAGTAGAAGCAGACGGCTACGGCATTAACAACACTCTGGGTGAGTTCCCCAAGTAGTGAATCCATAGATATTGGGTGCTGGGCCAATTAATAATGGTTGATAGATAGAGGGGTTCACAAATTTGAAAATCACACAATTTATGTAAATGAACATCACTGTAGTATTGAAGAGATTTTGATACATTAAGCTTAATGCTCAGTTCAACAAACCTCTATCCTCTTAGTTTAACTCTAAACAGAATTCTAAGTACACTGTTGAACTAAATCCCAATTTGTTAAAACTCTATTATATGTTTTAGGGATCATACTCATACTCTTGGTCCTTTGAGAGCAAAAGAAAAGTATCCTGTCTCAAAAGTGATGAGTTATACATTTGACATAACGGATTGAACATCTCATTGGAGATACATTCCTTTCTCTCTCTCTCTCTTGCTCTCTAGCTCTTACTCTCTCTCTCTTGCTCTCTAGCTCTCTCTCTCGCTCGCACTCTCTCTGCTTAGTTGCACACCATCATCTCTTTAAGCATTCTGGCCTGGGTTAAATGAAACAGTTAACATTTCAATGTGCATCCATTACCATAAGGTTCAGTCTGTTCTGCATGTAACAGCCAACTAACTCCAAGCTCAGGGATATGTTAGGGGATAACATTACATCCATCTTGCACAATGTTTTAGATATTGCAAATACCTGCCACATGCAGATTCTTATGGGAAGTATGTATTTTGGAAGGCTTTATTTTACAGTGCTGGTATTTATATTTATCTATCTACGAAAGGATACCACCAGCCAACACAGATCCAGTTTCCCACTGGCCTAAACACGACCTCCAAACGATGTTGTCTTAAGTTTAGGTAAAGAGAAAAGATCCCAAACCAAATCTATGAGTTGCAGATATCAGGTTTGGAGTGCAGGTTTGTTGATCTTTGATATTTAAAAAAATGAATGGAAAGAAATACAGTATCTTGATTTTTTGAAGGATTCCTTATCTAGTACAGAGTGATTCAACACAATGGGGATCTCTCTGAATACTCATAGTTCTTCTCCTCACACTTTCAGATATAAAGTGAAGATAGACTTTTCCTTCACAATGACAAAGTTACCTACACTACATGACCAAAAGTATGTGGACACCTGCTCGTCAAACATCTCATTACAAAATCATGGGCATTAATATGGAGTTGGTCGCCCCTTTGCTCCCGAGTGGCGCAGCGGTCTAAAGCACTGCATCTCAGTGCAAGAGGCGTCACTGCAGTGTCTGGTTCGTGACTGGGAGTTCCATAGGGCGGCGCAAAATTGGCCCAGCGTCGTTCCGGGTTTGGCCGGGGTAGGCCGTCAATGTAAATAAGAATTTGTTCTTAACTGACTTGCCTAGTTAAATAAAGGTTACAATTTTATTTTTTTTACAAAACAATAACAGCCTCCACTCTTCTGGGAAGGCTTTTCACTAGATGATGGAACATTGCTGCGAGGGCTTGCTTCCATTCAGCCACAAGAGCATTAGTGAGGTCGGGCACTGATGTTGGGCGATTAGGCCTGGCTGGCAGTCAGCGTTCAAATTCATCCCAAAGGTGTTCGATGGGGTTGAGATCAGGGCTATGTGCAGGCCAGTCAAGATCTTCCACACCAATTTCGACAAACCATTTCTGTATGGACCTCYCTTTGTGCACGGGGGCATTGTCATGCTGAAACAGGAAAGGTCCTTCCCCAAGCTGTTGCCACAAAGTTGGAAGCACATCATCTAGAATGTCATTGTATCGTTAAGATTTCTCTTCACTGGAACTAAGGGGCCTAGCCCGAACCATGAAAAACAGCCCCAGACCATTATTCCTCCTCCACCAAACTTTACAGTTGACACTGTGCATTGGGGCAGGTAGCGTTCTCCTGGCATCCGCCAAAACAAGATTAGTCCGTTGGACTGCCAGATGGTGAAGATTGATCCATCACTCCAGAGAACGTGTTTCCACTACTCCAGAGTCCAATGGTGGCAAGCTTTAGACCACTCCAGCCGACACTTGGCATTGCGCATGGTGATCTTATACTTCTCTGCGGCTGCTCGGCCATGGAAACCCATTTTATGAAGCTCTTGACAAACAGTTACTGTTCTGATGTTGCTTCCAGAGGCAGTGTTGCAACTGAGGTCAGACGATTTTTACGCGCTACGCTCTTCAGCACTTGGGGGTCCCGTTCTGTGAACTTGTGTAGCCTATCACTTCGCGGCTGTGCCGTTGTTGCTCCTAGACGTTTCCACTTCACAATAACAACACTTACAGTTGACTGGGGAAGCTCAAGCAGGGCAGAAATTTGACGAACTGACTTGTTGGAAAGGTGGTATCATACGATGGTGCCACGTTGAAAGTCACTGAGCTATTCAGTAAGGCCATTCTACTGCCAACGTTTGTGTATGGAGATTGAATGGCCTTGTGCTCAATTTTATACACCTGTCAGCAACGGGTGTGGCTGAAATAGCCGAATCCACTCATTTGAAGGGGTGTCCACATACTTTTGTATATATAGTGTACACACTGATCTTCGGTGTGTAGATATTCCTGCTGTTTGTGATAAACGACATCCATCATTCGCACATACATTTACACTCAAAGTACAATTGTCCTTTTCTTCCACTCTCTCATCCCTGATTGCAATGACAAAAACACCGTGTCCAATTACTAAGTCAACATGTCTGCTATGATCATCTCAAACCTGGGTCGGTCTCTCTTTCTGTAGATCTCCCAGATGGGTTGATTAAAATCTCTGTGGTCATGACAGCTTTATCAAGGTTAATCCTGTAGCCTGGTTCCCTGGGCTATTCCTGTTCTAAACGAGCAGTCTAACTGATACTGACAGCTATTCAGATGCCAGGCCTAGGATGGCTTTAATCTTCAAAAGAAGGAGTCTTCCTACTGGCAAGCACAGATGAAGGTATTTTCCACATTGGAACTCTTACTCCTGTATGTGTTTAAATAAGAGGACAGAGGACAGAGGACAGAGGACGACGCAGACAGAAGACAGACAGACAGACAGACAGACAGACAGACAGACAGACAGACAGACAGACAGACAGGACAGACAGACAGACAGACAGACAGACAGACCAGACAGACAGACAGACCGACAGACAGAGAGAAGAGAGAGAGAGAGAGAGAGAGAGAGAGAGAGAGAGAGAGAGAGGTTATCTCTTATTACTGTTATTACTATTATTATTTTATCATTACAAATAGTAGTGGTATGGGTGGTAATGGTAATGATAGCAGTTTAGTGATAGTGGTGGTGGTTGTATAACATTTAGTGGCCGCTGCCAACATACTGACTCAACTCCAGCCACTTTAATAATGGGAATTGATGGAAATTATGTAAAAAATGTACCACTAGCCACTTTAAACAATGCCACTTAATATAATGTTTACATATCCTACATTACTCATCTCATATGTATATGTATATACTGTACTCTATATCATCTACTGCATCTTGCCAACTTTATGTAATACATGTATACTAGCCACTTTAAACTATGCCACTTTATGTTTTACATACCCTACATTACTCATCTCATATGTATATCTGTCTCTTATATCATCTACTGCATCTTGCCTATGCCGTTCTGTACCATCACTCATTCATATATCTTTATGTACATATTCTTTATCCCTTTACACTTGTGTGTATAAGGTAGTAGTTGTGGAATTGTTAGGTTAGATTACTTGTTGGTTATTACTGCATTGTCGGAACTAAAAGCACAAGCATTTCGCTACACTCGCATTAACATCTGCTAACCATGTGTATGTGACAAATAAAATTTGATTTGATTTGATTTTATAGTGGTGGTAATGATGATAGTAGTTGTAGTACCGATGTAATGGTGAAGATGACCGTTATTTAGTTATAAGTTATTTATGTTTTATTTTTTATTTTTTATTACAATGTATATTGTATACATTGTTGCTTTTGGCAATATTGACACAATGTTTTTCATGCCAATAAAGCAGCTTGAATTTGAATTTGAGAGAGAGAGAGAGAGAGAGAGAGAGAGAGAGAGAGAGAGAGAGAGAGAGAGAGTATTCCTCTCTCTGAGTGCCAATTGAGGAGCATTGTTGTATATTTGCACTGATTATTAGTGTCCAATTGAGCGTGTGTCCAATTTGCCCCCTGGCATTGCTGAGCAAAAACAACATTATGCCATTTCCCCAATCTGTCTCTCCATTGATGTTCCCATCACATTTGGGTTTTAATAGAGATACTGATGCAAGAGCACTAGAAAAGTGTCATTGAAATCCACTCTACAATGCTTTTTATTTGTTGCAACTGCAAATAGTTTATGATTGCAAATTGTATCCACAGACTAGATGAGTTTGCACCTCAGTCGTGAAAATGGAAAGCAGCATTAAGTATACGCAACACAAAGAGTTCGGTAGATTTAAATGTTTAAATGTCAGGCTGTTGCTAAAAACAGAAAACATGATCTAACAACTTTTAAATAAATTGCTCCATACCATTACATAAATCACAAACTATAAATACACAATCTAAAACAAGATCTAAAGCAAACAAATAGACATGAGCTAACTATCACTGACTGGGGTAGTCAGTCCTGAAAAAATAACACAAACCTGGGAAAAATGTATCACTGTCAGCAGAATGATGGACAACTCACCACCAGAATAACATCTTTAAAACATAAAATAATAACCTTCACATCTCCTCTCTCTATCTACAACAATATCACTGGGCTGCAGGAGTGATAGGTCTAATCCATGGCGAAGAACTTCCGAGGTCACCTGCACAGAGCGCGGCCTTGCTCAGACCCAGTCCACACTGTGCCAACACTCATTAGCCATGTTTCCATAGAGACGGTAGAAGAGTAGCTGCTGCTTTCGCAACAGCTACTGGGGATCCTAATAAAATACCAAAAGACCACCTCAGGAGCATGTGCTGCTAGACCAGAACCCTAAAAGCCTTTATTTCTGGAATCCAATATACCTCTCTCCCTCCCCCTCTCTCTCTTGCTGCCCAGAAGAGCTAGGCTACACATTGTACTATTCAAACAGAGGATAGTGCTGGTGATGTGGACGTTGCTTGGACATAAAAAAAATACAAATCAGGAACAAATAGAGCAATATGCAAAGTAGACGGATATCATAAGCAAAACTGCTGTATAAGACCTATTTTGTCCCATGTTTTTGAAAGAAACAAGCATAGAAAAAGGAACGAATACTGCATAAGATTATTGTATGCAATTCCTGACCACAAAACAATAATTTGAATAACTTCAAAGATTTACAAAGTGACCCCTGCATAAAGTGCATCTGTCAATAAAACACAGTGCATCAACAGCAACCATAGACGCTGCATGCATCATAATCCACAATGGTATTTTCATTCTAAGTTTCTATGCTGAACACGTAAGGAGCAGCCATTTTACAACGCTGTAGCCTGCTTGGTCAAAACACACTATGTGAAGCCGTTCAAAAGCCTAGATAGAGATAGTGCTCTCAGCTCACACAAGGGTGTATTGTAGAACATCATAGTTTTATACTTGTAATGGACATCATACCATGGAACAGGTGCTCTCTCTAGAACCAGTCACGCCTCAGTTGTGTTAAAATGCATTTGTACACGTCCCTCACTGCCTTAATGTATTCTCTGTGGCAAACAATGACTGCCTCATTCAGCCCTTCAGCACTGCCACAAAATGGTTTTCCTGTCATCTTTGGTTGATGCATTGCCCTCTCTCCCCTCAGTTTACATGCATGTGTCCACTTTTCATTCCCTCCCGGCCCCCTCCCTCCAGCCGTCCATCCGTCCATCTTTAAAAAGACCCTCTAAATGCCCCAATTTTCTCTCTTGCTCCATTCTACACACACACACACCCCTCACACACACACACCCTTCTTGTATTTGCTAAGTGTTCAGGCAGCCCCAACCCAAAATAACATTTGCCTCTTATATATCCATCCATATTTTGTAGGAATTACAGGCCAATCACCTTTGCATTGTGTAAAACAAAAGGAGTGGGTTAAACTGTTTCAGTGGGAACACAGGGAAATGGGCGATAAGGGGCTTGCCTCAACTGTTTAATTTTTTTCCCTGATGCCTCCATGTTTGTACTTGTAATATGGTGGGTGTAACGCCATAAAAAATGTTTTAAAAGACAGCAGCAACCTAGTTGTTTCCTTTTTAAGTATTATCTCAAAGGATACCGGACTGATTGTACATAAATAAACAGATTATCTCGTGCAAAAATGAATTTACTTAATACCTAGATGCTACTGCATTTTATTTTTGATATAAAACATTAATTGGCCTATTGCCTCTCCCATATAGCAAATAAGCATCATTTTTTTCAATGAATCAATATACAGTATGTGGCTAGGAGAAATCATTGCATTTTATTAAGTGGTACACTATTTAAGTGTAATTCACATGTGATTATGCTGTTATGAATGAATATATGGAATTACTAATTGTATTGATGTAAGTATGCAAATTAGCTACAATAATCCCTAATTGGTAATTATGAAGAAAAATAAATATTTGATATCAATTTAAACATGAAGTTAATCTTCTAAACAGTTAAAAAAATTAATCAAAATACACAATATCACTAAATTTCATTAGATTCAAAATGCAAAAAAAGTACAATTAGACCAAACTGAAATAATAACTTATTATTGAAGTCTAACCTGAGAAAAGTATCAAAATGATACAAGCATTTAGCTAATATTTTCATATAAAGCCATCAGGGGAAAGAAAATATAAGCATCACCCCACATACACTGCCTATGCACTGTTACACTATTCTAGAAATGTCTTACTATAAAATATTATGTTGATTTCCCCAAAGAAAAAAGTAGAGTCTAGAATGTTTTATTCCGTGTTTTTAAATCAGTGTTTTCACATAGTTGTATCCAACTATAGGCATTAGGTAATTAACCTGGATGTGACTGGCAGGCATAGCACAGCCGGTAGGGTACTTCTGCTGCTGCCCAATCCAACCTCGCTCTCCCCTTGGCCTCTCAGGACATAGCATCAGCCCTTAACTATTTCATTTTCTCACAAAATCAATTATATTATTCCGAAAATAATCAACACAGAGCTTGTAGGCTATATCTGGTAAGTTGTGTTCAGAGGTAAATTAGCATAAATTAATTAAGTTAATTGTAGATAGCACAACTCACCATTCAAGATGCACTGGAAAAAGATGATAGCCAATATCCACATGCCCCGCTCCGTTCAATATCCAAGCTATGCTTTTTCTTCTTTTCACTCCACACACTTTCTTCCTTAGATGTTCTTTATATTTCTTCAATATGTCAATAGCAATGGACGATGGTCTGTACAAATCAGTCTCTCTCTCTCTCTCTCTCTCTCTCTCTCTCTCTCTCTCTCTCTCTCACTCTCTCTCTATCTATCTCTCTCTCTCTCTAGGTTGGGAAGAGGAGGTATGAGCTTCTGGTGATTGTGTTTTGGTAAGAGCTGAGATGGAACTGTAGGCCTACGTCTCCCTTGAAGTGGCAACGCCGTGCCTTAGTGCAGCCTTCCCGGCGTCTGGGCGCGATACTCTGCGGGGTTCGCCTTCTTGAGCTCCGGTCCAGGTGAGTGCTGCTGAGTCAGAGCGGAGATTGGAGGCTGAAGACGCGACACGAGGAGGGTTAAGCGCAATGTGCACAGGTGGAATTCCCAAAGAAAATAAAGAATGAAGTAAAAAAAAATCGAATTTCAAAAGACTGAAAACACTATGAATAAATAATGAAACAAAAAAAGTTTCCAGTGACCAAAATCATAAAGTTGGATTTGGAAAAAAAGAACGTATGAATTTTGAAGCAGGAGGCAATAGTTGTTGGCTGAAGCCTAGTGAAAACTAATTTCCTTTTCACCGCCTCTCTCCATCCAACAAGCAACAAGCACACGCATCTTCCCGCAGCCGTACAAATCACATTGGTCCCTGCGCTAACCTTCCCTGGCTCAGAGCATTATGGAATAACCCTCGCCTCCTCCGCAGCCGCTTTTTTCTTCATTGCCTTAAAGGTGCAGCAGCTCGCCACTCCATCCCTTCAGCTGAGCGCTAGATTTCATGCAGGGGCTTGTCTCCACTCCTTTTGAGAGACAGGATACCAAGGTGTCCATTCAGGGTAAAGGAAATTAATATTGCCTACGTTAAAATAATCAAGTGATTATTAGCCCAATGATTATTCTAATCCACTCCAGCCCCGAAAAAAATCTAAATGATGTCAATGTGAAGACATCAAGTCATGTCCTTTAATGTTAATGTGTTTTCTGTATAATTTATGAGCCCCGCGGGCGTGTTGGGATTCAGCCAGCCTTTGACTGCATTTATTAATTGACCTTGACAAATATGAGCAGCGGCCTTCCTCGCACCAGGGGCGTCAACAGCAGCCATGTCAGGAACCCCTGCTCGTGCGACTAGGGAGACCACACAGGAGATGTATCCAATCCATCAGCCGATAGCCTAGCCAACTACACGCTCAAAATGTTCGGTGAATGGTTGGATAAGAATAGCCTCTACTGCGGCATGTTAATGTTGTCGAAGTGCCATAGCCTCAGCCGACTCACCTCAGCCTCAACCAGCAAAAAAATACTGTTTTCTTTTGTCACGTGATGCACATCTTCCCGTGGTTTCCCTCCTGTCAAGTTTTGAGGTTCGTGAAAAATGCCTTTCAAAGCTGCGAGACAACATATTGAACACAATGCAAATGCAGTAATGTTAAAATACAAATAGCCATGTGAATGTAATTTACTAAAACTAAATGGCATATTTTGATTTGTCAAGATAATCAAACAGAAATGAAAATAGATGTACAGCCTAATATAGACATACATTTAGGCCTAGCCTATAATGTGCAACAACATGGGTAGGCCTATACAGCAATTACGAACTGTGATCTGGAAAAATAGGCCTGCATTGTTTGTAATATAAAAATACTTGAAATACATGGCTTACAGGGGTTTTAAGTTTGAACATGTGTTCTGTGTATTTCTGACGCAGAGACAACCACTCAATCCTCACAACAGATCAGCACCATGAGCAATGCTTTTTAATTGAACCTCTGGGATTGCTTCAAAAGGTTATTATATGAAAGGCCAGTACTAAAAGAGTAGACATCATTCTGACACTCAGGATTACACTACTTTCCATTACATTAATATTCCTTTGATGTGAATCAGAGTTATTTTACGCTATACAAAATTAAACAATGTAGTTATGCCAGTTGTGCATTGTTTATCACATGGATATTTTTTATATTCTATTCGGTCTACTCTTTTCTATAATCAAGTGTTATGATATATTTGGGCTCCCGAGTGGCGCAGCGGTCTAAGACACTGCATCTCAGTGCAAGAGGTGTCACTACAGTCTCTGGTTAGAATCTAGGCTGTATCACATAATGCCGTGATAGGGCGGCACACAATTGGCCCAGCGTTGTCCGGGTTTGGCCAGAGTAGGCAGTCATTGTAAATAAGAATTTGTTCTGACTGCCGAGTTAAATTATAAAATATATAGTATGATAATGATGATTTCAGTAACATAATAGAGATATATAATACACTGTTCTATTTAATTATGTAATCAGTATCAATAGTCTACCCTAGAGCAGGGAGACTGTATATGTATTGTCATCCTGGCCTGCCAGTGTCTTTGTTCTTTTTAGTGGGCCAGTCAAACTGCAGCACTCTCCGCCTAATGCAGCCTCTGTCTCATATACTTAGCATCCACAGCAGACCTGTACATGCACTGCACTAGGAATACAAGGCCTGTCTGTCACTAGCCATGCAGTGTGTGCTGTGCCTGTGGCCACCCAGACCAAAATAAGACATATGATTAACATTAAGCCTGACTTCAATCCTCCCAACCAAGATGGAATGCAAGGTCTTCAAATGGACACCAATACGCTGTGTAGTCTACTAGATTGTACTTTTTTTTACTATTTGTGATTGAGCAGTGTTGGTTTTGGTTATTGTCGTTTTCTCTCTCGCTCTCTCGCTCTCTCCAGTGAGGGGTGTGTGTGTTGTTCATCCAGTTATGGCGCTGTTCTTGGTAATCTGCACAGCTCCAGTCCTCTCTGCCTGCTCCTGGCTGCCGCTGCAACCTGGTCTCAGAGCATTTCCTATTATTCTGTACGTAATTCCGAGACACCCATTTAGTATGTTATGTTGGTATGATATGTATTAATTTGTGAATGTCCATCATTCATTTCGTACGATATGTTATGAATTATAATGTTACGAATATGCAAAACATACAATATGTTACGAATGTTTTAAATGTACAATATGTTACACATTTGCAAAACATATGAAATGTTATGAATTCTAATTTGTTGTGGCTAACGTTAGCTAGGTTGGGGATTAAGGTTAGCAGTTAGTGTTAGGGTTAAGGTTAGGAGTTAGGTTAAAGGGTTAGGGGAAGGGTTAGGGTTAGGGGAAGGGTTAGCTAAAAGCATTAACGTTAGGGCTAGGGGAAGGGTTAGCTAACATGCTATGTAGTTGCAAAGTAACTAAAAAATAGTAAGTAGTTAAGTAACCATACCAAACGTAACATATCATACTAATTTAAGTGTACCAAATTTATGTTTTCTATGTTACGCCTAGTCTATGACACCAGGCTGGGCTGCCTGTCTCTCTACAGACACTGGTCTCTCTGCAGTCTGCATGCCTGCCATTTTCAACGCCCACTAGCCTTTTAAACTGGATTATTAAAACAGTTTATTGAATACTGTAGCTCTGAAGCTCTCACCAATCGCTCAACAGCTTAGCTCTCCAAATATGGCAGCTTTCTTACATTTACATTTACATTTTAGTCATTTAGCAGAAGCTGTTAGCAATATTAAGCATTTTCTCAGAGAATTTGATTAATGCTTGACCACTTATTATTAGCATTTATCTTTGTTTGTCAGTCTATTGTTACATTTTTTWTTTTTTTATTGTCTTATTCATTAATAGGCCTATCATCCTTAAAATATGTATTATTTCTCAAATAGTTGTGAATGGTATAACAATTTCTTTCTTGTTCTGTTGTAATTATAATGTGAATTAGCTAAAGATTTGACCTGATTACCCACCTTTCTCATCAATTTTGTGCATATGTTTCATGAATCATTTATTCATCTGAAGTCAAATGAAACAGCTAACGTTATTTTAGTCAGTGGCTTTAATCCCAGTGGTTTGTTTGGGTATAAGGAAATCAATGTCTGAATGGTCATAATCCTATGGTCTCTAATCCTTAATTTTGCCACATGATTTGCTATGAGGAGGTTAAGATGAAATCAAAGGTATTATGGCTCGAGATCTTATATCGTGGCAATGATCTAGTCAACACAAAATCCATACAGACAATCAGCATCCAGCCAGTTTCAGTACACAAACTGAAAATATAAAAGTTTGAAAATACATGAACAGATTAAAGTAGCTTTTTACAAATTATTTGAAACAAGGACGCGGTTTTCACTACAGACTGTATCATGTCATTCAATTGCACATGGCTTTTGACAGAGTTTGTTTTATTTCCTGTGATACCAAATCTCCAAGCTTCTCCCAAATCACAACTGTTATGGTACGTGCATTTGTATTGTGTTGTCAATATTCCATGATGTTCTCTTATAAAATGTTAATTAAAAAAGCTGTCTTGTTGCTGTTGTTGGTGTTACTGTGTGTCAGGTGACTGTATCCCATACTGCCCTGCAGGAGCAGCTGGTTCTCCCTGAGCTTCCACAGCGCCACATACATAAAGAAAATGGCAGAATCTGTTTCACCATCCCTTTGTTGTCCAAAACAATGGCTCTGAGAGATACAGACAGATAAAAGGGGGATGGTGAAAAGAAGAGAGAAAGCGAGAGAGCGATAGATAGAGAGCGGGCGAGAGAGAGAGACAGCTAGGGAGGGAGAAAGCTGATTTGAGGCTAGTTGCACTATCCATCTATTATGGTAAATAAAATGTGAGTGCAACAGCGAGCCTTTTCAAGGCACTCAATACGGAGACACGATATCCGAAAGAGACTACATTGTGACATGCACTCGTCAAGACGCAAGTACACAGGCTTTACCAAAACTCTGCAGTAGATGTTCGCTCATGTCTGGGCGATTAGGATAGACCAAAAGCATGTGAGAAGTATGATGTTGATGGAACAGTCAATGTAGGCCTCAGTGAACTCACCATCAAAACATACAGTAACAAGTGACCATTTGAGAAAATAATAATTTGGTATTCATACTCCTCCCTCATGGTAATGGAGAGCTTGCCCCTGGCGTGAAAACTCAAAGGTCGCTGAGTATTTTGATAATATTAAAACCACAATTAAACCCCAACCCATCATACAGGCTGTTGTTATTGTGCATGTGACAAATGTTATTTGTCACATGCACCGAATACAATAGGTGTAGACCTTACAGTGAAATGCTTACTTACAAGCCTTTAACCAACAATGCAGTTTTAAGATAATACCAACAAAAAAAGTATGAGATAAGAATAACAAATAGTTAAAGAGCAGCAGTAAATAACAATAGCGAGCCTATATACAGAGGGTACCGGTACAGAGTCAATGTGCGGGGGTACCGGTTAGTCGAGGTAATTGAGGTAATATGTACATGTAGGTAGAGTTATTAAAGTGACTATGCTATAGATGATAACAACAGAGAGTAGCAATGGTGTAAATGCAATGCAAATAGTCTGGATAGCCATTTGATTAGATGTTCAGGAGTCTTATGACTTGGGGGTAGAAGCTGTTTAGAAGCCTCTTGGACCTAAACTTGGCGCTCCAGGACCGCTTGCCGTGCGGTAGCAGAGTGAACAGTCTATGAATAGGGTGGCTGGAGTCTTTGAACATTTTTAGGGCCTTCCTCTGACACCGCCTGGTATAGAGGTCCTGTATGGCAGGAAGCTTGGCCCCAGTGATGTACTGGGCCGTACGCACTACCCTCTCTAGTGTCTCGCAGTCGGAGGCCTCGCAGTTGACATACCAGGCAGTGATGTAACCCGTCAGGATGCTTTCGATGGTGCAGCTGTAGAACCTTTTGAGGATCTGAGGACCCATGACAAATCTTTTCAGTCTCCTGATTGGGAATAGGTTTTGTCGGGCCCTCCTCAGGACTGTCTTGGTGTGCTTGGAACATGTTAGTTTGTTGGTGATGTGGATGCCAAGGAACTTGAAGCTCTCAACCTAATCCACTCCAGCCCCATCGATGAGAATGGGGGGGTACTCGGTCCTCCTTTTCCTGTAGTCCACAATCATCTTCTTTGTCTTGATCACTTTGAGGGAGAGGTTGTTGTTCTTGCACCACTCGGTCAGGTCTCTGACTTCCTCCTTATAGGCTAGCTCGTCATTGTCGGCGATCAGGCCTACCACTGCTGTGTCATCGGCAAACTTAATGATGTTGTTGGAGTCGTGCCTGGCCGAGCAGTCATGAGTGAACATGGAGTACAGGAGGGGACTGAGCACGCACCCCTGAGGGGCCCCCGTGTTGAGGATCAGCGTGGTGGATATGTTGTCACCTACCCTTACCACCTGGGGGCGGCCCGTCAGGAAGTCCAGGATCCAGTTGCAGAGGGAGGTGTTTAGTCCCAGGGTCCTTAGCTTATTGATGAGCTTTGGTGTTGAACACTGAGCTGTAGGTTACCTTAGTGTTCTTGGGCACAGGGACTATGGTGGTCTGCTTGAAACATGTTGGTATTACAGACTCAGACAGGGAGAGGTTGAAAATGTCAGCGAAGGCACTTGCCAGTTGGTCAGCGCATGCTGAATGTTGACCTGTTTAAAGGTCTTACTCACATCGGCTGCAGAGAGCGTGATCACACAGTCGTCCAGAACAGCTGATGCTCTCATGCATGTTTCAGTGTTATTTGCCTCGAAGCGAGCATAGTAATTATTTAGCTCGTCTGGTAGGTTCATGTCACTGGGCAGCTCTCAGCTGTGCTTCCCTTTGTAGTCTGTAATAGTTTGCAAGCCCTGCCACATCCGACGAGCGTCGGAGCCGGTGTAGTACGATTCGATCTTAGTCTTGTATTGACACTTTGCCTGTTTGATGGTTTGTCGGAGGGCATAGCGGGATTTCTTATAAGCTTCCGGGTTAGAGTCCCGCTCCTTGAAAGCGGCAGCTCTACCCTTTAGCTCAGTGCGAATGTTACCTGTAATCCATGGCTTCTGGTTGGGGTATGTACATACAGTCACTGTGGGGACGACATCCTCGATGCGCTTATTGATAAAGCCAGTGACTGATGTGGTATACTCCTCAATGTCATCGGAAGAATCCCGGAACATATTGCAGTCTGTGCTAGCAAAACAGTCCTGTAGTTTAGCAGCTACTTCATCTGACCACTTTTTATAGACCAACTCACTGGTGCTTCCTGCTTTAATTTTTGCTTGTAAGCAGGAATCAGGAGGATACAATTATGGTCAGTACACTTCCTGGTAATCCGTCTGGCCCTGTGGCCTTGTGAATGTTGACCTGTTTAAAGGTCTTACTCAAAATAAGGGTGCGATCCTTAAGAGGATTTATTAAAGGTCTTACTCACATCGGCTGCGGAGAGCATGATCACACAGTCGACGAGCGTTGGAGCCGGTGTAGTACGATTCGATCTTAGTCCTGTATTGATGCTTTGCCTGTTTGATGGTTCGTTGGAGGGCATAGCGGAATTCTCCAGTAATGGAGAATTCATTTGAATGAGTTCAATTTGAAACTTGTGTAAGACCCTGTTAAAACCATCTATTAGAAACACTTTGTTTTACTACCACCTTTGCTGTTGAGACTATTTTGTTTTGCATTGCTTAAAAAAATGTCTTGCTTTCATATGCAAACTTTGGAAAAAATGACAATCTTTTAAAGGTGCAATATGCAGAAATAGCTTGCAAAAATTCGAACTGTTCACCTAATTTCAGTTTGTGACAAAACAAGCAGTCATTGTGTAAAGAATCATTGTACCGCTGTGAAATATATTTTCCATAACCCATAATATTATATTATATTTGAAACTAAAATTAAGAACTGGAAGCATAGAAAGAAAAAGAGAAAAAGCCTCAAACTGTAACCAATGCCTGCAACCTGGTTCAGGTTATCAGTCAACCTACCAGGGTATTTACAAACAGCACAGGAATTAAATCATCAACATGTATTGATCACGTCTTTACTAATGCTGCAGAAATCTGCTTTAAAGCTGTATACAAATCCATTGAATGTATTTTTTTWAACATTTTTAAGTCATTTAGCGGACGCTCTTATCCAGAGCGACTTACAAATTGGAAAGTTCATACATATTCATCCTGGTCCCCCCGTGGGGAATGAACCCACAACCCTGGCGTTGCAAGCGCCATGCTCTACCAACTGAGCCACACGGGACCACAATGTAGTGATCACAATATAGTAGCCATATCTAGGAAAACCTAAGTTCCAAAGGCTGGGCCTAATCTAGTGTATAAGAGGTCATACAATACGTTTTGTGGTGATTCCTATGTTGATGATGTAAAGAATATTTGCTGGTCTGTGGTGTGTAATGAGGAGCAACCAGACGCTGCACTTGACACATTTATGAAATTGCTTATTTCAGTAACGAATAAGCATGCACCCATTAAGAAAATGACTGTAAAAACGATTAAATCCCTGTGGATTGATGGTATGTTTGAGAGGGTGGAGTCAATAGGAATGACAAATAAGTCTGGCTGCATGACCGATTGGCAAACGTACACTAAGCTGAATAAAAAGAAGAAGAAACTGTACTATGAAACAGATTAATGATGTAAATAATGATATTTTGGGCAAATGGCAAACTAAAGCTTCATCATTCATTGAATCAGAAGGCTCACTCATCACAAAACCCACTGATATTGCCAACTACTAATTATTTTTTCATTGGCAAGATTAGCAAACTTAGGCATGACATGAGCAACAAATGCCGACACTACACATCTAAGTGTAACTGACCAAATTATGAAAGATAAGCATTGCAATTTTGATTTTGAAAATGACTTGGACGAGCTGAAAAACTGATTGTTGTCTATCAACAATTACAAGCTACCAGGGTCTGACAACTTGGACGGAAATTGACGGAGGATAATAGTGGACGATATTGCCACTCCTATTTGCTACATCTTCAATCTAAGCCTACAAGAAAGTTTGTACCCTCAGACCTGGAGGGAAGCAAAAGTAATTCTGCTACCCAAGAATAGTAAACTTTTGGGAAAAAATTGTGCTTGACCAGATACAATGCTATTTTACAGTGAACAAATTGACAACAGACTTTCAGCACGAGTATAGGGAAGGACATTCAACATGCACGGCACTTACACAAATGACTGATGATTGGCTGAGAGAAATTGATGATAAAATGATTGTGGGAGCTGTTTTGTTAGACTTCAGTGCGGCATTATCGATCATAGTCTGCTGTTGGAAAAAAGCATACACTACCGTTCAAAAGTTTGGGACGACTTAGAAATGTATTTTATTTTTTTAAAGAAAAGCAATTTTTTTATCCATTAAAATAACATCAAATTGATCAGAAATACAGTGAAGACATTGTTATTGTTGTAAATGACTATTGTAGCTGGAAACGGCATATTATTTTGTGGAATATCTACAGAGGCCCATTATCAGCAACCATCACTCCTGTGTTCCAATGACACGTTGTGTTAGCTAATCTAAGTTTATCATTGGCAGCTTCATTAAATAGTACCCACAAAACACCAGTCTCAACGTCAACAGTGAAGAGGCGACTCCGGGATGCTGGCCTTCTAGGCAGAGATCCTCTGTCCAGTGTGTGTTCTTTTGCCCATCTTAATCTTTTATTTTTATTGGCCAGTCTGAGATATGGCTTTTTCTTTTGAACCCTGCCTAGAAGGTCAGCATCCCGGAGTCGCCTCTTCACTGTTGACGTTGAGACTGGTGTTTTGCGGGTACTATTTAATGGAGCCACCAGTTGAGGACTTGTGAGGCGTCTGTTTCTCAAACTAGACACTCTAATGTACTTGTCCTCTTTCTCAGTTGTGCACCGGGGCCTCCCACTCCTCTTTCTATTCTGGTTAGAGGCAGATTGCTTTGTTCTGTGAAGGGAGTAGTACACAGTATTGCACGAGATCTTTAGGTTCATGACAATTTCTCACATGGAATAGCCTTCATTTCTCAGAACAAGAATAGACTGAATATACTTTTTTTCAGAAAAAAGTGCTTTGTTTCTGGCCATTTTGAGCCTGTAATCAAACCCACAAATGCTGATGCTCCAGATACTCAACTAGTCTAAAGACCTGTTTTATTGCTTCTTTAATCAGAACAACAGTTTTCAGCTCTGCTAACATAATTGCAAAAGGGTTTTCTAAAGATCAATTAGCCTTTTAAAATGATAACGTGCCATTGAAACACCCCCTGCTATATTGTGGATAAATAGTTACCTGTCTAACAGAACATGGAGGGTGTTCTTTAATGGAAGCCTCTCCAACATAATCCAGGCAGAATCAGGAATTCCCCAGGGCAGCTGTGTAGGCCCCTTACTTTTTAAAATCATTACTAATGACCTGCCATTGGCTCTGAGTAAAGCCTGTGTGTCTATGTATGCAGATGACTTAACACTATACACGTCAGCTACTACAGTGAGTGAAATCACTGCAACACTTAACAAAGAGCTGCAGTCAGTTTCAGAATGGGTGGGAAGAAATAGGCTTGTCCTAAATATTTCTAAAACGTAAAGCATTGTAGTTGGGACAAATCATTCACTAAACCCTAAACCTAAACTCAATTTTGTAATGAATAATGTGGAAATTGAGCAAGTTGAGGAGACTAAACTGCTTGGAGTAACCCTGGATTGTAAACTGTCATGGTCAAAACATGTTGATGCAACAGTATCTAAGATGGGGAGAATTCACCCCATAATAAAGCTTTGCTCTGCCTTCATAACAACACTTATCAACAAGGCAGGTGCACAAAGAAGAACTTAAGAAAATTACAACTGGCTCAGCTGTTCCGGAAGACTGTGTGATCACGCTCTCCACAGCCAATGTGAGTAAGACTTTTAAACAGGTCAACATTCACAAGGCTGCAGGGCCAGACCGATTACCAGTACTGCGAGCATGCGCTGACCAACTGGCAAGTGTCTTTACTGACATTTTAAACCTCTCCCTGTCTGAGTCTGTAATACCAATATGTTTTAAGCAGACTCCCATAGTCCCTTTGCCCAAGAACACTAAGGTAACCTCACAGGCGTGAGTCCGTAGCACTCACGCCTGTAGCCATGAAGTGACTTGAAAGGCTGGTCATGGCTCACTTCAACACCATTATCCCAGAAACCCTAGACCCACCCCAATTTGCATACCGCCCCAACAGATTCACAGATGGTGCAATCTCTATTGCACTCCAAACTGCCCTTTCCCACCTGGACAAATGGAACACCTATGTGAGAATGCTATTCATTGATTACAACTCAGCATTCAACACCATTCACAAACTAACATATTCCAAGCACACCAAGACAATCCTGAGGAGGGCCCGACAAAACCTATTCCCAATCAGGAGACTGAAAAGATTTGGCATGGGTCCTCAGATCCTCAAAAGGTTCTACAGCTGCACCATCGAAAGCATCCTGACGGGTTACATCACTGCCTGGTATGTCAACTGCTCGGCCTCCGACTGCGAGGCACTACAGAGGGTAGTGAGTACGGCCCAGTACATCACTGGGGCCAAGCTTCCTGCCATCCAGGACCTCTATACCAGGCGGTGTCAGGAGGAGGCCCTAAAAATTGTCAAAGACTTCAGCCACCCTAGTCATAGACTGTTCTCTCTGCTAGCGCACGGCAAGCAATACCGGATCACCAAGTCTAGGTCCAAGAGGCTTCTAAACAGCTTCTACCCCCGAGCCATAAGACATCTAATCAAATGGCTACTCAGACTATTTGCCTTMCCCCCCCCCCCCCCCTTTTACACTTCTGCTACTCTCTGTTGTTATCATCTATGCATAGTCACTTTAATAACTCTACCTACATGTACATATTACCTCAACTAACCGGTGCCCCCACACATTGACTCTGTACCCGTTCCCCCTGTATATAGTCTCGCTATTGCTATTTCACTGCTGCTCTTTAATTACTTGTTACTTTTATTTCTTATTCTTATCAATATTTTTTTTAACTGCATTGTTGGTTAGGGGCTCGTAAGTAAGCATTTCACTGTAAGGTCTACCTACACCTGTTGTATTCGGCATATGTGACTAATACAATTTGATTTGAACAGGGAAGCATGGCTGGCACTTAAATGTACACGGAGAGCTAACATTAATAATATGTCGGTCAATGTCTCATGGCTTAGTAGAGGAGAGATTGACTTCATCACTACTTGTTTTTGTAAGATGTATTGACATGCTGAATGCATCGAGCTGTCTGTTTAAACTATTAGCACACAGCTCGGACACCCATGCATACCCCACAGGACATGCCACCAGAGGTCTCTTCATAATCCTCAAGTCAAGAACGGACTATGGGAGGTGCACAGTACTACATAGAGCCATGGCTACATGGTACTTTATTCCACACCAGGTAACTGATGCAAGCAGTGGAATCAGATAAAAAATATATAAAAATAGACCTTACAGAACAGCGGGGACTGTGAAGAGATACACACACAGGCCCAGACACATGCTTACATATACAGTACACATGATAACACACGCACTCTACACACATATACATGGATTTTGTATTGTAGATGTGTGGTATTAGAGTAGTGGCCTGAGGGCACACACTTCATGTGTTGTGAAAAGTGTAAATAATGATAGTAAAAAACTTTGGAGTACCTTAAATGAAATTTGGGGCAAAAAGGCAAACTCAGCCTTGGCAGCAGCTAATGGCAATTCTTAATAAATACAAATATAAATAGTGCACATAGAACCGATCTACCGCTTCTTAGACTTGCTTCAATGAGAATGGCATATCTATAACTGATATTTCTTTGTGAATTTGGTCGTGTCGCACAAAAAGTTACATATTGCAGCTTTAAGAAGCACTGTTAGTTGAATTCACTAATGTATTGTCCACCTAATTATTTTGTGCCTTTTTGTCACTCGAACTGGTGATGCTGCTTGTAACATCAGGAGAAGAGAGACAACACTGTTGTTGAGATTTAACTTTTACATCTGTGAAGATAAAAATTGCATTTAACAAAGCGACTGTTGCTTAATCTTACTTACCTCTTACAAGTCTAGAGAAAGTCTAGTTAAATATCGATCTATGGAAATTACCTGAATTCGCCTGCTGTGTGGAGGATTAACCAACGTTGCAACCGGAGCTATCCTGGCTTCGTCGGATCGGGAGCTGTAGAGGATGGCTTTGTTCCGAGACGAGCAGAGGACTTCTTTTTTTCGCAACGGATTACAGATAGGCATTGGCCTTGGAATTATTGTTTCAAGGGGTTCGCTATAGTACCGTGATTAACACTGGTTTTCCATTCATTTCCTGAATCATTCATCTTTTCTCAACATTCATTGAGCTCCAACGTGGCAACGTTTGCTTGCAAGCTTGCTAAGTTGAACAGAACAGTGACTGAGTTTTAAAAGTGCACTCTATACCCAGGGCATTCTATTTTTATTTCTATATTGTGATTGTGTTGTGTGACTGATAATTTTTATCTGATAATAGATCCAGCAGCATACCACCCTGCATCTCACTGCTGGCTTACTTCTGAAGCTCAGCAGGGTTGGTCCTGGATGGGAGACCAGATGCTGCTGGAAGTGGTGTTGAAGGGCCAGTAGGTGGCACCCTTTCCTCTGGATGTGGAAATGTGGAAAAAGTCAAGGGGTCTGAAAACTTTCTGATTGCACTGTATATTTACATACATTTTTTCAACTGGTACCAGGGGACCTTCAGATGAGTCTTGTGAGGCCTGTGGGCATCCTAGAGCAAAATAACCGACATGTATAATACCAGTCAAAAGTTTGGACACACCTACTCATTCAAGGTTTTTCTTTATGTTTTACTATTTTCTACATTGTAGAATAATAGTGAAGACATCAAAACTATGAGATAACACAAATGGAATCATGTAGTAACCAAAAAAGTGTTAAACAAATCAAAATATATTTTAGATTCTTGAAAGTAGCCCCCCTTTGCCTTGATGACAGCTTTGTACACTCTTGGCATTCTCTCAACCAGCTTCATGAGCAATGTTTTTCCAACAGTCTTGAAGGAGTTTCCACATATGATGAGCACTTGCTTTTGCTTTAACATCACTCTGCGGTCCAATGCTGGTTAAGAGTGCCTTGAATTCTAAAAAAAATCACAGACAGTGTCACCAGAAAAGCACCCCCACACCATCAAACCTTCTCCTCCATGCTTCACGGGGGGAGCCACATATGGGGAGATCATCCGTTCACCTACTCGGTGTCTCAGAAAGACACGGCGGTTGGAACCAAAAATCTAAAATTTGGACTCATCAGATCCAAGGACAGATTTTCAACTGTCTAATGTCCATTGCTCGTGTTTCTTGGCCCAAGCAAGTCTTTTCTTCTGATTGGTGTCCTTTAAGTGGTTGTTTTGCAGCAATTCGACCATGAAGACCTGATTCACGCAGTCTCTGAACAGTTGATGTTGAGACGTGTCTTTTACTTGAACTCTGTGAAGCATTTATTTGGGCTGCAATCTGAGGTGCAGTTAACTCTAATGAACTTATCCTCTGCAGCAGAGGTAACTCTGGGTCTTCCTCTCCTGTGGCGGTCCTCATGAGAGCCAGTTTCATCATAGCACTTGATGGTTTTTACTACTCCACTTGAAGAAACTTTCAAAGTTCTTGAGATTTTCTGCATTGACTGACCTTCATGTCTTAAAGTAATGATGGACTGTCATTTATCTTTGCTTATTTGAGATGTTCTTGCGCTGTTTGAGCTGTTCCTGTTCTTGGTCTTTTACCAAATAGGGCTATCTTCTGTATACCACCCCTACCTTGTCAAAACCCAACTGTTTGGCTCAAATGTATTAAGAAGGAAATAAACGTATTAAGAAGACACACCTGTTAATTGAAATGCATTCCAATTGACTACCTCATGAAGCTGGTTGAGAGAATGCCAAGAGTGTGCAAAGCTGTCATCAAGGCAAAGGTTGGCTATTTGAAGAATCTCACATTTAAAATATATTTTGATTATTTTTTGGTTACTACATGATTCCAAATGTGTTATTTAATTGTTTGGATGTCTTCACTATTATTGTAGAATGTAGAAAATAGTAAAAAAAAGAAAAACCCTTGAATGAGTAGGTGTTCTAAAACATTTGACCAGTAGTGGAGTCACTGGCAACTTTAATAATGGAACACTAGTCACTTTAATAATGTTTACATACTGCTTTACTCATCTCATATGTATATACTGTATTCTATTCTACTGTATTAAGTCAATGCCACTCCGACATTGCAAGTCCTAATATTTATATATTTCTTAATTCCATTCTTTTACTTTTAGATTTGTGTATTGTTAGATACTACTGCACTGTTGGAGCTAGGAACACAAGCATTTCGCTACATCCACAATAACATCTGCTAAATATGTGTATATGACCAATAACATTTAATTTGATCTATGCTCTACCAACTGAGCTACCCGGGACTATATAAGTGGAAGTACCATGGTACATTTCTGTAAGGGAGTGGAGGATCCCTAGCCAGTTGCACAATTGAATGCATTCAACTGAAATGTGTCTTCTGCATTTAACCCAATGCAGAAAAGGTGCAGGGGACTGTCTTAATTGACATCCACATCATTGGCACCTGGGGAGCAGTTGCTGTGGGTTCACTGCCTTGTTCAAGGGCAGAACAGCAGATTTTTCCACCTTGGGGTTTGAACCAGTGACCTTTTGGTTATTGGCCCAATGCTTTTAACCGCTAGGCTACCTGCCGAATTAATGCATAGAACTGCATGAAATTAGTTAAACAATTGCATTATATTTTCTCTGCTCCATGGCAAATGTGCAGAATTGCAGCAGACTTGCATTAAAACTGAAAAATGTTCTCTACGCTGTCAAGAGGAGGGCCTCTAAAAAACAACATTTTACGTAGGGCCCTCAAAAGGCTAGGGCTGGCTCTGACTGCATGTGTTGGTATGGATGTGGGTATGCAGACCTGCAAACCATTGCGGCCCCTCATGATGAGTTAAGATTTTTTATCGCCCCATCCTCGACATAGTTGCCAGTCCCTATTTTAAATGGTTGAAAGCTCAGTGATAACACATTCAGGTGACAATTAAACCAAAAATCTGGCATTGATTTTCCATTGGAATTTGGGTGTGCTTTTAGATGGTTGAAAGCATAGTAATAACATATTGGGAATTCAACAAACTTTTGGCTGTGTTTTTGAGTGAGTGAAAAGATGTTGGAATCTCATTGATCAATGTATCTACTAAATATTACCCAATTCTCCACGTTGAAATTACGTGGTGTACCCACTGGGCTGTCATACTACCAGCTGCAATGCACATCTTTGAGTTTGACTTCTCCGATTCGCAACTGTCCAACACCGGGTGGCAGCAGCGTTGCTTAGTAACCACAGCACATGGCTGACCTTATCGGTGTGGTCATAAAAATGTATGAAGTCCTATTATTTATTTTACTTAATTTCTTCTCTGCCTTGTAGTCTCTCTCCCCCTCTCCCCTCTCCACCTGCCCCTCTCCCTCACCCTCTCACTCATACTCACGCTCGCTCACACACACATACACACACGAATCCTGGCCGGATAGAGCAAACAGAGGTTACATTCAACCATGTGTGTGTGCACCATAGAAATATAATGAATAGAAAGGACTTGGAACCTCTAACCTTGGCAATTTGACTGGTAAAGTAATGGGTACACATAATGGCTACCTGGTACTGTGATGCAATAATTTACATGGTAGTGTACAAAGATCATTCAAATTATGATAACTTATGTGGCTCATGCAATGGAATGTATTTTTTTTGCTATGTCAGTTGACACAGCACAGATTGATGTGTACACTTCCTGCTTTTACTTCCTGTTCTGCTCCAATGGGTACTCTCAAAATGCCAGTACACCCATTCAGCCAGCATTGACTTCAATGGGGACTTCCGCTCTATTAATTCTATTTCTATGGTGTGCACATGATTTTGTGTGTGTGTGTGTCTGTCTGTGCACGAGTGTATGTGAGGGGCAGTGGTGGTAATGATGGGCTATCTGACACAAGTCACAGACTGTAACAAGCAGTCGGCAGGGTGGCTGTTGGGGAACAACATTCAGGGACAGACACATCAGCACTGACTGACTGACTGACTGACTGACTGACTGACTGACTGGCTGGCTGGCTGGCTGGCTGGCTGGCTGGCTGGCTGGCTGGCTGGCTGGCTGGCTGGCTGGCACGCACGCACGCACGCACGCACGCACGCACGCACGCACGCACGCACAGAGAGAGAGGACAGGGAGGTAGGACCATACTGACTTTGAATACACTGTAGGATTTTCAGCCTGTTTGGACATCAAGCTTTGGAAGGATCTGATATGCTGAAAATAATTATGCGTTTCATGAAAGCCCTTGATGTGGGATTAAGAGAGAGGATGACATTTAGATTGATCACTTATTCCCTGATGTGGAGTGTGATGTCATGTGCTTGTCATATTAATGACATACTGTATTAATCTATCAAATTCTTTAAAGGCCCTTCATATGGGGTGACACGGTTTGATTCATTGTATAGCAAATCCACACTATCCGTGGCCCTAAATGCAGGGGTGGAACTAACAAATTACAAATTGTCTTATTACTGTAATTGAGTAGCTTTTCTGAGTACTTAGTGTTTTTCTAAATCAGAAATTTTACTTAAGTATGTTTTGAATGAAGTGCTTTACTTTGCTACCTTTCTAAAACCATCTGTTACAGAGTACAACTTTGTAGGCTATCCATGATAGTAAACCATGATGGCACAGAAAGTTTGAGGGCGGGAGCACCTTGGACCCAGATTTTATTTTATTGTTGTTTAGTCAGTGACCAATCAAAAACAATTTCTTGCATCAAGTTCAAAACAGGCCAATCAAATCAAACTAAATGATGATGATCAGAAGATTTTCAAAAAGGCAAAAATAACTTAGTTAGAGAGACGTATCATGAAATAGAGAAAAGGTTTGGTAACATTTCATTTGAAAGGGTCCTTATTACAATGTATTTACACATGTACAGTGCATTCGGAAAGAATTCAGACCTGTTGACTTTTTCCACATTTTGTTACATTACAGACTTATTCTAAAATAGATTAAATAATTTTTTTCCCTCATCAACCACCAAGACTCTTCCTAGAGCTGGCCGCACAGCCAAACTGAGCAATCTATTCTATTGTGCCCCTTTTACTCTCTGTTCCGAATGTACTAGACGACCAGTTCTGATAGCCTTTAGCCGTACCCTTATCCTACTCCTCCTCTGTTCCTCTGGTGATGTATAGGTTAATCCAGGCCCTGCAGTGCCTAGCTCCACCCCTACTCCCCAGGTGCTCTCATTTGTTGACTTCTTTAACCATAAAAGCCTTGGTTTCATGCATGTTAACATTAGAAGCCTTCTCCCTAAGTTTGTTTTATTCACTGCTTTAGCACACTCTGCCAACCCGAATGTCCTAGTCGTGTCTGAATCCTGGCTTAGTAAGACCACCAAAAACCCTGAAATTTCCATCCCTAACTATAACATCTTCCGATGAGATAGAACTGCCGAAGGGGCCGGTGTTGCAATATACTGCAGAGATAGCCTGCAGAGTTCTGTTTTACTATCCAGTACCAGTATCCAGCTTCTACTTTTAAAAATCCACCTTTCCAGAAACAAGTCTCTCACCGTTGCCGCTTGCTATAGACCACCCTCTGCCCCCAGCTGTGCCCTGGACACCATATGTGAATTGATTGCCCCCCACCTATCTTCAGAGCTAGTGCTCCTAGGTGACCTAAACTGGGACATGCTTAACAATCCGGCCATCCTACAATCTAAGCTTGATGCCTTCAATCTCACACAAATTATCAATAAACCCACCAGGTACAACACAAATCCGTAAACACGGGCACCCTCATAGATATCATCCAAACCAACTTGCCCTCCAAATACACCTCTGCTGTTTTCAACCAAGATATCAGCGATCACTGCCTCATTGCCTGCATCCGTAATGGGTCTGCGGTCAAACGACCACTCCTCATCACTGTCAAATGCTCCTTAAAACACTTCAGCGAGCAGGCCTTTCTAATCGACCTGGCCCGGGTATCCTGGAAGGATATTGTTCTCATCCCGTCAGTAGAAGATGCCTGGTTATTCTTTAAAAGTGCCTTCCTCACTATCTTAAATAAGCATGCCCCATTCAAAAAATGTAGAACCAGGAACAGATATAGCCCTTGGTTCTCTCCAGACCTGACTGCCCTTGACCAGCACAAAAACATCCTGTTGTGTTCTGCATTAGCATCGAATAGCCCCTGCGATATGTAACTTTTCAGGGAAGTTAGGAACCAGTATACACAGGCAGTTAGGAAAGCAAAGGATAGCTTTTTCAAGCTGAAATTTTCATCCTGTAGCACAAACTCAAAAAAGTTCTGGGACACTGTAAAGTCCATGGAGAATAAGAGCACCTCCTCCCAGCTGCCCACTGCACTGAGGCTAGGAAACACTGTCACCACCGATAAATCCACTATAATTGAGAATTTCAATGAGCATTTCTCTACAGCTAGCCATGCTTTCCACCTGGCTCCCCCTACCCCGATCAACAGCCCTGCACCCCCCACAGCAACTCGCCCAAGCCTCCCCCATTTTTCTTTCACCCAAATCCAGATAGCTGATGTTCTGAAAGAGCTGCAAAATCTGGACCCCTACAAATCAGCCGGACTAGACAATCTGGACCCTCTCTTTCTAAAATGATCTGCCGAAATTGTTGCAACCCCTATTACTAGCCTGTTCAACCTCTCTTTCGTATCGTTTGAGATTCCCAAAGATTGGAAAGCAGCTGCTGCAGTCATCCCCCTCTTCAAAGGGGGAGACACTCTAGACCCAAACTGCTATAGACCTATATCTATCCTACCCTGCCTTTCTAAGGTCTTCGAAAGCCAAGTTAACAAACAGATTACCGACCATTTTGAATCCCACCCGTACCTTCTCCGCTTTGCAAATCTGGTTTCAGAGCTGGTCATGGGTGCACCTCAGCCACGCTCAAGGTCCTAAACGATATCATAACCGCCATCGATAAGAGGCATTACTGTGGCAGCCGTCTTTCATCGACCTGGCCAAGGCTTTCGACTCTGTCAATCACCACATTCTTATCGGCAGACTCAACAGCCTTGGTTTCTCAAATGATTGCCTCGCCTGGTTCACCAACTACTTCTCTGATAGAGTTCAGTGTGTCAAATCAGAGGGCCTGTTGTCCGGACCTCTGGCAGTCTCTATGGGGGTGCCACAGGGTTCTATTCTCGGGCCGACTCTCTTCTCTGTATACATCAATGATGTCGCTCTTGCTGCTGGTGATTCTTTGATCCAACTCTAACGCAGACTACACCATTCTGTATACCTCTGGCCCTTTTTTGGACACTGTCAGGTTTTGGCCAAGACTGTTCGGGTTTTGGTCACTAGATGTCCCCATTGCACCTTTTTTGTACTTTTGTTTTTCTTGCTCTAATTATTGTTTGCACCTGTAGGTCATTCCCTTGTTAGTATTTAACCCCTGTGTGTTCCTCAGTTCTTGCTCAGTGTTTGTAAGTTAGCACCCAGCCCAGCCCAAGCCTTGTTTTATATAGATATTTCTCTTGTTGGATTTTCCAGAGGTTCTCTGGTTTAGTTTCTGTGTATTATTTGAGTAGTCTTTTGAGGTTTGTTTTTCCCTGCTGTTTTTTACCACTTTGTGGAGTTTCTTTTGTATTTGGAGGATTTCCATTTTGTGCCTCTTTGGCTTTATTTTTGGACATGTGGATTTAGTTTCTTTGCCTGAAGATTTTGTTCTTTAATTAAACCACCAATCTCTAGTACTGCTGTGTCTCCTCATCTTCTTGGGTTCTGACGATTATTAGTGACTGTTTCTCGCACCGGGTCCTGACAGACCACTGTGTTAACTAACCTCCAGACGAACTTCATGCCATACACTCTCCTTCCGTGGCCTCCAACTGCTCTTAAATGCAAAGTAAAACTAAATGCATGCTTTCAACCCGATCGCTGCACGCACCTGCCCCTCCGTTCAAGCATCACTACTCTGGACGGTTTCTGACTTAGAATATGTGGACGACACTACAAATACACTAAGTGTCTGGTTAGACTGTAAACTCTCCTTCCAGACTCACATGAAGTATCTCCAATCCAAAATTAAATCTAGAATCGGCTTCCTATTTCGCAAAAAGCATCCTTCACTCATGCTGCAAACCTATCCCTCGTAAAACTGACCATCCTACCGATCCTCGACTTTGACGATGTCATTTACAAAATAGCCTCCAACACTCTACTCAACAAATTGGATGCAGTCTATTACAGTGCCATCCGTTTTGTCCCCAAAGCCCCATATACTACCCACCACTGCGACCTGTACTCTCTCGTTGGCTGGCCCTGGCTTCATACTCACCACCAAACCCACTGGCTCCAGGTCATCTACAAGTCTCTGCTAGGTAAAGCCCCACGTTATCTCAGCTCACTGGTCACCATAGCAGCACCCACCCGTAGCACTCGCTCCAGCAGGTATATCTCACTGGTCACCCCCAAAGCAAATTCTTCCTTTGGCCGCCTTTCCTTCCAGGTCTCTGCTGCCAATGACTGGAACGAACTGCAAAAATCACTGAAGCTGGAAACTCATATCTCCCTCACTAGCTTTAAGCACCAGCTGTCAGAGCAGCTCATAGATCACTGCACCTGTACATAGCCCATCTGTAAATAGCCCATCCAACATAGTGTATTTATTTATTTATCTTGCTCCTTTGCACCCAAGTATCTCTACTTGCACATTCATCTTCTGCACATCTACCATTCCAGTGTTTAATTGCTATATTGTAATTACTTCACCATGGCCTTTTTATTGCCTTACCTCCCTTATCCTACCTCATTTGCACACACTGTATATAGACCTTTTTCTACTGTATTATTGACTGTATGTTTGTTTATTCCATGTATAACACTGTGTTGTTGTATGTGTCGAACTGCTTTGCTTTATCTTGGCTAGGTCGGAGTTGTAAATGAGAACTTGTTCTCAACTAGCCTACCTGATTAAATAAAGGTGAAATAACATTTTAAAAAATAAAAAATTGTGGAGAAAGGCCTTGGTCAGGGAGGTGAGCAAGAACCCAATGGTCACTATGACAGAGCTCCAGAGTTCCTCTGTGGAGATGGGAGAACCTTCCAGAAGGACAACCATCTCTGCAGCACTCCACCAAGCAGGTCTTTATGGTAGAGCAGCCAGACGGAAGCAACTACTCAGTAAAAGGCAAATGGAGTTTGCCAAAATGCATCAAAAGGCACCTAAAGGAGTTTGAAGGAATTACCCATAGAGCGCCGAGACCGGATTGTGTTGAGGCACAGATCTGGGGAAGGGTACCAAAAAATGTCTGCAGCATTAAAGATCCACAAAAACACTACGGCCTCAATCATTCTTAAATGGAAGAAGTTTGGAACCACCAAGATTCTTACTAGAGCTCGCCCCCCCCCCGGCCAAACTGAGCAATCGGGGGAGAAGGGCATTGGTCAGAGAGGTGACCAAGAACCCGATGGTCATTCTGAGAGAGCTTCAGAGTTCCTCTGTGGAGATGGGAGAACCTTCCAGAAAGACAACCATCTCTACAGCACTCCACCAATCAGGTCTTTATAGTAGAGCAGCCAGACCAAAGCCACTCCTCAGCAAAAGGCACATGACAGCCCGCTTGGAGTTTGCCAAAAGGCACCTAAAGGACTCTCAGACCATGAAAAACAAGATTCTCTGGTCTGATAAAACCAAGATTGAACTATTTTGCCTGAATGCCAAGCGTCACGCCTGGAGGAAACCTGGCACCATCCCTATGGTGAAGCATGGTGGTGACAGCCTGATGCTGTGGGGATGTTTTTCAGCGGCGGGGACTGAGAAACTAGTCAAATGCAGGGCTCTCCAGAGGGTGATGTGGTCAACACTGGGACAGAGAGACTGAAAAACAACTTCTATCTCAAGGCCATGTATCACGACTTTCGCCGAAGTCGGCTCCTCTCCTTGTTCGGGCGGCGTTTGGCGATCGACGTCACCGGCTTTCTAGCCATCGCCTCTACATTTTTCATATGTGCATTTGTTTTGTCTTGTTCCATACACACCTGGTTTTCATTCCCCAATCAATCTACATGTATTTAGTCCTCTGTTCCCCATCATGTCTTTGTGTGTAATTGTTCATTCTTAACGGTGTATGTTCACGCGCGATACTATTTCAGTTTATGTTCCGTGTTTTTGGGCACTTATGTAATTTTTTGTGCCTATTGTTGAACGGAATAAAAGTGCGCCTGTTTACTCTACTCTGCTATCCTGCACCTGACTTTGCCACCCTTATACAGCCTTAACACCATGAGACTGTTAAATAGCCATCACTAGCCGGCCTCCACCCACTACCCTGCCCTGAACTTAGTCACTGTCACTAACCGGCTACCACCCGATTACTCAACCCTGTACCTTAGAGGCTGCTGCCCTATGTACATTGACTTGGAATCACTGGTCACTTTTAATAATGTTTACATACTGTTTTACTCATTTCATATGTATATACAGTATTCTACTTTATTCTAGTCAATGCCACTCCAACATTGCTCGTCCTAATATTTATATATTTCTTAATTCCATTATTTTACTTTTAGATTTGTGTGTATTGTTGTGAATTGTTAGATACTAATGCACTGTTGGAGCTAGGAACACAAGCATTTCGCTACACCTGCAATAACATCTGCTAAATATATGTATGGGACCAATAAAATTTGATTTGATCTCAGAGTCCAGAATGGGAAAATGCTTACAAGAAAGAATCAGATGAAGATAGTCAGTTGTTGATTTCCATCGTTACTATAGCAGTAAAGGCCAAATTCAATATTTTATCATACAATTGTTTTAAGTATTGTTTTTATACCTACATGAGTCCTAAAATTCTAAATCAAATGGCTAAATAACAGATTTTATATCCATCTTCCAAAACAATTGTTAGCCCTTAGATCGCAATATCTATTAAGCTAAGACCTACAGGGGTCAGCGATTGCATCTTACCTACAGTTGCCGAAGACGTAACTTGCGTTTCCCAAAACACCATGCAGAGAGAATGTTCGCTACGTGCGTCGTTGAGGCATGTGTTGATACTGACAGGATTGAAAGAAAGGGAGAGCTGCTCTCGGATCAGCGTTCTCCCACTCAAATCTTACCTTAACATTTAGAATTATTCCACAATACTGACGACGGATCAGCTCCTAGAGAGACATTATCACCTAAGGCTACAAATATTGAGGTGGCTTATTCTCATGCTTTCCCTGTTTCAAGAAGTGAAGTCACTGAGACTTGCCCTTATATATAGGACCTTCCACCCCCATCTGGGATATGGATGCTTGATGAAGACCTAATGGTAGAAACGTTATTATAATAAAATCACCTGGGAGCATGAGCAGCAGCGTTTTCCTTTTTATTTTTCAAGAATTCACCTATAACTCCAGCACCTGCAAAAATACCTGGATGTGCATATGTTCTTCAGCTTTTGTTAAATATGATTTCTTGTCATCACTGATGCCTAAAAGGTCACAAAGTACAGGGGAGCTGGATGGATACCTTGCCTGTGTATCAGACAAGATTGACTTGCTTCAATCCTTTCCATACATAAAGAAGCTGTCTCAAACTGAACACAGGCCTGCCTGCCTCTGCTGCCTGTAAGCATTTGTTTTAGCTGTGCTGGACTGGTCTTTACTGCGAAGCGAGCCAGGATAGACTTGTTTCACTTTGAAAATCTGCTCCTGCTGAAACTGAACGGCAAGTTTAGAGAGAAGGCGTTAAAACAGAATTCCTTTGTTTTTTCTGAAGGAACACAACATAACCTAATGTACTCTGTACATGTAGCCTATAGTTTATCAATCTATTGTAACATATCCCCCTTTCTATTTCAGGGGGTCTCAAAGCTTTGCTCATTCATTTTGCATTTACAGTACATGAGATTATGTTGTTGCCTCTAGAGCTAATTTGACATCAAATCCTTTAGGCATGTCCAGTGTGCCCTGGCACTCTTCATTTGGCATTGTGTGAGTGAATGAGTGAGTGAGTGAGTGAGTGAATATTTCCTCTCTTCCTTTTTCTATTTATTGCATGAAAAAGATCATGTCACAATGTTTAGGTAACCTTAGGACAATTAGTTAATTATCAAGGTCAATGTTTTTATTTTGAAAGTACCAACATTACTTTTACTCTGAGTACTTTTTAAGTGAGCTACTTTTTACTTTAGTAGTTTTTTACACCTGTAGTTGTACTTCTATTTGAGTAAAATGTCATTATAGTAACAGCACTTCTACTAGATTAGGATATTTTAATTCTCTTTCCACCTCTGCCTAAATATCATTATGTCATATTTGTTGCTGATATATCTTAACTGTGGATCTGAGTATTATGCCTGAGACCTACCCTGGTGTCTTACTGTAGCCTCAGAGAACCAGACATGGGTTCAAATACTATTTGTTCTCTTTCAAATAATTAGAGCATTCAATTGAGCTTGCCTAGCGTGCCAGATACTGTAGGCAGGGTTTTGCGCTTCGGACTATTCCATTGGTTCCATTGTGCCTATCATGACACAAGGCGAGACCCAGATGCAGACACAGGAGTCAGATGGTTGGAGTCTTACAATTTTTATTAATCCAAAAGGAGTAGGCAAGAGTCCAGGAGGTAGAGAGTGGCAGACAGGCTTGTGGTCAAGGCAAGCAGAATGGTCAGTCAGGCAGATACAAAGTCCAGAAACAGGCAAGGGTCAAAACCAGGAGGTCTAGAAAAAGGAGAAATGCAAAAAGCAGGAGAACGGGGAAACCGCTGGTTGACTTGGAAACATACAAGACAAACTGGCACAGAGAGACAGGAAACACAGGGATAAATACACTGGGGGAAATCAACGACACCTGGAGGGGGTGGAGACAATCACAAGGACAGGTGAAACAGATCAGGGCGTGACAGTGCCAGACAAGCTCAATCAAGCACAGCTAAACATTTGAAAGAAAACAAATACAATTTTAACCAACAATAGGTCTGCAGAGCAGAGAGCAGCGCCCTGAATGATTTGTTGTGCTAAGTGCTATTCCACCCTTTCTGTCAGTGTCTTATACAGTGTATCCTTACTGGGGCTTAGGGTATCACACCACTAGACTGGCTTCCCTGCAAAGTGCTGCTTCGTAGTTCCCACAGGGCACACAGATGTTGGGATGGCTGTGCCTCCCTCATTTCCCCCCCCCCCCCCCGCCAAATGAAGCCGGGCACCCCATCTCCTCAGGGCTGACGGTCAGCAAGGTTGGTGGGCGCAGATTGCTCAGGACGTGTGCTAGGCGCGTCAGGTGACAGGCGGTTAAGGTAGGCAGGTAGGTACAGTAGTGGAAAGCATAGTGTCTATCTATCTATCTATCTATCCATCTATCCATCTATCTATCTATCTATCTATCTATCCATCTATCCAGTCCCCTAGTTTAAGAACTAAGCATCTACTCATAATTCTGCAGAAACAATGGCAAGGTGACAGATTCTCCATGAGAATGACTCCCAGAGAGGCTTTCCAGTAAATTGTTCTCCCCCAAAAATACCAATAGTAATTGTGTCACTAAACAAATCAATAACTGGAATCAAATTACTTAGATGAAGATAAGCCTGAGTTTATTATTGCTGCATTAACTGTAATGTTACCAAAACAGACTAGATTAACTTTTCCCAGATCGGCTGACAAACTTCATTTTAAATCAACCATAATCAAATTCCATAACTAAAAAGCCCATGAATAACTGATTTGGAACAATATTACACTGTAAGCAGAGAAATGTTGCCCTCTCTTCTCTATTCTGTTCAGTAAGACTCCTCTCTGTCCAAACTGGACATAACCTGAAACAGACATAGATAGAAAACATTTTGATTTGTCATGTCAAAGGACAATAACAAAGGCTAAAGAGTTATCCAAACGTCACTTCCTGCAAGCAAAGGAGTGAATACCCATAAAGTGAAATACAGTTGAAGTCGGAAGTTTACATACACTTAGCTTGGAGTCATTAAAACTAATTTTTCAGGAAAAAGAGGGAGGCTTGCAAGCCGGAGAACACCATCCCAACCTTGAAGCACGGGGGTGGCAGCATCATGTTGTGGGTGTGCTTTGCTGCAGGAGAACTGGTGCACTTCACTGAATAGATGGCATCATGAGCAATGACAATTATGTGGATATATTGAAGCAACATCTCAAGACATCAGTCAGGAGTTAAAGCTTGGTCTCAATGGGTCTTCCAATGGACAATAACCCCAAGCATACTTCCAAAGTTGTGGCAAAATGGCTCAAGGACAACAAAGTCAAGGTATTGGAGTGGCCATCACAAAGCCCTGACCTCAACCCTATAGAAAATTTGTGGGCAGAACTGAAAAAGCATGTGCGAGCAAGGAGGCCTACAAACCTGACTCAGTTACACGAGCTCTGTCAGGAGAAATGGGCCAAAATTTACCCAACTTATTGTGGGAAGCTTGTGGAAGGCTACCCAAAATGTTTGACCCATGTTAAACAATTTAAAGTCAATGCTACCAAATACTAATTGAGTATATGTAAACTTCTGACCAACTGGCAATGTGATGAAAGAAATAAAGACTGAAATAAATCATTCTCTCTACTATTATTCTGACATTTCACATTCTTAAAATAAAGTGGTGACCCTAACTGACCTAAGACAGGGATTCTTTTACTAGGATTAAATGTCAGGAATTGTGAATAACAGAGTTTAAATGTATTTGGCTAAGGTGTATGTAAACTTCAGACTTCAACTGTGTGTGTGTGTGTGTGTTTTTTTGACCCAATCAGCTGAGATACCCTTACCTCTCTCTGCAGGAGGTGGAGGCTTCCCAAGACGAGTCCGTAAACACAACGTTTGGTAAGGTTATTTAGGACAGTCAGAGCAGGGGGAAGGGAGAGAGAGAATTTAGTTTATCAGGATCCCCATTAGCCACTGCATATGCCGCAGATAGTCTTCCTGGGGTCCACATAAAACTTAAAAATGCATGACAAAGTAGAACAGTTATAGACAAGAACAACACAAGAAATTACATAAAATTCATATGAAAAATTCAATTAGAGTTATATGTTGGAAAGACACCAAGAGACAACAAAAATACTATTTATACATTCTTTATATACTGTATACATATGAATAATCTTATACAGTACAGTTCAATTAGATCTTTAGAAAGAGGAGAGGTGCTGTGATACAAGTAGCCTCTGGTGGCAACTCATTCCATGATGACATGGCTCTATACATAACTGAGCGACGCATTAAATCTGTTTTTGGTTTGGGTCGAGTGAAAAAACCTACAGTGACTTGACTGGTTGGGTATGTATGTCTGTTTGAAGTGTATGCAAATAGATTATACACGTGGTTTGGCATTTTCAACACAAAAATGTTTCTTAAAAAGAATAGAAGTAGTCAATTTCTCCTCAATCCTCAACCATGAAAGACTATCATGCATGATGTTGATGTTAGTTCCATGTGTGCAGTTAAGGGCAAGGCGTGCTACTTTGTTCTGAGCCAGCTGCAGCTTTTCTAGGTCTTTCTTTGCTGCACCTGACCATATTACCGGACAGTAATCCAGATGGGACAAAACCAGAACCTGTACAACTAGTACAGTTGATTTTTCTGTGAAAAACGCAGATATTCTGTACCTCTCCCCATCTTCACAAAAACTTTGTCAATATGACTTGACCATTATACAGAGCCTTCAGAAAGTATTCATACCCCTTGATTTATTGCACATTCTTTTGTGTTACAGCCTGAAATAAAAATTGATAAAAAAATTGTTATGGTTGTGTAAGGGAGGCGAAGTCAGGTGCAGGAGAGCAGAGTAGAGTAAACATGCACACTTTTATTCCGTTCAACAATAGGCACAAATAATGACATAAGTGCCCAAAAACACAGAAAATAAACTATAAAAGTATCGCGCATGAACATACACCATAAACAAAGAACAATTACACACAAAGACATGATGGGGAACAGAGGACTAAATACATGTAGATTGATTGGGGAATGAAAACCAGGTGTGTATGGAACAAGACAAACAAATGGACATATGAAAAATGGAGTGGCGTCGATCGCCGAACGCCGCCCGAACAAAGAGAGGAGCCAACTTCGGTAGAAGTCGTGACAAAAATGTAAAAAACACATCTACACACAATACCCCATAATGACAAAGTGGAAACATGTTAGAATCTTTGGCAGCATTTACAGCTGTGAATCTTTCTGAGTACATCTCTATTTTATTTTAGCGCCTTATTGCAAACAGGATACGTGTTTTGGAATATTTCCTTTATTTAGGTTAGTATTGTGGAGTAATTATTCTCAGTTTTCTCCTATCACAGCCATTAAACTCTATAACTGTTTTAAAGTCACCATTGGCCTCATGGTGAAATCCCTGAGCGGTTTCCTACCTCCAACTGAAGCCTGACGAGCCAGCTGAAGAGTGGAAGCCTGACGAGCCGGCTGAGGCGTGGGAGCCTGACGAGCCGGCTGAGGCATGATGTGGGATGGGATCCTGATGAGCCGGCTGAGACGTGGGAGCCCAACGAGCCGGCTGAGGCATGACGTGGGATGGGAGCCAACTGAGGCAAGAAAACCTCTCGAGCCAGGTAAGGCATGGAAGCCCTGCCTTAGCTGGTGTGAGAGGGAGGCATCCACATGAGCTCAGCCATCCACATAAAGAGATGTGCGTGCAATTATTGAACTGGGAACATTTTCACGCTTGGAGACATTTTACAGCATGACGTCACAATCAGAACACGGTCAGAACGATTGGGCACTATTTACATTTTACATTACATTTAAGTCATTTAGCAGACGCTCTTATCCAGAGCGACTTACAAATTGGTGCATTCACCTTATGATATCCAGTGGAACAACCACTTTACAATAGTGCATCTAACTCTTTTAAGGGGGAGGGGGGGGTTAGGAGGATTACTTTATCCTATCCTAGGTATTCCTTAAAGAGGTGGGGTTTCAGGTGTCTCCGGAAGGTGGTGATTGACTCCGCTGACCTGGCGTCGTGAAGGGAGTATTGTTCCCCATTGGGGTGCCAGAGCAGCGAACAGTTTTGACTGGGTGAGCGGGAACTGTACTTCCTCAGAGGTAGGGAGGCGAGCAGGCCAGAGGTGGATGAACGCAGTGCCTTGTTTGGGTGTAGGGCCTGATCAGAGCCTGAAGGTACGGAGGTGCCGTTCCCCTCACAGCTCCGTAGGCAAGCACATGGTCTTGTAGCGGATGCGAGCTTCAACTGGAAGCCAGTGGAGAGAGCGGAGGAGCGGGGTGACGTGAGAGAACTTGGGAAGGTTGAACACCAGACGGGCTGCGGCGTTCTGGATGAGTTGTAGGGTTTAATGGCACAGGCAGGGAGCAGCCAGCAGCGAGTTGCAGTAATCCAGACGGGAGATGACAAGTGCCTGGATTAGGACTGCGTCGCTTCCTGTGTGAGGCAGGGTCGTACTCTGCGAATGTTGTAGAGCATGAACCTACAGGAACGGGTCACCGCCTTGATGTGAGTTGAGAACGACAGGGTGTTGTCCAGGATCACGCCAAGGTTCTTAGCGCTCTGGAGGAGGACACAAAGGAGTTGTCAACCGTGATGGCGAGATCATGGAACGGGCAGTCCTTCCCCGGGAGGAAGAGCAGCTCCGTCTTGCCGAGGTTCAGCTTGAGGTGGTGATCCGTCATCCACACTGATATGTCTGCCAGACATGCAGAGATGCGATTCGCCACCTGGTTATCAGAGGGGGGAAAGGAGAAGATTAATTGTGTGTCGTCTGCATAGCAATGATAGGAGAGGCCATGTGAGGATATGACAGAGCCAAGTGACTTGGTGTTAGCGAGAATAGGAGGGGCCTAGAAAAGAGCCCTGGGGGACACCAGTGGTGGAGCACGTGGTGCGGAGACAGATTCTCGCCCGCCACTGGTAGGAGCGACCTGTCAGGTAGGACGCAATCCAAGCGTGGGCGCGCCGGAGATGCCCAGCTCGGAGAGGGTGAGAGGAGGATCTGATGGTTCACAGTATCAAAGGCAGCCGATAGGTCTAGAAGGATGAGAGCAGAGGAGAGAGAGTTAGCTTTAGCAGTGCGGAGCGCCTCCGTGACACAGAGAAGAGCAGTCTCAGTTGAATGACTAGTCTTGAAACCTGACTGATTTGGATCAAGAAGGTCATTCTGAGAGAGATAGCAGGAGAGCTGGCCAAGGACGGCACGTTCAAGAGTTTTGAGAGAAAGAAAGAAGGGATACTGGTCTGTAGTTGTTGACATCGGAGGGATCGAGTGTAGGTTTTTTCAGAAGGGGTGCAACTCTCGCTCTCTTGAAGACGGAAGGGACGTAGCCAGCGGTCAAGGATGAGTTGATGAGCGAGGTGAGGTAAGGGAGAAGGTCTCGAAATGGTCTGGAGAAGAGAGGAGGGGATAGGGTCAAGCGGGCAGGTTGTTGGGCGGCGCCGGCCGTCACAAGACGCGAGATTTCATCTGGAGAGAGAGGGAGAAAGAGGTCAAAGCACAGGGTAGGGCAGTGTGAGCAGAACCAGCGGTGTCGTTTGACTTAGCAAACGAGGATCGGATGTCGTCGACCTTCTTTTCAAAATGGTTGACGAAGTCATCCGCAGAGAGGGAGGAGGGGGGAGGAGGGGAGGAGGATTCAGGAGGGAGGAGAAGGTGGCAAAGAGCTTCCTAGGGTTAGAGGCAGATGCTTGGAATTTAGAGTGGTAGAAAGTGGCTTTAGCAGCAGAGACAGAAGAGGAGAATGTAGAGAGGAGGGAGTGAAAGGATGCCAGGTCCGCAGGGAGGCGAGTTTTCCTCCATTTCCGCTCGGCTGCCCGGAGCCCTGTTCTGTGAGCTCGCAGTGAGTCGTCGAGCCACGGAGCAGGAGGGGAGGACCGAGCCGGCTGGAGGATAGGGGACATAGAGAGTCAAAGGATGCAGAAAGGGAGGGAGGAGGGTTGAGGAGGCAGAATCAGGAGATAGGTTGGAGAAGGTTTGAGCAGAGGAAGAGATGATAGGATGGAAGAGGAGAGAGTAGCGGGGGAGAGAGAGCGAAGGTTGGGACGGCGCGATACCATCCGAGTAGGGGCAGTGTGGGAAGTGTTAGATGAGAGCGAGAGGGAAAGGATACAAGGTAGTGGTCGGAGACTTGGAGGGGAGTTGCAGTGAGATTAGTGGAAGAACAGCATCTAGTAAAGATGAGGTCAAGCGTATTGCCTGCCTTGTGAGTAGGGGGGAAGGTGAAGGGTGAGGTCAAAAGAGGAGAGGAGTGGAAAGAAGGAGGCAGAGAGGAATGAGTCAAAGGTAGACGTGGGAGGTTAAGTCACCCAGAACTGTGAGAGGTGAGCCATCCTCAGGAAAGGAACTTATCAGGGCGTCAAGCTCATTGATGAACTCTCCAAGGGAACCTGGAGGGCGATAAATGATAAGGATGTTAAGCTTGAAAGGGCTGGTAACTGTGACAGCATGGAATTCAAAGGGCGATAGACAGATGGGTCAGGGGAGAAGAGAGAATTGTCCATTGGGAGAGATGAGGATCCAGTGCCACCGCCCGCTGACCAGAAGCTTCTGCGGGGTGTGCGAGAACACGTGGGCAGACGAGGTGAGAGCAGTAGGAGTAGCGGTGTTGTCAGGGGTAATCATGTTTCCGTCAGTGCAAAGAAGTCGAGGGCTATGGAGGGACGCATAGGCTGAGATGAACTCTGCTTGTTGGCCGCAGATCGGCAGTTCAGAGGCTGCCGGAGACCTGGAACTCCACGTGGGTGCGTCGCGCGGTGAACCACCAGGTTAGAATGATGGCACGCGTGGAAGCTTTTATGAGCTGTGGAGTAGGGGAGAAGAGAGAGGGATAGACAAGCCACAGTAGTTGAGCTACAGAGAGGCTACGTTAAGCAAGGAGTACTGAATGAAAGTGGACTACATCTCTGAATGTGGAAGTTAAGTTAGTTGCAAAAATAAAATAAAACTTATTGACTAAAATGATATAGTACTGCTGGGGTGAAGTAGGCTGGCTAGCAGTGGTGCGTTGTTGACTTTGTTTGAACGTGTAGCTGGCTAGGTAACCTCTAACTGGCTAGGTAACTTCGACAATTTCTCAAAACTAAACAATTATCTTGGATACAAGGACAGCAAAGACAACTATGTAGCTAGCTAAATGTGTAATGTGAGTTTCTACAGTGCTGCTATTCGGTAGAAGTTGGCTAGCTAGCAGTGTTAGCTAGCAGTGTTGACTAGGTAGGAGACGGCAGCGCAGCGCGGCGGACGAAATAGCTGGCTAGTTAAGCATAATTACTCTAAAACTCTAAGCTACACAATTATCTTAGATACAAAGAATAGCAAAGACAACTATGTAGCCAGCTAACACTACACTAATCAAGTCGTTCCGTTGTAATGCAATCGTTTCTCCAGTGCTGCTATGCTGCTATGCTGCTATTCGGTGGCTAGCTGGCTAGCTAGCTAGCAGTGTTGACTACGTTACGTTATGTTCGGACGAAAATAGCTGGCTAGCGAACCTCAATAACTACACAATAACTACACAATTATCTTTGATACAAAGACGGCTATGTAGCTAGCTAAGATCAAACAAATCAAACCGTTGTACTGTAATGAAAATGAAAATGGTAAAACTACCTGTGGAGCGAAGCGGAATTGCGACTGCACGCTCCAAACCGGAAGAATTCACGCTGGGAAGATTTTTACATGACACGCTTCTTTGTGAGGCATTGGAAAATCTCCCTGCTCACTGCTCAGCTGAGGGACCTTCCAGATAGTTGTATATGTCGGGTACAGAGATGAGGTAGTCATTCAAAAATCATGTTAAACACAATTATTACACACAGAGTGAGTCCATGTAACTTATTATGACTTGCTAAGCACATTTTTACTCCTGAACTCCTTATTTAGGCTTGCAATTACAAAGGGGTTGAATACTTACTGACTTTAAATGTTTTATTAATTTGTAAAAATGTCTAAAACATAATTCCACTATGACATTATGAGGTATTGTGTGTATGGCAGTGTCACAATCTTAATTTAAAACATTTTTAATTCAGGCTGTAACAAAACAAAATTAGGAAAATGTCAAAGGGTGTGAATACTTTCTGAAGGCACTGTAACTGACCATCCAACATTACTCCTATGAGTTCAGCTTCTTCAACTTGTGCAATAGTCACGCCATGTATGCACAACTCCAGCTGAGGTTTAGGTCTAAGAGAATGCTTTGAACCAAATAAAATGCTTTAAAAAAGAAAAAATATGTATTTAAGGCCGGTTTATTGTTAGTTACCCATTCTGACACTGACTGCAACTCCTTGCTAAGAGTCTCAGTGAGCACACTGGCTGTAGGTGCTGATGTGTATAGTGCGCAATCATCAGCCTACAGCCTTCTTGTAAGACAAGTGGCAAATAATTTGTAAAAATAGAGAAGAGTAACAGTCCAAGGCAACTGCCCTGAGGAATACCGCACTGTACATATCTGATGTTAGAGAGGCTTCCATTGAAGAACACTCTCTGGATTCTATTGGATAAGTAACTCTCCAACTATCCTGAAGGCAGGTGATGTAAAGCCATAAGTTCGTTTTTTCAATAACAAATTATGATCAATAACATCAATGGCTGCACTGTAATCTAACAATACAGCTCAAACTATCAACTTATTATCAATTTATTTTAGCAAATCATCAGTCAGTGCAGTACAAGTTGAGTGCCCTTCCCTATATGCATGCTGAAAATCAGTAGTTAAGTTGTTCGTTAAGTTCTTTGACAAATAGTATTGTACATTTGTTTAAAACATTTATCCATCAGACACTGTGAGCTCACTGAGACTCTCAGCAATGAGTTACAGTCGGTGCTAGGTGGTGAGGGTATCAACAACACCTCTGTTATGCTGATCCTCAAAACAAAGGCCCCACAAGGGTGTGTGCTCAGCCCCATCCTGTACTCCCTGTTCACCATGACTGTGTGGCCACACACGTCTCCAACTCAATCAATAAGTTTGCAGACGACACAACAATGGTAGGCCTGATTACCAACGATGAGACGGGGGGGGGGGCCTTGGCGAAGTGGTGCCAGGAAATAACCTCTCCCTCAATGTCAACAAAACAAAGGAGCTGATCGTGGACTTCAGGAGACAGCAGAGATAGCACGCCCCCATCTACATGAACGGGCCGCAGTAGAGAGGGAGCTTCAAGTTCCTCGGCTTGCACACAGTGATGTAAAGCACTTGAGTAAAAATACTTTAAAGTACTACTTAAGTAGTTTTTTTCAGTATCTGTACTTTACTATTTATATATTTGACAACTTTTACTTCACTACATTCCTCAAGAAAATAATGTACTTTTTACTCCATACATTTTCCCTGACACTCAAAAGTACACATCACATTTTGAATGCTTAGCAGGACAGGAAAATGGTCCAATTCATGCACTTATCAAGAGAACATCCCTGGTCATCCCTACTGCCTCTGATCTGACGGACTCACTAAACACAAATGCTTAGTTTGTAAATTATATCTGAGTGTTGGAGTGTTTACCCTAGCTATCAGTAAATAAAAAAACAAAATAATTGTGCCATCTGGTTTCTGTAATATAAGGAATTTGCAATGATTTATACTTTTACTTTTGATACTTAAGTATATTTAAATTCAAATACTTTTAGACTTTTACTCAAGTAGTATTTTACTGGGTGACTTTCACTTTTACTTGAGTAATTTTTTATTAAGGTATGTATACTTTCACTCAAGTATGACAATTGAGGATTTTTTCCACCACTGCTTGCACATCACTGACAACCTGAAATGGTCCATCCACACAGACAGTGTAGTGAAGAAGGCACAACAGCGCCTCTTCAACCTCAGGAGGCTGAAGAAATTGGGCTTGGCCCCTAAGACTCACAAACTTCTACAGATGCATAACTGAGCGCATCCTGTCAGGCTGTATCATCTCCTCGTACGGCAATTGCACCGTCCGCAACTGCAGGGCTCTCCAGAGGGTGGTGTGGTCAGCCCAACACATCACTGGGGGCACACTGCCTGTCCTCCAGGACATCTACACTACCCGGTGTCACAGGAAGGCCAAGAAGATCATCAAGGACCTCAGCCACCTGAGCAATGGCCTGTTAGCCCCATTATCATCTAGAAGGTGGAGACAGTACAGGTGCATCAAAGCTGGGACCGAGAGACTGATAAACAGCTTCTCTCTCCAGGTCATCAGACTGTTAAATAGTCACAACTAGCCAACCTCCGTACCCTGCTATGAACTTAGTCAGTGTTACAAGCCGGCTACCACCCTGTACTCTACCCTGCACCTTAGAGACTGCTGCCATATGTACATAGTCATTGAACACTTTAATAATGTTTACATACTGTTTCACCCACTTCACATGTATATACTGCATTCTAGTCAAGTCTCATCCTATATAACTACTGCTGTACACACCCTTTCTATTCACATACTGTCCATACTGTCTATACACACCATCATATATATCTACACTGAGTGTACAAACCATTAGGAACAGCTCTTTCCATGACATAGACTGACCAAGTGAATCCAGGTGGAGCTATGATACCTTATTGATGTCACTTCTTCAAATCAAATCAAACTTTATTTGTCACATGCACCGAATACAACAAGTGTAGACCTTACCGTGAAATGCTTACTTACAAGCCCTTAACCAACAGTGGAGTTCAGGAGTTAAGAAAATATTTACCAAATAAACTAAAGTAAAAAATTATAAAAAGTAACACAATAACATAACAATAACGAGGCTATAATCCACTTTAATCAGTGTAGATCAGTGTTAATCACTATTTTTTGTAAGTGGGCCACTTTGAGTTGAGACAATCATTCAGAGGGCTGCACAGATCTTTAATTTGTTGTACTTTTTCTTCCAATATTATCAATTATCAATTGAGAGCAAATTCAGAGCAATAGAGCACATGCAATTTATTTGATGTACAGCACATCACAAATATATACATACGCACATCAAATAGGCTACATCACATGTATAAGACCCATATTAAGCGTTACATCAGTAGTTGGATGAGCAAAAATGTTTCTTCTCCTCCTTGACTTAATTCATTCTAAATGTATAGTCTGTTGTTGCTATCCTTGTGAGGAAATCCAGGTGTGCATTGGTCAGTCTGTTTCTCTGTTTTTGTTTCACAATGTTCATTGTTGAAAATGTTGCTTCACATGAATAAGTGCTGATAAAAAATGATGTCACCTTTTGCACACACTGCTTCAGAAGTGGATATTCCGTGTCTGACACAAGGCTCCAGAAATGGGTAACACCTGATCTTAGTTCACCTTGCGATGTGTCATTTGCCTGCAGCTCCACTATCTCACTCTCTGTTCCAGCACGGTCAGGACAGAGGCCTGTGATGACTGGGGTCAGAGATGACACTATCTCACTCTCTGTTCCAGCACGGTCAGGACAGAGGCCTGTGATGACTGGGGTCAGAGATGACACTGGCACATGAAAGGGATTCTCAAGGAAGTTGAAAAACTCCTTGTACTCCATGATATCCTGGAATCTTGACTCAAACTCCAACTCTTCCAACACACGCACAAATGCATCATAGCTAAAATGTTGCAGTATGTCTGGGTTGGATGTGGTGACTGCTCTGAGTTTTGGGAAATGAACAAACTGTCTGTCAGGTATGAACAGTGTGGTGATTTTATTTTGAAATGCTGTGACCACACGCAGCATTTTGCCTGGAGTTTTAGCTTTCCCTTGGAGCTGGAGATTCACCGTGTTCAGGTGGCAGGTGATGTCAGTTAAAAAAAGCCAGCTTAAATATCCACTGTGGATCATCCAGCTCTGGCTCCTCTCTCCCCTTGTTTGCAACACATTCACGGATTTGAGGGAGGAGAGAGAGAAATCTTTCCAAAACTCTGCCACGAGACAGCCATCTCACCTCATTGTGAAACATCAAGTCGCCGTATTCTGTCTGGTATTCCTCCAGCAACTCGCGGAATTGCCGGTGATTCAGTGCCCTCGCAATAATAATGTTCACCATGCACACGACTTGCTGCATCACATTCTGTTAGTCTCAGTCTTTAAGTTAAGCCACAAGTGCTTCCTGATGAATGATAAAATGAAACGTAACAAATTCGGGAATATGCTCTCTTTCTCATCAGGCCTATAAGTACCTTCTCCTTCCCTCGCATGTTTGGGACCACGCCAGCGCACAGAGATGACAGATTTAACTAGTCAATATTATTATCAGCAAAAAAATGTAACAAGGGCTTTCAGAACATCCTCTCCTCGTGTTTGTCCCTGAAGGGGCAGTAAACATAAAAGTTCCTCTCTGAACCACTCGTTTTGAGGGATGTGGACCCAAACACATAATTGGGCAATGTCACTTACATCAGTGCTTTCATCAAGCGCGATACTAAAACACAGCGCTACAGATATGTCTGTATTCAGTTGCATACCGATATCCTCGCTGATGTGTTCAATGCGTCTTGTTATGGTCGAGTCTGAGAGTTGCAGTCCCTTAATTTGCTTTAAAATAGCTTCCTTGTTTGTGAAATCAGCATACAATATTTCCAAAAAACATTCTTCAACAATCTCCGAGGCTGTGAAGGCCTTCTTGTTTCTCGCGAGTATGCAAGCAATCTCATATGTTGCCTCTGTATTTTTCTCTGCAACAGTGCTAGATCTGTAACATCATTTGGTGTTGTCCTTTGAGCTGTCCTTTGAGTTGCTCTATTTTGTTGTTTCTGAGGTTGCTTTGTGGCAGATATGTTTTGTCAAAGTGGGCATGGTGTGATTGGAAATGTCGCTCTAAATTTGCTTGTTTAAAACAATTGACTGCCTTCTGGCAAATTAGACAAAGTGAGCTAGTCCAATCATGCAGTACAAAAAATACTTGTCTGTCCATTTATTTTGGAACTTTCTGTGTTCTTCTTGAATCGACCGTATCCTTCTCTTAGCCACCGAAGCCACGTTAGCCACATTAGCTACGTTAGCTAGCTGCATTTCCCCGCCGCCATCTTCCTGATTTTCCTGGTTCTCCGGTGGTTGTTCGTTCATAGCTGTCAAGTTGTTCTCCAGCTCTTTCCCCTCATTATCATTGTCGATAGATTTACATTTCTTTTTTACAATAAATCGATCCATGTCGACCAGACTACAAAATGAGCTAGTAGCAAACTGATATGTGTCGGTCGCTGTTGCTGAGCAGTTGCGTTCTATTTCAGCAAACGTTCTATTTCGGCCTTTCTGTTCAACAGCTGCGCTATACTGCCATCTATCTGCCGTCCAGGGCACAATAGATATTCAATGAAGTGATTCAGCCCTGCATTAAACACATTGAATTGAAATTGTATCATTGCTATGTATTATGAAAGGAAAATAGGAAAACCACAGCGAGCCGCAAATTTGGCCTGCGGGCCTCGTAATGAGTACCACTGGTGTAGATGAAGGGGAGAAGACAGGTTAAAGAAGGATTTTTAAGCCTTGAGACAATTGAGACGTGGATTGTGTATGTGTGCCATTCAGAGGGTGAATGGGCAAGACAAAATGTTTAAGTGCCTTTGAACGGGGTATGGTAGTAGGTGTTTGAATGTGTTAAGAACTGCAATGCTGCTGGATTTTTTATGCCGAACAGTTTCCTGTGTGTATCAAGAATGGTCCACCACCCAAAGAACATCCAGTCAACTTGACACAACTGTGGGCAGCATTGGAGTCAACATGGGCCAGCATCCCTGTGGAATGCTTTTGACACCTTGTAGAGTCCATGCCCAGATGAATTGAGGCTGTTCTGTGGGAAAAAGGGGTGCTACTCAATATTAGGAAGGTGTTCCTAATGTTTTGTACACTCAGTGTATTTTTATATTCCAGACTCTGACATTGTTCATTCTGAAATGTCTTGATTTCTTTCATTTTATTTTGGGGAATTTGTGTGTATTGTTCGGTATTACGGCACTGTTGGAGCTAGAAAAATAAGCATTTRGCTGCACCTGCGATAACATCTGCAAAATGTGAGTACGCGACCAATACAATTGGCAGCAAACTGATTGGTCGGCTGTTAAAACCAGCAAAGCATGCTTTGCTATTTTTAGGTAGTGGAATTACTTCCTTCCACGCCTGTGGACACACACACTCTCTTAGGGTTTGGTTAAAGACATGGCAAATAGGGGTAGCAATACAGTCTGCTACCATTCTCAGTAGTTTACAATCTAGGTTTATACCTGGTGGCTTATCATTATTGAAGGATAACAATACATTTTCCACCTCTTCAACACAAACTTGACCAAATTCAAAACAGCAATTCTTCTCTTTCATTTTTAGATTTTCAATACACAAATATGATGGTTCAATGTTGTCATTTCACTTCTCAGTTTGTCCACTTCACCAGTGAAATAGTCATTGAAATGATTGGCTATATCAAAGTGTTGTTATAAATGACTCAACTTCAATGAACGATGGGAATTAAATGGGTTTTCTGCCCATAATATCGTTTATGGTGCTCCAAAGTCTTTTTCCATTGTTTTTTTTAATGTAATCTTGTTTTGGTAATATAAATTGTACCTTAATTGTTGTTAAGTTTAGTCACCAAATGTTTCAATTGACAGTATGTCACCAATCAGCTGAGCAGCCTGACTTGTTTCCACCTTTTTTGCATAATTTCTTTGAACCATACAATTTTTCAATTCATCATTGATCCAGGGGGCTCTAACAGTTGTCACAGTTAGTTTCTTAACAGGTGAATGTTTGTCAACAATTGGCTAGAATAATTTTACAAATACTCCAAGTACTGCATCTGGATTCTCCTCCATATACACATCAGAACAAAATATTTTTTTTTACATCTTCAACAAAAGAGTCCTGAAAATATATTTTGTATGATCTCTTATAAATAACTTTAAGGTCTGCAGAGAGAGCGAAAGAGAGAGAGCGTTCAAGCAGATCACTTTTTTGAAGTCGGTGACCATCGTTGGTCACCACCTTTCAAGGTGTGTTGCATTATGGGGATAAAAATGTCCAACTTGCGCCTACATGTCGACTGCATGAACTTGACAAAAATCTGGTGATCAAAGGTCATGAACTTGACTGCAATCGACTACAAGTTTTTTCTGTAGTTGCTCTTCACCAACTTCATCCTACAGCCATTGCCTGCATTGTGGGAGGCTCTATTGTCAACCAATCATTAGGGTGTTTTTGTTTGACCAACACGAACGTGACCAAATTTTATTTCACCTTTATTTAACCAGGTAAGTGGTTCTCATTTACAACTGCGACCTGGCCAAGATAAAGCAAAGCAGTGCGACACAAACAACAACACAGAGTTACACATGGAATAAACAAAGGTATAGTAAATAACACAATAGATAAAAAAGAAAGTCTATATACAGTGTGTGCAAATGGCGTGAGGAGGTAAGGCAATAAATAGGCCATAGTAGCAAAGTAATTACAATTTAGCAAATTAACACTGGAGTGATAGATGAGCAGATGGTGATGTGCAAGTAGAAATACTGGTGTGCAAAAGAGCAGAAAAGTAAATAAAAACAATATGGGGATGAGGTAGGTAGATTGGGTGAGCTATTTACAGATGGGCTATGTACAGCTGCAGCGATCAGTTAGCTGCTCAAATAGCTGATGTTTAAAGTTAATGAGGGACATAAAAGTCTCCAGCTTCAGTGATTTTTGCAATTCATTGCAGTCATTGGCTGCAGAGAACTGTAAGGAAAGGCGGCCAAAGGAGGTGTTGCTTTGGGGATGACCAGTGAGATATACCTACTGGAGCACGTGCTACGGGTGGGTGTTGTTATTGTGATCAGTGAGCTGAGATAAGGCGGAGCTTTACCTAGCATAGACTTATAGATGACCTGGAGCCAGTGGGTCTGGTGACGAATATGTAGCGAGGGCCAGCCYACTAGAGCACACAGGTCGCAGTGGTGGGTGGTATAAGGGGCTTTGGTGACAAAACGGATGGCACTGTAATAGACTGCATCCAGTTTGCTGAGTAGAGTATTGGAAGCTATTTTGTAAATGACATCGCCGAAGTCGAGGATCGGTAGGATAGTCAGTTTTACGAGGGTATGTTTGGCGACGTGAGTGAAGGAGGCTTTGTTGCGAAGTAGGACGCCAATTCTAGATTTCATTTTGGATTGGAGATGTTTAATGTGAGTCTGGAAGGAGAGTTTACAGTCTAGCCAGACACCTAGGTATTTACAGTCTAGCCAGACACCTAGGTATTTACAGTCTAGCCAGACACCTAGGTATTTACAGTCTAGGCCAGAAACCTAGGTATTTACAGTCTAGCCAGACCCCTAGGTATTTACAGTCTAGCCAGACCCAAGTGTTTTCAGTCTAGCCAGACACTTTATTTACAGTCTAGCCAGACACCTAGGTATTTCAGTCTAGCCAGACACCAAGGTATTTACAGTCTAGCAGACACTTAGGTATTACAGTCTAGCCAGACACTTAGGTATTTCAGGTCTAGCCAGACACTTAGGTATTTACAGTCTAGCCAGACACCTAGGTATTTACAGTCTAGCCAGACACCAAGGTATTTACAGTCTAGCCAGACACTTAGGTATTTACGGTCTAGCCAGACACCTAGGTATTTATAGTTGTCCACATATTCACATATTCGAAGAAGATGACTGAAACAGGAACCAACTTTGCCGCGATTCATACAGTGGATACAAATTAATGTGATATTTAAGTTTCTCTCACTATACAATGTACACACATTTGATTTCAGTTTTTGAGTGTGTGTGACATGGGGTTATAATGGCAACACTGCTATGTTGATCAGAGCCTTGCTGTTGTAAAACCACATTAATGGCCGACTTTCGGCTGTCACAGATGCACCTCCCTCGACTTCACTCCTTGACTTTCGTCTGCAGTCGGTTGCTTTGGCCTTACCACTCAAACACACAGAGAGAGAAGAGAGAGAGAGAGAGAAGAGAGAGACAGAGAGAGAGAGAGAGAGAGAGGAGAGAGAGAGAGGAGAGAGAGAGAGAGAGAGAGAGAGAGAGAGAGAGAGAGAGAGAGAGAGAGAGAGAGAGAGAGAGAGAGAGAGAGAGAGAGAGAGAGAGAGAGAGAGAGAGAGAGAGAGGAGAGAGAGAGAGGAGAGAGAGAGAGAGAGAGAGAGAGAGAGAGAGAGAGAGAGAGAGAGACCATGGTGAAGATGACTGCATGTAGACCGCACTGAAGAGGTCGGAGGATCACCACCGAGCGAGGTCTGGCCTGGAATAGCCATCTAGAGTCCAACAGAGCAAAGGGCCAGAGGAAACAAGCAACAAGCTTTACGACAGGAGGAGCGTGTGGTCAGTCCATACCTCTCCTCCCCCCTCTCCTCCTCTCCTCCTTAATCTCAGCCTGTCCCTCTCCTCCTCCTCTTCCCCTAGCCTGTAATTACTCTGCATCTAATATCGTGTGGAAATGTCAACAGATGCCCAGCATCTAAGACAGGTATTATATGCTTAGTGGATGTCCTGGTAATGCTGGTTTTTGCCAGGCTGTTGATTATGACTACATCGCATGGTGTGGTGATGGTGAAACGCTGTGCAGAGGCGCGCGGCAGGCAGGGGACAACAGGTGGACAACATCACGMCTCAATGCTGCCCACGGTCAAAACAGCCTGACTGGGACATCTGACTGGGACATCTGTGTGTTTGTGGGATTGGAGGAACTGACGGATTAACGCTTGTGGATGAAAGATTCAATAGACATTAGAGGAAAAATAATTTCTGTTCATGGTCAAGTTCCACGTATCCATTTTGTGGTTGAAGGCTGAAACACTTCAACTGATGGAATCTTTAAAAAATCTTATAGGGCAACTCTTTTCAACCACATTGTCATTATCTCCAGCACAATACCAGTGGCAACCTATGTGAAAACGGTGCATTTCTATATTTTGTAGAAACAAATATAAAGTTCTACCCAATGACTTCATCAAAAGTTAAAACATTTTWAAAAAATAGCGATTTTCAAATGCTATGAGATTCACGGTGACATGACATGAGGAGCAAGAAAAGACCCTCCCTTGGGCTAGAAACTTGTTCCAGGTTTTGAAGGTCACCATTTTCTACTTTTAATCCTACCCTGTGATGTCACAGAGAATTTTTTTTTTTTACCTTTCTTCTTATCTTTTTAACACATAGATCATAGAAATGCGCTGTTTTCACATATGGAGAGGCTGGTTTGATGCTGGAGATGATGAATATGAGGTTGAAAAGTGGTGGAATTGCCCTTTACGTAAAACACAATATGATTGCAAAGTAGCAACAACGGTCTCCTGTGTAGTATTTTATACCATGTTACTCATCAAGAATTCAAAGCCTGAGAAGCCGAGGACTTCACTTGCCATCAGAGAATGTGTCAATCACTGTGACTCTGGGAGAAAGTGGTTTGTCAGGGCCTGAGGGGGCCACACTGACCTAAATATTAAAACTGTGGACAGCATCACATTGACCAGCTAAAAGAGGGCACTGGGTAAATAAATACCAGTAGTCAAATACTAACCAAGGTCTCCAAATTTTTATAATTCACTATTCCTTCATCTCAATAAAAAATCTGAAGTTTCTTTAGAAAGGGGAAAGCGATTCATGTGTTGATTTGCTTGGGAAGTGGGGGGCCATTAACGTCTAATTCCATTGTTGTTTACATTTTCTGATGCGATGACAGTTGTTTTGTTGTTATTATTGTTGATATTGTTCTTAGACGGAGTAACCACGTCATCTAACACTGTATGGAACTCCTGAAGATTAAGATTCACTGGCCCAGTAAAGAGGATTTGGAACCATAGAATATTCCGTAAATTCCACCGTAAATTCCACAATCATGACAGTGCGTGTGTTCTCTAATGTGAAGTAGAGCCCTTCAACTGTATGTCAATGCAGAAAGTGCCCTCCCCTGGTCACGAGTGGGACTGCAAAAGAAAAGGAAACTAAGAGACTAAATCAAATGAGGGAATCCCTGCTTTTTCTTTTCTCCAAATATACTGCAGTGAAGACAGCAAAGACAGACATTGTCTTTTTGCTTTTTTTGTCTTCTTTTTCCATTTCAGCCACTTTTCATTGGACAAAGTCACTAAAGCATATATCAATAGACCATACAATTGTGTAAAATAAAACAAGAATTCCTTTTTAATAAAAACTCCAGTGATGACCACCTTACCAATACACAGGTATAGTGTGACCTTAGAGATGTGTACGTTGTCTTAAACTACTGCATACAAGGCTGTGTGGTGGTAGCTGAGCTGCACCCATAGCTCAATACTGGTTGACCTGCAAAACCAGTGAGTGCTGATGCTCATCACAACTGCAGGACTCTTGTGTGTCGTAAAGACTCACGCTGCTCTGGGACTCTATGAGGCTTGACGCGTGACATCGACCTCATAAAAGAACAGGAGAAAAAAATAAACCCATAACTGCCCAGTAACAAGTGCTGTCTCCTCATTGGCTACGGAGGAATGTACGTTGGTTTGAGCATACCCTCTAGACTAAATGACACACACACACAAAGTGCTGTTGAGATCTGGGGCAGAATCACACCCATGAGCCACTCTTTACTTAAATCTCCTCGGAATTATTTACTCAAGATTAGCATATAGCCCTGTGTACAGTGTTGTAATTTTGTTAGTACTCATCTGAGCCAGGGTGTTTCATACTTAATGTCAACATTAGTCTCTTTCTACTGAGGTGGTTTCAAAACAGGCAACCATTATCCTATATAACTTTTTGTTATAAATGATAGAAAGAGAAAATGTGCTGTCATCACAAATTATAATCTGTTTTTAGATGATTGTTTGAGAACTTGAATTTAATGGATAAATAAACATGGTTAATATAATTAATAATAATGTTTAAATAATATGTTTTACTGATGAGACAATTTCTTGAACTTTTATTGACAACATTTCCCTTGCATTTTTATTTATTTCTTAAAATTCATGCACCTTCATTGAACTGCAAGTCTGCATACATCTATACTGAACAAAAATATAAACTCAAAAAGCAACAATTTCAAAGATGTTACTGAGTTAAAGTTCATATAAGGAAATCAGTCAATTGAAATAAATGCATTAGTCCCTAATCTATGGATTTCACATGACTGGGAATACAGATATGCATCCGTTGGCTCACAGATACCTTAAAAAAAAAGCAGGGGTGTGGATCAGAAAACCAGTCAGTATCTGGTGTGATCACCATTTGCCTCATGCAGCGCGACATCTCCTTCGCATATAGTTTATGAGGCTGTTGATTGTGGCCTGTGGAATGTTGTCCTATTCCTCTTAAATGGCTGTGCAAAGTTGCTGGATATTGGCGGGAACTGGAACACGCTGTCGCACACATCGATCCAGAGCATCCCTAACATGCTCAATGGGTGGCCCTGTGACCTGGCCCTGTGACCTTCCCATAGATGGCCATGTTACAGTAATGCCAATGGGGACCAAAGAAAACAGATGGCACATAACTACTTTGACCTTTTCCATTTCTCTACCCATCCGAATGTACTGTATACCCCTCTAACTTAACCAGTAACCACTCACGATTACAAAATATGTAGAGGGCATATTTAGCCCATCGCTGAGCGTTTGTTTGTCAACACACCAGGGTTTCCCTTCCCAGCCTCGTTTAAGAGAGAGAGGCATCAAAAACAGCACATAGATGAAAGGCAAGCGGGTGGTCCCCTGGCTTGGATGATGCCGCGCCAACGAGAGCCCTCGTGCTAAACAGGCGGCCATTCAAATTAGTGCCTAATTGCAGCATCTGTTAAGCCATTGAAGAGGTGTCAGTGCTGTGTCATGGGTCTGTTAATTGGTACAAACAGGTAGCAGATGCAGCCTCTGTGACTGAGCATCTGCCAATTAGCAAGCCAGGCTCAATGAGCTGTGAATCAGCAGCCATGCTGATGGAGAGAGGGGAGAGGGGAGAGGGAGGAGGAGGGAGAGAAGAGGAGAGAGAGGAAAAGGGGAGAGAAAGGAGAAGAGGGAGAGAGCAGAGTGGAAAAGAGAAAAGAGAGAAGAGAGCTAGAAATATTTAGGTCTGCAGAACACAATATAGGGCTTGAGGGTTGACTAGGTGGTATGCACAGCAAAATCAAATGTTTCTTAGTATAGATGTTGGAGCACCACCCTGAGGTAAGATGAGCTAATAGGCCTATACAGTATATATTGCCATTTTATCCTATCCTCCAGGGCCCGTACTCATAAAGCGTCTCAGAGTTGGTGCTGATCATAATGAAAATGATTATATGGACAGGGGGGACCTGATCATAGATCAGCACACAACATTACTCTGAGATTTTGTCTTTTCTGAATGTTCATCTGATGTTTATCTGCATCTTTTGTATAATTGAACCACATTTTTTAAGACCATCTGAACATCAAATGTATTTTGTTTTTTTATTAACTTTCCTACTCTAGCATAACCACGATTGTCAATTATGGCAGTTACCTGGTTTGTGTCAGTGTACAGTCCGCAAATCTTCTGTGGTCTTGCCTGGTACTTTGGTGCTGGCCACCTTTTACCTAGAACAGAAACAAAACAGAACAAGCCAGGTCAAAGCAAGTGCCGGCACTGGAAGACATCAGATTAATGTAGTGTTTGTAGTAATACAGTTGAAGTCGGAATTTTACATACACTTAGGTTGGAGTCATTAAAACTCATTTTTCAACCACTCCACAAAAATCTTGTTAACAAACTATAGTTTTGGCAAGTCGGTTAGGACTTTGTGCATGACACAAGTAATTTTTCCAACAACTGTTTACAGACAGATTATTTCACTTATAATTCACTGTATCACAATTCCAGTGGGTCAAAAGTTTACATACACTAAGTTGACTGTGCCTTGACACAGCTTGGAAAATTCCAGAAAAGTATGTCATGGCTTTAGAAGCTTCTGATAGGCTAATTGACATCATTTGAGTCAATTGGAGGTGCACCTGTGGATGTATTTCAAGGCATAGCTTCAAACTCAGTGCCTCTTTGCTTGATGTCATGGGAAAATCAAAAGAAATCAGCCAAGACCTCAGAAAAGAATTGTAGACCTCCACAAGTCTGGTACATCCTTGGGAGCAATTTCCAAATGCCTGAAAGTACCACGTTCATCTGTACAAACAATAGTATGCAAGTATAAACACCATGGGACCACGCAGCCGTCCTACTGCTCAGGGAGGAGTAGGTCCCGTGTGGCTCAGTTGGTAGAGCATGCCGCTTGCAACGCCAGGGTTGTGGGTTCATTCCCCACGGGGGGACCAGGATGAATATGTATGAACTTTCCAATTTGTAAGTCGCTCTGGATAAGAGCGTCTGCTAAATGACTTAAATGTAAATGGAGGAGACGCGGTCTGTCTCCTAGAGATTAACATACTTTGGTGCGAAAAATGCAAATCAATCCCAGAACAACAGCAAAGGACCTTGTGAAGATGCTGGAGGAAACCGGTACAAAAGTATCTATATCCACAGTAAAACGAGTCCTATATCGCCATAACCTGAAAGGCCGCAAAGCAAGGAAGAAGCCAGACTACGGTTTGCAACTGCACATGGGGACAAAATCGTACTTTTTGGAGAAATGTCCTCTGGTCTGATGAAACAAAAATAGAACTGTTTGGCCATAATGACCATCATTATCTTTGGAGGAAAAAGGGGGAGGCTTGCAAGCCGAAGATCACCATCCCAACCGTGAAGGACGGGGATGGCAGCATCATGTTGTGGGGGTGCTTTGCTGCAGGAGGGACTGGTGCACTTCACAAACTAGATGACATCATGAGGAATGAAAATTATGTGGATATATTGAAGCAACATCTCAAGACATCAGTCAGGAAGTTAAAGCTTGGTCACAAATGGGTCTTCCAAATGGACAATGACCCCAAGCATACTCCCAAAGTTGTGGCAAAATGGCTTAAGGACAACAAAGTCAAGGTATCGGAGTGGCCATCACAAAGCCCTGACCTCAATCCCATAGAGAATTTGTGGGCAGAACTGAAAAAGCGTGTGCGAGCAAGGAAGCCTACAAACCTGATTCAGTTATACCAGCTCTGTCAGGAGGAATGGGCCAAAATTCACCCAACTTATTGTGGGAAGCTTGTGGAAGGCTACCCAAAACATTTGACCCAAGTTAAACAATTTAAAGGCAATGCTACCAAATACTAATTGTAAACTTCTGACCCACTGGGAATGTGATGAAAGAAATAAAAGTTGAAATAAATAATTCTCTCTACTATTATTTTGACATTTCACATTCTTAAAATAAAGTGGTGATCCTAACTGACCTAAGACAGGGAATTTATACTAGGATTAAATGTCAGGAATTGTGAAAAACTGAGTTTAAATGTATTTGGCTAAGGTGTAAGTAAACTTCCGACTCCAACTGTAGTTACTGTTGTGGCAATTTCCTGTATTACCAAATGAGGAGAGTTATAAACCACACACCAGTCAGAGTTATACTTAAATTTCATCTTTAACCATATGACCTTCAAAATCGCCCTTTGACTCTCAGATCAATTCAGTGTCTATAATGAATTCTGAGAGTGCCTACAAAAGAATAACAATATATTTTATAGCCAAGTAACACCCCTCTCAACTTACATGATGAACCACAGATCTTAGGAACAGTTCACAAAGAAAGACTTTTACTTGAAAGAGGAGTATCCCGTAGCCAGATAGCATTAGCTATAAATTATCGTTCAGTTTGGTCTCTAAGACGAGGTTCTAATCTCGTTCCTGGTACTTCATAGTACCAAAACATTACCTCATCCAAGGCATAACTCAATTGTCAACTCTATTTTCTCCCATCTCAAGTAAATCCCCCTCTTCTCCCCACTCCTGGACAAGCTCACTGAGGGGAGTGACTTGCGCACAGACATTGTGGAGCCAAGAGATAATTGGTTCCCCCTTAATCATCCCTTCACATGGTTTAACAGATACATTCACATATGAAGACAATCTTCCATTCCGTCCTTCCTCCCCTTCTGATATTCTGCATAGCACCATATGGTTTAACAGATACATTCACATATTAAGACAAGCCTGACCTCTCCCCTCTCTGGGCCCCAAGTGACTTTTCCCTAGCTGAGAAGGGAAAAGTGCAACTGCCAACAGTATAGTCCAAAGGGAGACATTCTAATGTATCTCACATAAGCATATTATGTAAATAAAACATCTTATCTATGTTACCCAACTAATTCTGATTCAGCCGCCACATTACCTAATATAGTTATGTTACTTTTCAAAGTCACAGCAAGCCAGATGTGTTATAGCCTGTCTCCATGCATCCCAGGAAGCTTTGCGTTCAAGATTGTGGCCACTCATGAGTCTGTTTTGAAGATGAAATGTCAGTGTTCACTTATGACCTCTATAGTAGAAAGTAAAACTGTATTAAGAAACAACCAGGCTTTGTAATGGTCCAATCCCTGGTGTGTTTACCTTGTCATATTAATAAGCATACCAATAAAATAAATGGTACAGAATATCATTAAATAGTTTCCTAAGAAACACATTCAGGAAATTCACCCTTCAATAGGTGAACTAAAACACCTTGAAAACAATGGTCTGAGAGGGAGGGATCACAAAACTCAGCTGAGTCACTCTCAGTCTGAATCTTGGAGCACAAGGACACAAGGAAGTAGTCATCTTTGTGTCTCARACAGAAACAGCTCCAGGAAATGTAATTCCCACATCTCCCTCATTAATCACAGATATAAACATTTGCATGCCTCTGGCTATCATTTTTATTTATTTGTGTATAATACATTTATGAATAGTTTACATAGTGTCATAGTGTTTACATAGTGTTACATAGATCGCAATATCGGCAAGGGGGTGAATATTGTGGCTGTCAATGGTAAGGATTGTCCTGATTGTCAGCTTATGACATCTTTATTGTAACTTAAGAGGTGAACATATTTCATACTAACACAGAGACCCTTTCTCTCACAGCGTCATCAGGAAAAAGATAGAAACAGATGCATTTGATGTTGGGCGAAAAGATACTGTAGGCCAATCTGACTAATCAGAATGAGGGGGGCAGGGTCAGTGTTTGGGTGTTGATCATTAATAACCAACATACTTGTCAACATGGGAATTCACTGCTTGTCCTGCCTCTGCCTGGAACATATAGGCCTGGATAACTCAGCGGCATTGGTCAACTTCATCCACAATATTCCAAACTTCTCCTTTGTGCTGATGGCAAAATTCTTTGACGTATTTTACAAATGAGTAGTACATGAGCATTAGAATATGTTGACAGAACATTTTGTGAACATGAAGACCACAACTGTATGAACTTAAATTGCATGGAACTAAGAATATCAACCTCCAGGTAGGTATTGTCATCTAAGGTATTTGAAAATCACATGGTGCTTTATATTATGTCTGATGCTCTACAGTGACACCACGTATACACCATGTTGAAAGCAGATCATTTACTTATATACTTACAGTATCTAACTCCAAGACTTTCACACAAGGTTTTTATTTTTCCTAATCGAAACAGGTTTAGTCCAGAGGCAAAGAAGGAAATAGAGGTAGCGCCTACTACAATGTATATACGCCTTCTTGGGTGACAAAGGCGTCACTTTTCCTGACAACATCAATAGAGAGAAGGTAAAGCCATGATTTAACTTATTGTTGGTTGGTCCATTTTCCACTGCTGATAAATAGTGTAGACTCACACACTTAGACTTTAAAAGTCAAATGGCCATTGTTGTGCTGTAAGTTTGAACAGTTTCTCAAGGCAGGAAAATAATATAATAATAATAAGAAATATCCTGCAGCAACAGGAAATGTGATTATTGTGTGGATTATAATTAATGGACATTTGTGTAGGGGTTGATACAAGTTAGGGCAAATCAAGTCTGAAACTTTTACAAATTTAAGAAGCCTTTTTAAACTTCCAATAGGAAATGTCCTGCAATAACAGGTTGCTGTTGGGTTGTTCCAGATTATCCAGGATGACCCGAGAATACTTCATCATTTGAAGCCTTGCCAGAAGAGGGGCAGATACTGTAGATAGAAGTGTTGGAAAGCATTTTCATGATTATTTGAAATGAATGTCCGTGATATAGAGCACCAGTCAAAAGTTTGGACACACTTTCTCATTCAAGGGTTTTTCTTTATTTTGACAATTTTCTACATTGTAGAATAGTAGTGAAGACATCAAAACTATGAAATAACACATATGGAATCATGTAGTAACCAAAAAAGTCTTAAACAAATCAAAATATATTGTTTATTTTAGATTATTCAAAGTAGCCACCCTTTGCCTTGATGACAGCTTTGCACACTCTTGGCATTCTCTCAACCAGCTTCATGAGGAATGCTTTTTCAACCGTCTTGAAGGAGTTCCCACATATGCTTAGCACTTGTTGACTGCTTTTCCTTCCCTCTGCGGTCCAACTCATCACAAAGAATCTCAATTGGGTTGAGGTCGTGTGATTGTGGAGGCCAGGTCATCTGATGCAGCACTCAATCAATCTCCTTATTGGTCAAATTTCACTTACACAGCCTGCAGGTGTGTTTTGGGTCATTGCCGTGTTGAAAAACCAATTATAGTCCCTCTAAGCGCAAACCAGATGGAATGGCATATCGCTGCAGAATGCTGTGGTAGCCATGCTGGTTAAGTGTAACTTGAATTCTAAATAAATCACCAACAGTGTCCCCAGCAAAGCACCCCCACACCATCACACCTCCTCCATTCTTCATGTTGGGAACCACACATGCAGAGATCATCCGTTCACCTACTCTGCGTCTCACAAAGACACGGCGGTTGGAACCAAAAATCTCAAATTTGGACTCTGTCCTTTGGACTCAGACCAAAGGACAGATTTCCACTGGTCTAATGTCCGTTGCTCGTGTTTCCTGGCAAGCACGTCTCTTCTTATTATTGGTGTCCTTTATTAGTGGTTTCTTTGCAGCAATTCGATCATGAAGGCCTGATTCACGCAGTCTCCTCTGAACAGTTGATATTGAGATGTGTCTGTTACTTCAACCGTGTAGCATTATTTGGGCTGCAATCTGAGGTGCAGTTAACTCTAATGAACTTATGCTCTGCAGCAGAGGTAACTCTGGGTCTTCCTTTCCTGTGGCGGGCCTCATCAGAGCCAGTTTCATTATAGGTTTTTCCGATTGCACCTGAAGAAACTTTCAAAGTTCTTGAAATTTTCCGGATTGACTGATGTTCATGTCTTAAAGTAATGATGGACTGTCATTTCTTATTGCTTATTTGAGTTGTTCTTGACATAATATGGCCTTTTACCAAATAGGGCTGTCTTCTGTATACCATCCCTACCTTGTCACAACACTGGCTCAAAAGCATTGAGAAGGAAAGAAATTCCACAAATTAACATTTAACAAGGCACACCTGTTAATTTAAATGCATTCCAGGTGACATGAATCTGGTTGAGAGAATGCCAAGAGTGTGCAAAGCTGTCATCAAGGCAAAGGGTGGACATTTTTTGGGTTACTACGTGATTCCATATGTGTTATTTTAAAGTTTTGATGTCTTCACTATTATTCTACAATGTAGAAAATAGTAAAAATAAAGAAAAACCCTTGAATGAGTAGTTGTGTCCAAACTTTTGACTGGTACTGTATGTAATCATTGTTTTCACCTGGGCTGGCTGTATTGAATGTGCAAGTGTACATGTATCAGTGTCTGACTCACTCTAACACATTTGTTTTAATTAATAAACACTGCAAAATTATTTAATGTACATAAAAACATAACACTTTATTTTTTGTCGATTAATACTTGATATTATCATACACAGGTTCATAAAAATTAGAAAAGGCTCTGATCATGTAAAACAAAAAAGGTGACCAAAACATGGATTTATGTGTGTGCAAGTATGCAGAGTACAGTACTCCCTTTCAAAATGACAATTCCTGCATACCTTCCCTCAACATGATAAAAATATCTTAATAAAAAAATGTCAAATAGATATTCCCTGAAAACTTAAATATTATAAGTCAACAGGCACCAAAAAATATCTGAAAGCAGTGTACAAGTAATGTATTCAAACAGGTGAATTTGATAAGCAACAGGGTGAGTCTTCATTGGCATCTCCATCAATTCTTCTGCAAGGAAATTCAAAATGTATAAAACATATTTTAAAGTAATAATCTTAATTTTATTGGTCCTATATATGCTGCACTGATTGGTGACTCAGTGATTTATTTATTTTTTATGTAAAAAAAATTAAGAAATGTATATATCCCCCTTGCCTAACTTTTCTTACAATAATTAACTTTCTGTTATCATTGTCCTACTGTTAGTACCTACCTGCATTTGTTCATATATCCAGGGGAGGAAGTGGGTGACATTGCCGTAGATTCCTGGTTTGTTCCTCAGGGCACAACCTATACCCCAGCTAGTGTCCCCTACCAGCCACCATACGGAACCCTCCTTGGCCACCATTGGTCCTCCACTGTCCCCCTGCAAAACACAAAAAGTTACCCGCCCCCCCCCCCCTTCTATGTTAGCATTACCTAATGGGACTATAACTTTAATACTGTGCATTCGGAAAGTATAGTCAACTTCATCAGATTTGCCACCAATACTCCTTATTGGACACATCACTGCACTCTATACTACTCTGTAAACTGGTCATCTCTGTATACCAGTCGCAAGACCCACTGGTTGATGCTTATTTATAAAACCCTCTTAGCGCTCACTAACTGATAAACCTACTACAGCCCTCATCCTCCACATACAACACCTGTTCTGCCAGTCACATTCTGTTAAAGGTCCCCAAAGCACACACATCCCTGGGTCGCTCCTGTTTTCAGTTCACTGCAGCTAGCGACTGGAACGAGCTGCAAAAAACACTCAAACTGAACAGTTTTATCTCCATCTCTTCCTTTCAAAGACTCAATCATGGACACTCTTGCTGACAGTTGTGGCTGCTTTGCGTGATGTTGTCTCTACCTTCCAGCCTTTGTGCTGTTGTCTGTGCCCAATAGTGTTTGTACCATGTTTTGTGCTGCTACCATATTGTGTTGCTACCATGTTGTTGTCATGTGGTGTTGCTACCATGCTATGTTGTCATGTGTTGCTGCCATTCTTAGGTCTCTCTTTATGTAGTGTTGTGGTGTCTCTCTTGTCGTGATGTGTGTTATGTCCTAGATTTTTATTTTTAATTCTAGCCCCCGTCCCCGCAGGAGGCCTTTTGGTAGGCCATCATTGTATATAAAAATGTGTTCTTAACTGACTTGCCTTGTTGAATAAAAGGTTAAATAAATAAATACAATATAAAATAAAAGTATTCAGACCACTTAACTTTTTCCACATTTTGTTACATTACAGCCTTATTCTAAAATGTATATAAAAAAAATACAAAAAATCCTCATCAATCTACACACAATACCCCATAATGACAAAGCAAAAACTGTTTTTTAGAAATTTCAGCAAATGTATTAAATGTAAAAAAACAGAAACCTTATTTACATAACTATTATTTACATTTGACCCTTTAATATGAGACTTCTGTTTCTTGTTTCCATTGATCATCCTTGAGATGTTTCTACAACTTGATTGGAGTCCACCTGTGGTAAATTCAATTGATTTGACATGATTTCGAAAGGCAAACACCTGTCTATAAAAGGTCCCACAGTTGACAGTGCATGTCAGAGCAAAAAGAAAGCCATGAGGTCGAAGGAATTGTCCGTAGAGCTCCGAGACAGGATTGTGTCGAGGCATAGATCTGGGGAAGGGTACCAAAACATTTCAGCAGCATTGAAGGTCCCCAAGAACACAGTGGCCTCCATCATTCTTAAATGGAAGAAGACTCTTCCTAGAGCTGGCCACCCTGCCAAACTGAGCAATTGGGGGAGAAGGGCCTTGGTCAGGGAGGTGACCAAGAACCCGATGGTCACTCTGACAGAGCTCCAGAGTACCTCTGTGGAGATTGGAAAACCTTCCAGAAGGACAACCATCGCTGCAGCACTCCACCAAATCAGGCTTTCATGGTAGAGTGGCCAGACGGAAGCCACTCCTCAGGAAAAGGCACATGACAGTCTACTTGGAGTTTGCCAAAAAAGCACCTAAAGGACTTAAAGAACTGAATGCCAAGTGTCACGCCTGGAGGAAACCTGACACCATCTGTACTGTGAAGCATGGTGGTGGCAGCATCATGCTGTGGGGATGTTTTTTAGCGGTAAGGACTGGGAGACTAGTCAGGATCGAGGGAAAGATGAACGGAGCAAAGTACAGAGAGATCCTTGATGAAAACCTGCTCCAGAGTGCTCAGGACCTCAGACTGGGGTGATGGTTCACCTTCCAACAGGACAATGACCCTAAGCACACAGCCAAGACAATGCAGGAGTGGCTTCGGTACAAGTTTCTGGATGTCCTTTAGTGGCCCAGCCAGAGACCGGACTCTGGAGAGACCTGAAAATAGCTGTGCAGCGACGCTCCCCATCCAACCTGACAGAGTTTGAGAGGATCTGCTCAAATAGAGGTGTGCCAAGCTTGTAGTATCATACCCAAGAAGACTTGAGGCTGTAATCGCTGCCAAAGGTGCTTCAGCAAAGTACTGAGTAAACGGTCTGAAAACGTATGTAAATTTGATTATGATTATATATTTTTATATACATTTGCTAAAATATCTAAAAACCCGTTTTTGCTTTCTCATTGTGGGGTATTGTGTGTAGATTGATGAGGGGGAAAAACAAGTTAATTAATTTTAGAATAAGGCTGTAACTTAACATAATGTGGAAAAGTGAAGGGGTCTGAATACTTTCCGATTGCATTGTACCTTCAAAAACATGAGTATACTTCACTATATCACTATCCGATCTATCATAATGTAACACAGTATTGCTTCTGTCCCTCCCCACCCCAACCTGGGCTCGAACTAGGGACCCTCTGCACACATCAACAACTGACACCCTAGAAGCATCGTTACCTATTGCTCCACAAATCTGTGGCCCTTGCAGAGCAAGGGAAACAACTACTTCAAGGTCTCAGAGCAACTGATGTCTCCATTTGAAACGCTATTAGCGCGCACCCCGCTAACTAGCTAGCCATTTCACACCGTTTACACTCACCCCCCTTTTGACCTCCTCCTTTTCGCCAGCAACCAGTGAGCCGGGTCAACAGCATCAATGTAACAGTTTTGCTTCTGTCCCTCTCCTCACCCCTACCTGGGTTCAAACCAGAGATCCTCTGCACACATCAACAACTGACACCCTAGAAGCATCGTTACCTATCGCTCCACAAAAGCCGCGGCCCTTGCAGAGCAAGGGAAACTACTACTTCAAGGTCTCTACTTCAAAGTGATGTCACCGATTGAAACGCTATTAGCATGCACCCCACTAACTAGCTAGCCATTTCACACCGGTTACAATAACACAATCAGAAAACAACTTATCCAACAAAACATTGTCATACTCAATCAAATAATAAAGAATACATGCAGAAAGTAAAAAGTAAAAAACCCTAAAACCACAAAGTCTTCCCCTGAATAAAGATTATATAGCCTACAGTATGTGCTGCACATGTGTGTGATTCTATGTGTGAATCTGACCTGACATGAGTCCACTCCTCCTGCCAGTGTCCCAGCACAGATCATAGAGGCGGTTACAAGTCCATTATACACCAACGATGCATTACATGTCTCTCTGCTGTACATGGTGATCTGGGCCTGACGCAGGTATCCCGACGACGACCCTGGAGCCATAAAAATGATTAGCAATCATAAGTCAATCATACGGCTTCATTACAACAAATTAATTTTATTCTTTAAATCTTAAAAATATCAATCACTTTTAGTCATAAAACCTTTGGCTTGATGACTTGTGTTTAATAATGACAGTCATTGGTCCTGTAATAAGAGTTGTCTTACCACCACTCCTAATGGACCCCCATCCAGAGATCCAGGCTTCTCGCTGGGGAGTCAGATTCACACCGACATTGGGCAGACAGACTGGTCTCACCGTATCTGCAACATAACACCATAGTTGGCACTCAGAAGGTGGCTATACCAGGCGGTGTCATAGGAAGGCCCTAAAAATTGTCAAAGACTCCAGCCACCCAAGTCATAGACTGTTCTCTCTTCTACCACATGGCACGTGGTACCGATGCACCAAGTCTGGAACCAACAGGGATACCCTGAACAGCTTCTACCCCCAAACCATAAGACTGCTACATATTTAGTTAAAGAGTTAGCTACCAATAGCTACCCAGACTATCTGCATTGACCATTTTTGCACTAACTCATTTGACTCATCACATACACTGCTGTTACTATTTATAATCTATCCCGTTGCCTAGTCACTTTATCCCTACCTACAGTATATGTATATATCTACCTCAAACCCCTACACATCGACTCGGTACTGGTACCCTGTGTACATAGCCAAGTTATCACTACTCACTGTGTATTTATTCCTTGTGTTTTTATTTTTCAATTATTTCTCTTTTTTTTTCTCTGCATTGTTGGGAAGGGCCTGTAAGTAAGCATTTCACTGTTAGTCTACACCTGTTGTTTACAAATACAATTTGATTTGTTTTGAATATCAACTGTGAATCTGACTTAAGACTGGCTTGGAGTGTTGTACGATTCTAATATGACTTCCAAAACATGAACATATTAAAAAAGCAATATTAACTGTGTTAGGATTCCTTCACAAAAATGAAAAGGTAGAATGCAACTTTACTATCCATTTGTGACAATGCACATGATACTCTTCTTTTTCCAAACCCTAAAAGGGATTTTCTATTGGATCATGCTTTTTCAAATGTCTGAAATGGAACACGGACTTACTTGACATAGTGAGGGGTGTGCTGAGTTTCATAAGAGCGATGTCATTATCACTAGTCTGCTTGTCGTACTTTTCATGAGAGATTATGTGTCCCACTGAATTCCCAGTGGCAAAATCCATCTGGGTCAAGGCCAGATAGCCAGCATACACCGTCCACTGACTGGGCCCTGATAGCCTACCGTACACAATGAGAGAGAAAACAGACAACAGTATGTCCTCAGGGGATCTATGCTTTTTCATGGTTGTCATGCTGCCACCACACAATCATGCTATAGTATAGTGTTGTTTAATTCACAAGGATGCTTTGAATAGTTTTATGGTTTTTCTTTTGTTTGTTTTTATTATATTGTAACATTTTGAAGAGTACCATCCTCCTCTGCTTCATTGCCGAAAACTCCTTTGAGAGGAACAGATGATGTTTGGTGTGAAACGTATGCTTTTAAAATTGAAATGGCTAATAAAACATGTTTTTATTCCATTTAAATAAGTTGCAGTTAAACTCACGTTTCTACGCAGTGGGCGGCAGTGAGGATCCACTCAGGGCTGATGATGGAGCCTCCACACAGGTGCTGGCCCCTGGCGTGCAGACTGACCTGCCATGGCCAGGCCCCGCTCACTGCTATATCCCCCCCTACGATTCGGCTCCAAGGAGCTGCTATACTGACACCACAGTCTGGAAGCAAGACAACAACCAATAGAGAAACATTACAGAGTGCAATCCAACACACTCATTTCAAAGACTAACTTTGTAGGGCAAAGAGAGCTGCATGGCCAGTCTGGCTCAAGATGAACACAACAGGGTTTACATCTGTGGTGGATAAAGTGGCTATGTATTATATAGAAACGATATAGCATCCCTATGTTTCCATAGCCAACCCCAAAGTCTGGTGGAGGCTCCTCAGAGGAGGACCATCCTCTTCAGTGAATTTCATAAAATGTTTAATTGTAAAACATTTAAAAATGTATCCTATTTAGATAAAATGTGCTTCTACACCTGCATTGCTTGCTGTTTGGGGTTTTAGGCTGGGTTTCTGTACAGCACTTTGAGATATCAGCTGATGTACGAAGGGCTATATAAATACATTTGATTTGATTTGATAAAACTACACTAAATATAATCACGTCACCAAATAACTGATTTAAACACACTATTTTTCAAAGAAGGTCTACAGTAGCCTCAACAGCACTCTGTGAGGTAGCACCATCTCCTCTGGGTACATTGACTTCAGTACAAAACCTAGGAGGCTCATGGTTCTCACCCCGCTTCCATAGATTTATACAGCAATTATGACAACTTCTGGAGGATGTCCGCCAGCCAATCAGAGCTCTTGCAGCATGAACTGATATGTTGTCCCCCAATCAAAGGACCAGAGAATTAATCTAGTACTGAAAGCAATAGCTATAACTAGCACTGCAGTGTATAAAATGTGGTGAGTAGTTGACTCAAAGAGAGATAAGACAATAGTTTAATAGTTTTGAACAAATAATTTTCTTCCAAAATGAAGGAGAAGCAGGAGAGAAATAGAGAGAGAGAGATGTTCAGTTTCACTTACTTAGCTAGCAAATGCAGCTAACTAGTTTAGCCTACTGAAACACCCTGCTCAAACAGAGGTATGCTATGTTAGCTAGCTGGCTATGACTTTCCAAACACAAAACTGGAACTCTTCCAAGTCAAGGTAAGCTTTTGGTATTACTCATTCATTGCCACCGGGGTCAGCCGGTGTACCTACTTACTGACTGTACACTGTAACGATACTGCATGATTTTAGCGGGTTTACTAACTTGTTAGTTCTATTAGCTATGCTGACTATGACGTTACTTTAAGTAATATGGTGACAACGATGTAGGCTTTGTGTAGCGGTTTGGCTTGGAAATGTTATTTCGCCTGGTCACATACAGCTGATGTGTTTCAAGCGAAGGGAAGTGGTGAGAGAAGGAGAGTGCATAGGACATGGCTGCCATGAAAGTGAACTGTGTTTACACGTGATCAGGGGTGTGTTCATTCCGCCAATTCTGTTGAAAAACGTTTCTTAAATGGAAGCAAACGGAACAAAATGGGGATAAACATACCTGATTTAGACCAATAGAAACTCTTGTTTGCAACTGTTGGACTAGTGATTACACCCTATATCAGATAGATGCAAGCAAAAGTCCATATGTCACTGTCTGTCACCTCAAATGTGTCTTTCGACCTGTGTGCACCTACGTTGTAAACTTTCATTCATAGGCTAGGTTGTAGCAACCTCATGATGGGTATAGGGAAAATTTGAGTATCATGTAGTAGCCTAAACCTATCACTGAATGACATTGAACTGAGTGAATGGAATATGAATGAGAGTCATTTGATATGCTGTAATAGAAATAAGGCCATGCTCATGAAAAAAACATCATCCTCCCTCATCTTAACACTTAGCACTGACCGCCATTGCCAACGTCCCTAGTCAAGATGTAGATCACAGTAGTAAACCAGTCTAAACACGGTCCCATGTGGCTCAGTTGGTAGAGCATGGTGCTTACAACACCAGGGTTGTGGGTTTGATTCCCACGGGGGGAAAAGTATGAAAATGTTTTCACTCACTACTGTAAGTGACTCTGAGTTCTGAACTTGAAATGTTGGAGATTATCATATTGAAATATTGAGTGCCATAGTCTAGTTTGTACACCAGAAGTTAATGGTTATCTGTATGGGGAATGTTTTGAGTAAAGGAAGGGCAATCACAAAGCAGGCATTGATAAGGGTGGAGAGATGTGGTTTAGTGAGAAAGAGGGTTGAGGTCAGGTCACATTAATGGAGAAGGAACAGTTTATGGCCCGCATCACTTAATTTCCTGCCTAGCAATAACAAATGTAAATGTAACAGTGATCATGTGACTTGAGATTTGTTCCCCTGAATGTGTTTCTATAATCTCTAACCTGAAGGTAATCTGAGCCTGTACTGAGAATTAGTGGAAGAGTAAAGTAATGGCTTACCAATACACTGCAGGGAGACTGCTTGTGCTGAGCAGTAGGGACTGCAGGCAGAAGTGACATCACAAAAGTTTATGGAAACAATTCTGTACTTGAACTCCATTTTGTATGTATTGTTCACCACTCAAAAACAATCTGTATAGACAACATTTTGTTTGTTTTGATAGAATAAGAAAGTGCATTCATGTTAAACTCACCTTCTAGTTAGCTGCCTCTGTAGAAGGGATTGGTGGTCAAAGCTAGACAGCTTCAAATAGCCCTCAGAAGCCAAGGAGCCTGGGTTTCTTTGTGAGGACCGAACATAGGACCCACTTGGAAGCAGAGATAGACCTGGTCAGTACATGCCCCTTAAATAGCCCTTATGTTATGCACATTATATGTACGGTACAGAGTTTACCAAATCAAATCATATTGGTCACCTACACATATTTAGCAGATGTTATTGCGGGTGTAGCAAAATGCTTGTGTTCCTATCTCCAACAGTGCAGTAGTATCTAACAACACACAACAATACACACAAATCTAAAAGTAAAAAAATGGAGTTAAGAAATACATAAATATTAGGACGAGCAATGTCTGAGTGGCATTGAGTAAAATACAGTAGAATAGAATACAGTATGTACATATGAGACGAATAAAGCAGTATGTAAACATTATTAAAGTGGCCAGTGATTCCTTGCCTATGTATATAGGGTAGTATCCTCTAAGGTGCAGGGTTGAGTAACAAGGTTGTAGCTGGCTAGTGATGGCTAGTTAACAGTCTGATGGCCTTGAGATAGAAGTTGTTTTCCAGTCTCTCGGTCCCAGCTTTGATGCACCTGTACTGACCTCGCCTTCTGGATGATAGTGGCGTGAACAGGCCGTGGCTCAGGTGGTGGATTTCCTTGATTATCTTTTTGGCCTTCCTGTGACATCGGGTGCTGTAGGTGTCCTAGAGAGCAGACCGCACCACCCTCTGGAGAGCCCTGCGGTTGCGGGCGGTGCAGTTGCCATACCAGGCGGTGATACAGCCGGACAGGATGCTCTCAATTGTGCATCTGTAAAAGTTTGTTAGGGTCTTACGAGCCAAGCCACATTTCTTCAGCCTCCTGAGTTTGAAGAGGCACTGTTGCTGGGTTCAGACCCAGGGCCCCGGAGCTTAACGATGAACTTGGAGGGTACTATGGGGTTGAAGGCTGAGCTATAGTCAATGAACAGCATTCTTAAAGAGGTATTCCTCTTGTTCAGATGGGATAGGGCAGTGTGCATTGCGATGGCATCGTCTGTGGATCTATTGAAGTGGGTCTAGGGTGTCAGGTAAGGTAGAAGTAATATGATCCTTAACTAGCCTCTCAAAGCACTTCATGAGGACAGAAGTGAGTGCTACGGYGCGACATAGCTGGTTTTCCCTTTGTAATCTGTGATTGTCTGTAGACCCTGCCACATACGTCTTTTGTCTGAGTTGTTGAATTACGACTCTTTTGTCTCTGTACTGACGTTTTGCCTGTTTGATTGCCTTATGGAGGAAATAACTACTTTGTTTGTATTCAACCATATTTCCAGTCACCTTACCATGGTTAAATGCGGTGGCTTGCACTTTCAGTTTTGGGTGACCGTTGTCATCTATCCACGGTTTCTGGTTTGGGTAGGTTTTAATAGTCACAGTGGGAACTGTGATTACAGTTACAATTACAATTACAGATACTCATATGACACGTATGTGATCCTATTTCTCATGGTGACCCACCTGCTGTATCCCATCTTTTTACAGGTGGCCCTGCCAAAGTTGTCATTCCAGTCATCAGCACACACTGGCTTCCACGTCTGACTGTCTGATGAGTAACTCTGCAGCACAGAACCAGACCCATAGAGGCGCACTGGTAGAAGAAAGTAGATATTGCAATTGATTGACGAATAGTGTTCAAATTGGGTGGGATGGGGTTTGGGCACAAATCATATAAAAAAATCAGACTTGTAGATGAAGAAAAGAGTGAACAACCCCCATATCTACATGAATTCTAACAAAGTGTTCCTAGACACCGCATCAAATCAAACTTAAGCACATTTCTTCCAGACAAAAACACCCAATTCCGCCTACAGTAATTTGATAGATAGGACCTTTATTTGAATCTAGGTTTCTCTGGAGACATAATAACAAGTTATCCATACCACCAGAGGGTGGAGGGAGCCTGTATCAGTGTTTCTGTCCAGATAGACAGATCCTCTGCCGAGATATAGCTCCCCATGTACTCTCCTAAGATTGTACTTTTCTGTACCATGTATCATATGACCGTGTACAAGACCAAAATTACCTTATGTTTGTGCATACAAAAATCTTCCAATAGTATACAAAGTCTGCCAATAGTATAAATACTTGACAGAACTGCAATACAGAACTCCGATAGGCTCTGAATCTACATAGAGAGCTTTACTGGTGTGTATTCCACGAAAAGTAATTATTCTAGGACAAACGTTAAAAAAAAAAATATATATATATATATATATTTGAATCCAGGTTTCTCTGGAGACATAATATTAACAGGACAGATGCCTCACAGGTCCTCAACTGGCAGCTTCAATAAATAGTACACGCAAAACATCAGTCTCAACGTCAACAGTGAAGAGGCGACTCCGGGATGCTGGCCTTCTAGGCAGAGTTGCAAAGAAAAAGCCAAAGATCTGAGGGATCAACAGTCTACTGTAATGATAAACCAAAAATGATTGAGTGGAGACTTACGGCACTGTGTCTCGTCCTCTCCTCCTGGACAGTCTCTGATGCCATCACACCACTTGGATGCACTCAGATACACACCTCCCTGCCTACAGCACCTCCCCAACACACACTGGTTGGACACTGGACACACACACACACGAGACCATGACTATAAGGTTACACTTGCCGTCCTTTTAAATTACTGAATAAGAACTACATGGTAATTTTCCTTAGCCTCTAGATACAATGTCAACTAGTCTTTTCCCACTGTGTAGCAAGCAGTGGCATAGAAAGCATAAATCATTTCAACATTATTAATATTAATGTCAGCTTATGTCAACCAAAGCATCAATTAAGAAACAGTTACTGTATGAGGATTCTGTGTACTGTACGTACGGAAATACCAAACCAACGCTCCTGTTGCCCCAAGGAAAACTAAGACACTGAGGATAGAGGCCACAATACATTTACAGTGACTTTTCTTCACCACTGAAAGAGAGCAGAAAGAAAATAACACTCAAAATACGAACAATAACACTTTTTGCTCTACTTTTTACCATGAAAGGACTCTCAACCCTAGACCTAGATAATCACATAGAATTTGACCATTGGCAAGGCTTGTTTTGCATTTAAGTGTGGCATCTGATGTTTATCAACAGAGGAATATCAGTAGAAAGGTAAGTAGTGTACCTTTTTGTTCTGGGACTGGGTGTGGTAGTCCAGGCGTAACCGTGTGGTGGGTATTGATGGTCTTGGGAGCGTACTGGGGAGCGTACTGAGGACAAATAGAGGGGGGGACATTGTGCATCTTTGGGGCAGAGGCGTATGGAGGGGGTCTTCCCTCCCCTTGTTGAAACCCATGGTTCACATACTGGGGACCTGGTGTCTGGAGAAAGCGGAGAGAAGGATAATGGTTTTCCGTTTAACTACAATGATGGAAATCCATAAAGTATTTGATAAATTGGAGCGGTTTTTCCATGGTATAATGAACATACACATTACACCAGTATTGTAATTACCACAAAACATCAATGACTGGTATGAACAATGTACGTGGCTGCCCTTTTCCCATGGGGAAAACAAAAATCAAATCAGAGATATACAACTGAAGTTACCTGGTTATTGTTCATGTCGACACCACTTTCAGTGTACTGATAAGATCAAATCTGAAAAAGTTTTGAAGTAAATTCTAAAAACATTTTAGCCACAGTTTAACATTTATTAACAAAAAAGTTATACAAATGTACAGCAAAGCCTTGTATAACTGTTTTTTTTGACAGCAGATTAATTTCAGGTACTGTTTTCCAGACTTACCTTGGATTAGTTCAACCGTTGCTTTCGAACACTGATTCAGCGTCCTTTCTTTTTTCTCTCTCTCCCTCTAACTCAGTCCATTTCTCCCTTTGCTCCTGGTAATGAACAGCCATGACCACACCTTAGCTTGTGCGCACAGCATGACTTGTAGGGTGGTTCAATTATTTAAGCTGTAACACTAACATAAATAACATTGTGATTTCCTGGTCCAGGCCTAGACCGAATACTGCACCCTGTCATCAATGACTTCAAATACTAATCTACACTATACTGCACTTGCACTATGTACAACACTGTATATATTTGCCATGGCAGTATCCCTCCCTCAGCTTATAGATATATCCCCTCTGTATATTCGCACTGCAATCAGCCTATACTCCAGAGTTTAATGTTTACTGTTCTGATATTGTATATTCTGTATGATGTCTATGTATCCTGTTTATACACTGCTCAAAAAAATAAAGGGAACACTAAAATAACACATCCTAGATCTGAATGAATGAAATATTCTTATTAATACTTTTTGCTTTACATAGTTGAATGTGCTGACAACAAAATCACACAAAAATTATCAATGGAAATCAAATTTATCAACCCATGGAGGTCTGGATTTGGAGTCACACTCAAAATTAAAGTGGAAAACCACACTACAGGCTGATCCAACTTTGGTGTAATGTCCTTAAAACAAGTCAAAATGAGGCTCAGTAGTGTGTGTGTGGCCTCCACGTGCCTGTATGACCTACCTACAACGCCTGGGCATGCTCCTGATGAGGTGGCGGATGGTCTCCTGAGGGATCTCCTCCCAGACCTGGACAGTCTGTGGTGCAACGTGGCGTTGGTGGATGGAGCGAGACATGATGTCCCAGATGTGCTCAATTGGATTCAGGTCTGGGGAACGGGCGGGCCAGTCCATAGCATCAATGCCTTCCTCTTGCAGGAACTGCTGACACACTCCAGCCACATGAGGTCTAGCATTGTCTTGCATTAGGAGGAACCCAGGGCCAACCGCACCAGCATATGGTCTCACAAGGGGTCTGAGGATCTCATCTCGGTACCTAATGGCAGTCAGGCTACCTCTGGCGAGCACATGGAGGGCTGTGCGGCCCCCCAAAGAAATGCCACCCCACACCATGACTGACCCACCGCCAAACCGGTCATGCTGGAGGATGTTGCAGGCAGCAGAACGTTCTCCACAGCGTCTCCAGACTCTGTCACGTCTGTCACATGTGCTCAGTGTGATCCTGCTTTCATCTGTGAAGAGCATAGGGCGCCAGTGGCGAATTTGCCAATCTTGGTGTTCTCTGGCAAATGCCACCTGTGGACGTCGGGCCCTCATACCACCCTCATGGAGTCTGTTTCTGACCGTTTGAGCAGACACATGCACATTTGTGGCCTGCTGGAGGTCATTTTGCAAGGCTCTGGCAGTGCTCCTCCTGCTCCTCCTTGCACAAAGGCGGAGGTAGCGGTCCTGCTGCTGGGTTGTTGCCCTCCTACGGCCTCCTCCATGTCTCCTGATGTACTGGCCTGTCTCCTGGTAGCGCCTCCATGCTCTGGACACTACGCTGACAGACAGAGCAAACCTTCTTGCCACAGCTCGCATTGATGTGCCATCCTGGATGAGCTGCACTACCTGAGCCACTTGTGTGGGTTGTAGACTCCGTCTCATGCTACCACTAGAGTGAAAGCACCGCCAGCATTCAAAAGTAACCAAAACATCATCCAGGAAGCATAGGAACTGAGAAGTGGTCTGTGGTCACCACCTGCAGAACCACTCCTTTATTGGGGGTGTCCTGCTAATTGCCTATCATTTCCACCTGTTGTCTATTCCATTTGCACAACAGCATGTGAAATGTATTGTCAATCAGTGTTGCTTCCTAAGTGGACAGTTTGATTTCACAGAAGTGTGATTGACTTGGAGTTACATTGTGTTGTTTAAGTGTTCCCTTTATTTTTTTGAGCAGTGTATATTGTCCATTGCTGGCAGCATCTTCCCACTAAGGCACATTCTGGGTATGTGTAAATGTACTTGCTATTTCAGGAGATCTATATGAAAAATCAGGAAATAAATACATGTTGACAACAATTTTGCTGAGAATAGGAGTTCAAATACTGAATTGCAAAAAGTGTCATCATTACTTTACATGCAATGATTAGCCTACATGGCACTTTACCTTCCTAAAAAAACAGCTTACTTCTGTAAAACATCTTTACAAGGAATTTTGTTGTGACAATACTAAAATGTAATGTTTATGCACATCTGCTTTTAGGAGTAGAATTTGCATTATGATCACTTCTGTGAGATTGAAACACAGTATATGGTATTGTGGCTAAATCTGAGAAGGAAGTATAAAATGTCTATGAAAACAGATACATTTTATAACCATGTTTTAATTCAAAGTTTTTCTGTTTGGACTGTTATTGCATGGCAATCTCCCTAACACCCTAGTGATCATCTCTGCCAGGTCATGCGGGAAGAATAACTAGACAACCATCCAAAACACCTGCACACTTGAAGACAATGACCAACCTTTAAAAATAAACAGCATTGTGGAGGATAATGTACGGTACACAAAAATATTTAACTGGGCAGTAGCCTAATGTATATTGTTTGCTTTTGTAGATTTTGTAGGTTGAATAGCCAGAATCTTCCACCCACACACCTGCTCCAATTCACTTACAATATTGTATATCATTGTAAATGGCCAGGGAAGAAGAAAGGTTATCCAAAATGTTTAATCACAGGCATACATGTTTAGTATATATATATTTTTAATCTACAAGTAAGTTTATTACATTACATTGTTCCAATTCATCCCAAAGGTGTTCGATGGGGTTGAGGTCAGGGCTCTGTGCAGGCCAGTAAAGTTCTTCCACACCGATCTCAACAAACCATTTCTGTATGGACCTCGCTTTGAGCACGGGTGCATTGTCATGCTGAAACAGGAAAGGGACCTTCCCTAAACTGTTGCCACAAAGTTGGAAGTACAGAATCGTCTACAATGTCATTGTAGGCTGTAATGTTAATATTTCCCTTCACTGGAACTAAGGGCCCTAGCCTGAATCATGAAAAACAGCCCCAGACCATTATTCCTCATCCACCAAACTTTACGGTTGGTGCTATGCATTTGGGCAGGTAGCGTTCTCCTGGCATCCACCAAACCCAGATTTGTCCGTCGGACTGCCAGATGCTGAAGCTTTTCCAGAGAACGCGTTTCCAATGGAGGCGCGCTTTACACCACTCCAGCTGATCTTAGGCTTGTGTGCAGGTGCTTGGCCATGGAAACCCATTTCATGAAGCTCCCGACAAACAGTTATTGTGCTGATATTGCTTCCAGAGGCAGTTCGGAACTCTGTAGTGAGTGTTGCAACAGAGGACAGACAATTTTTACACGCTTCAGCACTTGGCGGTTCTGTTCTGTGAGCTTGTGTGGCCTATCACTTCGCGGCTGAGCCATTGTTGCTCCTAGATGTTTCCACTTCACCATAACAGCAGTTACAGTTGGCCGGGGCAGCTCTAGCAGGGCAGAACTTTGACAAACTGACTTGTTGGAAAGGTGGAATCCTATGACAGTGCCACGTTGAAAGTCACTGAGCTTTTCAGTAAGGCCATTCTACTGCTAATGTTTGTCTATGGAGATTGCATGGCTGTGTGATTGCTTTTATACACCTGCCAGCAACAGGTGTGTCTGAAATAGCCAAAGCCACTAATTTGAAGGGGTGTCGTCCACCTACTTTTGTGTATATAATATAATGTACTCCTTAGATGACTTAAATGCAATCAATAGAATGAAGTGAAAAGATGGCAAATTGTTATTAATGTGTAAACAAGAGCCCCTGGTTCTCTGCCCATGTCGTCTTTCTTCTTAGCTGTTAATCAACAGGCAATGCATTATGACCATGTCTTTGAGAGGATATTGACACACAACAGGCCCTTGAAATGTCTCCACACAAACTTTATGACCTCAGGACTTTGACACACTAACTAAGTACCCAGTCAATATTTAACATGCCATATGACTGTTCACTGCCTGGATAGAATATGATTTACTATGGGCCTAATGGGACAGAACCACTTCACTGTTCTTTGCCATTGGTGGGCTGAAATTTAGCTTTCTTCTCTCAGCTAAATCAACTGGTTGTTTTATGTAATATAACCATGGATGAGAGGGACTGAGGTAATGAAGGAAATCCTACCAAATCTTGTCTCTGACTCAACTGTTGGAATGCGAGAAGATGGGCTTTCAAGGCAATCTTGATAACAGGCAGATTTTCCTACGATTACTTGAAGGGAAAGGTGGCCATCTGTTATAGTAGTTGTCATCATCCATACATACATCCATACATACATCCATACATACATCCATACATACATCCATACATCCAGAAGGTCTGTATGGAGGAGTGGGCCAAAATCCCTGCTGCAGTGTGTGCAAACCTGGTCAAGAACTACAGGAAACGTATGATCTCTGTAATTGCAAACAAATGTTTCTGTACCAAATATTAAGTTTAGCTTTTCTGATGTATCAAATACTTATGTCATGCAATAAAATGCAAATTAATTACTTAAAAATCATACAATGTGATTTTCTGGATTTTTGTTTTAGATTCCGTCTCTCACAGTTGAAGTGTACCTATGATAAAAACTACAGACCTCTACATGCTTTGTAAGTAGGAAAACCTGCAAAATCGGCAGTGTATCAAATACTTGTTCTCCCCACTGTACATACTGGTGTTGAGAGTTGTCTACGATAAAATCATCTTTGTCACAACAAACAGTGTAATACTGACAACAGAAATGTTCAGCGGGTTTGGCGACGAATATGTAGCAAGGGCCAGCCAACGAGAGCATACAGGTCGCAGTGGTGGGTAGTATATGGGGCTTTAGTGACAAAACAGATGGTACTGTGATAGACTACATCCAATTTTCTGAGTAGAGTGTTGGAGGCTATTTTGTAAATGACATCGCCGAAGTCAAGGATCGGTAGGATAGTCAGCTTCGTTGCAAAATAGGAAGCCGATTATAGATTTAATATTGGATTGGATATGCTTAATGTGAGTCTAGAAGGAGAGTTTACAGTCTAACCAGACACCTAAGTATTTGTAGCTGTCCACATATTTTAAGTCAGAACCATCCAGAGTAGTGATGCTGGACGGGCGGGCAGGTGCGGACAGCGATCGGTTGAAGAGCATGCATTTAGTTTTATTAGCGTTTAAGAGCAGTTGGAGGCCATGGATGGAGTGTTGTATGGCATTGAAGCTCGTTTGGAGGTTTGTTAACACAGTGTCCAAAGAAGGGCCAGAGGTATACAGAATGCTGTCGTCTGCATAGAGGCGGATCAGAGAATCACCAGCAGCAAGAGCGACATCATTGATATATACAGAGAAAAGAGTCGGCCCGAGAATTGAACCTTGTGGCACGCCCATAGAGACGGCCAGAGGTTCGGGCCCTCCGATTTGACACACTGAACTCTATCTGAGAAGTAGTTGGTGAACCAGGTGAGGCAGTCATTTGAGAAACCAAGGCTAATGAGTCTGCCGATAAGAATGCGGTGATTGACAGAGTTGAAAGCTGTGGCCAGGTCGATGAAGACGGCTGAACAGTACTGTCTTTTATTGATGGCGGTTATGATATCGTTTTGGACCTTGAGCGTGGCTGAGGTGCACCCATGCTCAGCTCGGAAACCAGATTGCATAGCGGAGAAGGTACGTTGGGATTCGAAATGGTCAGTGATCTGTTTATTAACTTGGCTTTTGAAGATTTTAGAAAGGCAGGGCAGTATGGATATAGGTCTATAACAGTTTGGGTCTAGAGTATCTCCCCCTTTGAAGAGGGGGATGACCGCGGCAGCTTTCCAATCTTTAGGGATCTCAGATACAAAAGAGAGGTTGAACATGCTAGTAATAGGGGTTGCAACAATTGCGGCAGATAATTTTAGAAAGAGAGGGTCCAGATTGTCTAGCCCAGCTGATTCTGAACATCAGCTGTCTGGATTTGGGTGAATGAGAACCGGGGGGGTGTGGGCAAGTTGCTGCAGGGGGTGCTGAAATGTTGACCAGGGTAGGGGTAGCCAGGTGGAAAGCATGGCCAGCCATAGAAAAATGCTTATTGAAATTATCGATTATCGTAGATTTATCGGTGGTGACAGTGTTTCCTAGCCTCAGTGCAGTGGGCAGCTGGGAGGAGGTGCTCTTATTCTCCATGGACTTTACAGTGTCGCAAAACTTTTTGGAATTAGTGCTACAGGATGCAAATTTCTGTTTAAAGCTAGCCTTTCCTAACCTGACTGTGTATACTGGTTCCTCACTTCCCTGAAAAGTTGTATATCGCAGAGGCTTTTCAATGCTAATGTACTACGCCACAGGATGTTTTTGTGCTGGTCAAGGGCAGTCAAGTCAGGAGTGAATCAGGGGCTACATCTGTTCTTAGTTCAATTTTTTTTTGAATGGGGCATGCTTATTTAAGATGGTGAGGAAAGCACTTTTAAAGAACAACCAGGCAACCTCTACTGACGGGTTGAGGTCAATATCCTTCCAGGATACCCGGGCCTGGTCCATTAGAAATCCCTGCTCGCTGAAGTATTTTAGGGAGCGTTTGACAGTGATGGGGGTGGTCGTTTGACCGCGGACCCATTACGGACGCAGGCAATGAGTGATCGCTGAGATCCTGGTTGAAGACAGCAGAGGTGTATTTGGAGGGCAAGTTGGTCAGGATTATATCTATGAGGGACCCCGTGTTTACGGATTTAGGGTTGTACTTGGTAGGTTCCTTGATCATTTTTGTGAGATTGAGGACATCTAGCGTAGATTGTAGGACGGCCAGGGTGTTAAGCATGTCCCAGTTTAGGTCACCTAACAGTACCAACTCTGAAGATAGATGGGGGGCAATCAATTCACATATGGTGTCCAGGGCACAGCTGGGTGCTGAGGGGGGTCTATAACAAGCGGCAACAGTTTGAGACTTATTTCTGGAAAGGTGGATTTTTAAAAGTAGAAGCTCGAACTGTTTGGGCACATACCTGGATAGTAAGACAGAACTCTGCAGGCTCTCTCTGCAGTGGATTGCAACACCGCCCCCTTTGGCAGTTCTATCTTGACGGAAAATGTTATAGTTGGGGATGGAGATTTCAGCATTTTTGGTGGTCTTCCTAAGCCAGGATTCAGACAAGGCTAGGACATCAGGGTTGGCGGAGTGTGCTAAAGCAGTGAATAAAACAAACATAGGGAGGAAGCTTCTGATGTTAACATGCATGAAACCAAGGCTTTTACGGTTACAGAAGTCAACAAATGAGAGCGCCTGGGGAATAGGTGTAGAATGGGGGCTACAGGGCCTGGGTTAACTTCTACATCACTAGAGGAACAGAGGAGGAGTAGGATGAGGGTACGGCTAAAGGCTATAAGAACTGGTCATCTAGCGTGTTGGGAACAGAGAATAAAAGGAGCAGAGATTTTTACATCTCTGGAGTTACCAGCTAAGCCAGGTGAGGTCTCCGCATGCGTGGGGGGTGGGCATGTTGAGCAGGACTGGGGGCTCTACAGTGAAATAAAACAATAACTAACCAAAACAGCAGTAGACAATGCATATCAACAATAGAGATAGGCATAAAGCAAATCACGGGTGTTGGTCTGGAGAGCTAAGACAACAACGGGTAAATGGCGATGAATTGGCAGAGAGGGTCAGTTAGGTACATACAGGACCTGAGTTTGAGGCTGGGGCCGACAGATAGACAAAATTAGGTACAGTGTTAACGAACAGACCAGCAGGCATCAGCTGTTTAGCCGAGTGATCATAGGGTCCAATGAGCAGCAATAGGTGAGTTAGAGAGCCGTTCGGTAGTCGCTGTGCTGGGCGAGCGGGAGTCACGGCGTTCAGAAAGCTAGTGGGCCGTGGCTAGCAGATGGGTCTTCGGCGACATCGCAACAGAAAGGCCTGTTGAACCCACATCGGACAATTACATCTGCAGACCAGTCGTGATGGATCGGCGGGGCTCCGTGCCAACAATAAAGGGTCCAGGCCAATTGGCAAAAGAGGTATTGTAGCCCAAGAATTAGCTGGAATACTCCGTCGGCTGGCCGGGAGACGGGCCTAGCTCGAGGCTAGCTCAAGGCTAACTGGTGCTTGCTTCGGGACAGAGGCGTTAGCCAACAGTAGCCACTCGGTTGCAGCTAGCTAGCTACAATGATCTGGTGTAATGGTCCAGAGCTTGCGGCAGGAATCCGGTGATGTGGTGGAGAAAAGCAGTCTGATATGCTCTATGAAGATATCGCGCTGTGCAGACTGGCAGGTAATTGTCCGAGCTAAAGCTGGCTAGTGTCCGAGCTAAAGGTGAAGACCACTAGTAGTGGTAAACAATGACTAGTAGCTAGTTTGCTGGTAGCTTCTGATGGAGGTTCCAGTTATAAGGTATAAAAAAAAGCATATCCGTACCACATTGGTTGAGGCAGGTTGCAGGAAAGTAATATTTAGTTCATAGATGGAAAGTGAGATTAAAATATATACGAAAAAAACTAAAAACAGACTATTTACAGACTAATTAACACAGGACAAGACAAAATCACGTTCGACTGCTACGCCATCTTGGATACCATTGATCATCCTTGGGATGTTTCTACAACTTGATTGGAGTCCACCTGTGGTAAATTCAATTGATTGAACATGATTTGGAAAGGCACACACCTGTCTATATAATGTCCCACAGTTGACAGTGCATGTCAGAGCAAAAACCAAGCCATGAGGTCAAAGGAATTATTAATAGAGCACCGAGAGAGGATTGTGTAAAAGCACAGATCTGGGGAAGGGTACCAAAAACCTTCTGCAGCATTGAATGTCTCCAAGAACACAGTGGCCCCTATCATTCTTAAATGGAAGACGTTTGGAACCAAGACTCTTCCTAGAGCTGGCCACCCAGTTAAACTGAGCAATCGGGAAAGAAGGGCCTTGGTCAGGGAGGTGACCAAGAACCCGATGGTGACTGTCAGAGCTCCTCTGTGGAGATGGGAAAACCTTCCAGAAGGACAACCATCTCTGCAGCACTCCACCAATCAGCTGCAGAGCGCTCAGGACCTCAGACTGGGGCAACGGTTCACCTTCCAACAGGACAACCCTAAGCACACAGCCAAGACAACGCAGGTGTGGCTTCGGGACAAGTCTCTGAATGTCCTTGAGAGGCCCAGCCTAGAACATCTCTGGAGAGACCTGAAAAATAGATGTGCAGTGATGCTCTACATCCAGCCTGACAGAGCTTGAGAGGATCTGCAGAGAAGAATGGGAGAAACTCCCAAAATACAAGTGTGCTAAGCTTGTAGCGTCATACCCAAGAAGAATCGAGGCTGAAATCGCTGCCAAAGATGAATCAACAAAGTACTGAGTAAAGGGTCTGAATACTTATGTAAATGTGAGTTTTTTTATATTTAATACATTTGCAAAAATGTGTAAACCTGTTTTTGCTTTGCCATTATAGGGTATTGTGTGTAGATTGAGGGGAACATGTTTTATCCATTTTAGAATAAAGCTGTAACGTAACAATGTGGAAAAAGTGAAGGGGTCTGAATACTTCCCGAAAGCACCGTACTTTAATCTGTGGCCAAGCCCTCTGACTATTAGCGGCAGACAGACCCCATTTTTTGTCTTTTTAAAAAGTTTAAAAAATTAACATGTATCCACTTACGTGACACTTCCTATAAGGAGCATAGGCCATTGAAGAATGTTCTCAATCGGTTCAGAGGATGTTTTTCAAGTTGATGCAGCTCTCATTCATTTCTGCCTGGACATCTCTCCAAGTGTTCTTGGGTTGGCCTCGGAAAATGTGTGCATCTAATTGTAAATCATATTACCTTGACATATGATATAAACCGCTATGTTTTGATACGATTCATCTTATCATGAAAAGCTCTTTCAATCACAACGGTCATTGTTTAGTGGCTTCACATTTACAGTAAGGATAGGTTATGTATAACAATGAAGACAAGAAATCAATGATAGAAGGCTCTTTTTTCATAAACTATTTATTCATCTTTACAGTCGAAAAGTTAAATATAAAATTGCCTCTTGCAACAAACGTTCATCGAAAACAGGAGTGACTTAAACATGGGAGTTATAATATTAGTTCAGTAGGTTAGGTGACCAGTAAGGCTGCCAGACTGGAGGTTGTTCATTTCAGACACATTATCTAGAGTGATAAGGCATAGTCTAAAACATGACAAGTACATCCAAAAGTGTTTTAACAGCTCAGTTCAGGCAGTTTATATGCTTGTCTGTTAATAACCTTTAAGGGGAAGAGAAAAGATTCCTATAACTTCTGGATGATGATAGAGGAGGCTCCACCACCACCATTGCATATCCCAGCCAGGCCGTACTGGCCAGACTTCAGAGCATGTACCATGTGTCCCACGATTCTCGCCCCCGACATCCTAAAAGATTGACAGGATGACAGAAATTAGGCATCACAAAGATCTGGCTTTTCCCTCCCTTATTATCAGGCTTTTATTTGTTTATCATCAGGATTTTTGGGGCATAGCACTCTCTGTCAATGCTGCTTACCCAATAGGGTGTCCCAGGGAGACAGCTCCTCCATTGACATTGACTTTGCTGGGGTCGATGTCCAGCATCTTCACGTTGGCCAGAACCACAACACTGAAGGCTTCGTTGATCTCCCACATGGCAATGTCCTCCTTCTTTAGCCCTGCAGCTGCCAGGACCTGAGGACCATAAAAATGTACATTTATTTATTTAAATCTCACACTTATTTTACCAGGTAGAKTGAGAATACATGATCATTTAGAGCAAATATGTGCTGTCATTCAATTAAATTGAACAAAGACGGATGCTTTTTTCACCGCGAGAAGCTATATTCATGAGTCATGTTACTGTCCCGATCTCTGATAACCCATATCATCTAAAAGGTACAGTGATGAGACCCACAAGTTACTTGAAACAACCACTACAGCAGTCATTTTGTTAAAGGGACATAAAAACATTTTTTTTTTTTTTTAATCATATAGTTCTCCAGCACTATCCCCAACATTAACATACTGTATGAGAAAATGGCAGGTTTCTATGTTTTGTAGTCAAAAAGATAAAGGAAGTAACATTTTTCCAATAGCATCATCAGGGATGCATCATGTGACTTCAACCAATGATGAGTAGGCATTGCCTACGACTGGGTAAAAATGTATTTGTACTACAAAACATAAAAATGCTGTATTTTCACATATGTTGATATTGGCGGTAGTGCTGGAGATGAATAGGGAGTTTAGAAATTTCCCATTAACACTCAGACTCACCTTTGGTATAGCAAAGGCAGGAGCGATGGGGAAATCAATGGGAGCAGTAGCTGCATCTGCAAAAGCTGGAAAATGAAGACATTTTATTTAAAAGGAGCAACATGTAATATTTCAGCCATCATTTTGCATCTTGATCATAATCCAAAAAACACAATTTTCAGGTACGTGAAGAAGTTTTATATTACTAATGTTTTTGCTATTGTGGTCAACATCGCTATTGAGACTCTATTGTAATACAGGAAGTTGTAGAGACAACAGCTGGACCAGCTAGCTGCGGTAACAACTGATTAGCAGCATCACGCGGCATTCTAAAAATTACTGGTATGTGATTGACATTTGGTTTTAGTTGCAGGTGGAAATTTGACATGTATAACCTTTAAAACTATATCGGGG
>NC_036863.1:25649346-25939917 GCF_002910315.2 Salvelinus sp. IW2-2015 | reverse complement strand
CGGGGGGGGGGGGCTATGTAGTGGGTATGGCCAATGGCACGGTTTTCAGAGGCCTCTTGGCAGCAAATGAAAACATTAAGGCTGTTTTCAAAGGCAAATTTCCTGGAAATATACACATTTGCCATGGCTTAGCCTTGTTCTTAGGCTACCGGAGTGACTCAAAACATAACATCAAAATTGGGAGGCCCCATTGTCATGCTATTTTTTAGAATTTTTAGATTCTCCCCGACGTCTGTTTTTATTTTGGTGATTTATAAGACACTTACAAAAAAATATATTGTATTTATCTTTCCTACATAATTTATATATCTGGTTTTATTGTGTTAAGTTTACACAAACGTTTTACAATCCCAACAGCTGGCGGCCACTATTTAGCGCGGCAGTGCGCAGTGGCTACAAATGCATTAAAGGGGAAATACTGCTCTTATATAAAGCTTATCAATTAACCTGAATTGTTAAAATGGAATACAAGATTTTAAGTGTTATTAAAAGCCTGCATATGATAACTTTTTTGGCGACCGGACCAAATCCACATAGAAATGTGAAGTGATAGATCTGTCCATTCTCATTGAAAGCAGTCTAAGAAGCCAGTAGATTCTGTCTACGTGCGCCATTTCTAAATGCTTTATTTATTGATACATTTTTTAAACCCAGTGCAGTGAAGTCGCTCAACATTTACATATACAGACGGGTCATGATTTGGGGCTGTACAAATGTTTGATGTATTAGAATAATTGATTATGCTTATGTTATATTAATAGAAGGGGAGGGGTTATAAGACCCCTCCCTCCTTACATTTATAGGGTCCTAGACTACTGATTAACAATATATATATTCATTATATAGTTTTAGAATTGGTACACAGTTGTTTGCTCTTTCTTTCTCTCTCTTATAAAGAAGACCCCTCTTAGAAATGTGTGACTGAGACAGAACTCTGCAGGGGGGGGTGTGAGATAAGAGACTACTCAAACATTCCACAATAAATCAACTTTGGGGAGGGGACAATTATTGCCTAGCTTTTAGATAAACACTGAAACTCTATGTTTGTACAGCTATGGAGTCAGGGTTTTGGTCTCAGGAGTAAAAAGGTAATGACGTAGTCACTGACATCACTAAGCTGGGACTTCGGTTTAATAAAACAACTTGAGACCTTTTGTTTGATGCAGAACTTACTCAGAAACATGCGTGCTATGTTCCTGTTTGTCAACTTCTGTCTGCAATTGCATTAATAAAGGTTTTTGAATGATTTAATTAAAGATATTGTCATAATGCTAATTTCACCAATGAACCAATGATTGACAAAGAAGGATGTAGGGAATGAACCTTAACAACCCGAACCAGCGACATCTCAGCCACCGGCCTAAGCTCCCAACCATCAAAGAGCCCCCCGCCAGGCCAGCAACCATCGAAGAGCCCCCCACAACTCCCCTGAGAGCTGCCCCTCAACCATCCAAGACCCCTCCACAGTCCCCCCCGAAACAGAGTATACGCGTGGCATCAGTCTCAGGCAAACGGGCATTGGATGTAACAGTTCCTTTTTAGTGTCGCTAAATTTTATTTATTTTTTTTAAATAAGAAAAGTTTACTTTCATCTTTGACCTTTTGCATTCGGAAAGTATTCAGACCCCTTCACTTTATCCACATTGTTACTTTACATCCTTAATCTAAAATGGATGAAATTTGTTTCCCCTCAATTTACACACAATACCCCATAATGACAAAACAAAAACAGATTTTTAGAATTTTTAAAACATAAAAAAAACATGGAAATATCACATTTACATAAGTATTCAGACCCTTTACCCAGTACTTTGCTGAAGCACCTTTGGCAGCAATTACAGCCTCGATTTTTCTTGGGTATTACGCTACAAGCTTGACACCCTGGTATTTGGGGAGTTTCTCCCATTCTTATCTGCAGATCCTCTCAAGCTCTGTCAGGTAGGATGGGGAGCGTCGCTGCACAGCTATTTTCAGGTCTCTCCAGAGATGTTAGATCGGCATTTCAAATCCAGCTCTGGATCCATTAACTCAAAAAAAACATTTCAGGTACAACTCTCTAGCTCCCGAAGCCACTCCTGTGTTTCTTGGCTGGGTGCTTAGGTTTGTTGTCCTGTTGGAAAGGTGAAACTTCACCCCAGTCGATCTGAGCAGGTTGTCATCAACGGATCTCTCTGTTCTCCGTCATCTTCCCTCGAATGCCTGACTAGTTCCCCAGTCCCTGCCGCTGAAAAACATCCACCACAGCATGATGTTGCCACCACCATGCTTCACTGTAGGTGGTGCAAGTTTCCTCCGACTTTACACTGGCATTCCAGGCCAAGAGATCAAATCTTAGTTCACCAGAGACCAAAGAATCTTGTTTTCTCATGGTCTGATCCTTTAGGTTTCCTTTTGGCAAAATGCAAGCAGGCTGTCATGTGCCTTTTACTGAGAGTTGCTTCCGTGTGGCCACTCTACATTAAAGGCCGATTAGTGGAGCGCTGCCAGAGATGTGGAGAACCTTCCAAAGACTAAACCATCGCCACAGAGGAACTCTGGATGCTGTGTCAGGTTTCGGGTTCTTGGTGCACTTCCCTCCTCCCTCGATTGCCAGTTTGGCCGGGCGACAAGCTATCAGGGAAGAGCCTGTGTTTAAAGTTCTTCATTAAGAATGATGAGGCCACTGTGTTCTTGGGACCTTCAATGATGCTGAAATATTTTGGTAGCCTTTTCCAAGTCTGCGCCTCGACACAATCCTGTCGTCCAGGCTCTACAGACAATTTCCTTCCACACTACAATGCAGGTTCTGCTCTGACATGCACTGTCAACTGTGGGACCTTATAAAGAAAGGTGTGCCCCTTTCCAAATCATGTCCAATCAATTGAATTACACAGGTAGAATACAATCAAATTGTTGAACTCAAGGATTATCCAATTTTACACACTATCTGTATGCCTAACCTAGGAGCTTACAACTTCCAGTGTCATAGAAAAGGGTCGAATACTTGGTAAATAAGAGATGCGACATGTTTTTAAATGTTATTACATTGCAAACATTCTAAAAACCTGTTTTTGCTTTGTCATCATGGGTATTGTGTGTAGATTGATGAGAGGAAAAAAAGAATTGATACATTTTAGAATAAGTCTAATGTAACAAAATGTGGAAAAAGTCAATGGGTCTGAATACTTGCCGAATGCATTGTACAACATTTTTGGTTAATGAAATATGTTTTGATGGCACAATGATCTCTACACTAAACTTGCTGTTTTTGTCACATAAACTGAAATTAAGTGAACTATTAAAATTTTATCAACCAGAGGATTTCTGCATATTGCATCTTTAAGTGAAAGTTCATGATGTTCCTGGGAATCCCCTGCTGATGTTCTCTACAAAGACACTAATGTGCCATAGCATATATAACTACAGTGAATGGGCTACGTGGGGGGGGGGGGGGGTGTCTTACAGACGAATCCTGGCCAATGGAGTGACGCCGAGTCTCTTTGCCGCGTCGACCGTCATGAGAACCAGAGCGGCGGCCCCGTCGTTCAGCGTGCTGGCATTGGCTGCAGTAACCGTGCCTGGAATCCAAATCACCAATCAGAATCAACTTAATCTGCACACAGAGGTTTGTCTCAAGCACATCAGCGAGTGTTTGAGTCGGTCTCGGTCCTTATGCAAATACCTTTCACAGTAGTTTAACTTCTGAAGACGTTTTCTTTATGCCCATTATCATGGATTACCTTGGGCTACCATGAAAAAAGGATATCGACCCAAGCGTTGAAAAACAGACATCTATTTTTGGCTTTCTGTAAGCTCAGATGCCCTCCTACTCAGTAATATATAAGCAAACATGCAGCAGACACCAGTTCAGAGGCCTATCAACTAGGACACTTACCATTCTCCTTCTGGAACACTGCTCTCAGTTTAGGGACTTTGCTGAAGTCCACACGCCTCCACTCCTCATCCTCTGACACTACCACATCAGGCTTGCCTGCAGAGGAACAACATTATGTCAGCTACATGCATCTGACCACTGATAATAAGCCTATGGATAAACATGGTAACATGGTTTGGTTTAGTTTATTTAGTTACACATTAGTTATTGAGGTTATATGTTACAAGATACCATCCTTTACCTCTCTGGGGGATGCTAACGGGGACAATTTCTTTCGCAAGCACTCCTGATTCATATGCTGCTTTGCTGCGGCTGTATGAGCTGATGGCGTAGTCATCCTGCTCCTCCCTGCTGATCTGGCTGTTCTTGGCTGTGTTTTCTGCACAGTTTCCCTACACATTAAATTCCATTAAAACACATTATATTCTCTTCAAAAGTCAAGAACTCAACTACTAACCATTGCTTACTCTGTCTCCAAATGAATGGAAATAATAATGTCCGGACAACTGCCAGCAAGAACACCAACACATACACTCCTATAGAGAACATTTGCTCTATTTAAATATTTAATACACAGTGATAAAATACCATGTGGAATTTGTTGTAGACGTCAGTGAGGCCGTCCTTTACGATGAGGTCCTCCATCCTCACGCCTCCGTAGGATGGAGTGTCCCTAGTCATCACATAGGGGACATTGGACATACTCTCCATACCGCCTGCCACCATCACATCCTGACACAGTCAGAGTTAGTGGGACAAACAAAAATGAAAGCAACCAGATTTGTTTCTCAGCAAAAACCTGAACACTTTTTAGGAGATTATTCCTATGTTACATGATGCAACACTTTCCATAGAAAAATAATGGGCTTATTAGATAAAGATTAACGACATGGTTATATTTGTCACAATGACCATCACCGGACATCTGTAATCTGTGAGTGCAATGCCACCAGGGTTTTAATCTTGTTTATGTAGTAAAATCCAGTGTTCTTCCATGGATTGTTGGGCCTCATAGGCATACCTACCATAATGTTTTGGCAAACTGAGTAACAGTGATATTGCAGATGATCAGAGCAGGGGTAATAGCAGCTAAGTCTGGTGTCAAGTCATGTTATGGTAACACAGTGAGCTGTTATGTTACTGTACCTGGTGTCCACACATCAGACTCTGGGCAGCCAGCATGATAGACTTCATTCCAGAGGCACAGACTTTGTTGATTGTTGTTGCTGGAGTGGAGAGGGACAGCCCTGGGGGGGTAAGTAGCAGTCGATTAGCACACCTGATAATGTGGTGTGTGTATGTGTGTGTGTTTCTAAACATACCTGCACCAAGCAGGGCTTGTCTTGCAGGGGCCTGTCCTTCCCCAGCCTGCAGTACATTTCCCATGTAGACCTCCTTCACCTCCTCAACTGGGATACCTGGCCACCATCACACAATATACATACCCATACAGATAAAACAAATTGACTGTGCCGTTGACACCTCCTTTCAGATGAAATGTACAATGTTTTACTAGCCTAACTGTGGTACAGTGCTGTATACTGTCTACCGATTAAGTCAGTTCAATTATTTGAATTCCATTTTTTTTTTTTGTGAGCTCAATGCGCACATTGAGGAGTTTCTCTAGAGATAAATCATGTGCGTGTGTGTTTGTCATATACACTACCATTCAAACGTTTGGGGGTCACGTAGACATGTCCTAGTTTTTTAAAGAAAAGCACATTTTAATAACATCAAATTGATCAGAAATACAGTGTAGACATTGTCAATGTTGTAAATGACTATTGTAGCTGGAAACAGCTGATTTTTAATAGAATATCTACATAGGCGTACAGAGACCCATTATCAGCAACCATCACTCCTGTGTTCCAATGGCACGTTGTGTTAGCTAATCTAAGTTTAGCATTTTGAAAAGGCTAATTGATCATTAGAAAACCCTTTTGCAATTATGTTAGCACAGCTGAAAACTGTTGTTCTGATTAAAGAAGCAATACAACTGGCCTTCTTTAGGCAAGTTGAGTATCTGAAGCGTCAGCATTTGTGGATTCGATTACAGGCTCAAAATGGCCAGAAACAAAGAACTTTCTTCTGAAACTCTTCAGTCCATTCTTGTTCTGAGAAATGAAGGCTATTCCAAGCGAGAAATTGTCAGGAAACTGAAGATCTTGTACAACGCTGTGTACTACTCCCTTCACAGAACAGCGCAAACTGGCTCTAACCAGAATAGAAAGAGTGGGAGGCCCCGGTGCACAACTGAGCAAGAGGACAAGTACATTAGAGTGTTTCGTTTGACAAACAGACGCCTCACAAGTCCTCAACTGGCAGTTTCATTAAATAGTACCCGCAAAACACCAGTCTCAACGTCAACAGTGAAGAGGGGACTCAGGGATGCTGACCTTATAGGCAGAGATCCTCTGTCCAGTGTCTGTGCTCTTTTGCCCATCTTAATCTTTTATTTTTATTGGCCAGTCTGAGATATGGCTTTTTCTTTGCAACTCTGCCTGGAAGGCCAGCATCCCGGAGTCGCCTCTTCACTGTTGACGTTGATACTGGTGTTTTGAGTTTCAGAAGAAAGCTCTTTGACTCTGGCCTTTTTGAGCCTGTAATCGAACCCACTAATGCTGATTTGAAGGCGATCTAATAAACCCCCACTTCCTTCCATTCTGCTAGCAAAAGCGCAATCTTTGGAGAATAAAATAGATTACCTACATGCAAGATTAAACTACCAACGGGACATTCAAAACTGTAATATCTTACCCTTCACGGAGTCGTGGTTGAACGAGGACACTATCAACACACAGCTGGCTGGTTATACGCTGTACCGGCAGGATAGAACAGCGGCGTCTGGTAAGACAAGGGGCGGCGGGCTATGTACTTTCGTAAACAACAGCTGGTGCACGATATCTAAGGAAGTCTCGAGCTATTGCTCGCCTGAGGTAAAGTATCTCATGATAAGCTGTAGACCACACTACCTACTGAGAGAGTTTATCTGTATTTTTTGTTGCTGTTTACATACCACCAGTCAGAGGCTGGCACAAAGACAGCATTGAATGAGCTGTATTCCGCCATAAGCAAACAAGAAAACGTTTATCCAGAGGCGGCGCTCCTAGTAGCCAGGGACTTTAATGCAGGGAACCTTAAATCCGTTTTACCAAATTTCTATCAGCATGTTAAAAWGTGCAACCAGAGGATTATTTTTTAAACTCTGGACCACCTACACACACAAAGCTCTCCCTTGCCCTCCACTTGGCAAATCTGACCAAAATTCTATCCTCCTGATTCCTGCTTACAAGCAAAAACGAAAGCAGGAAGCACCACTGACTAGATCAATAAAAAAAGTGGACAGAAAGAAGATGCTAAACTACAGGACTGTTTTGCTAGCACAGACTGGAATATGTTCCGGGATTCCTCCGATGGCATTGAGGAGTACACCACATTAGGTCATTGGCTTCATCAATAAGTGCATCGATGACGTCGTCCCTACAGTGAGTGTACGTTCATACCCCAACCAGAAGCTATGGATTACAGGTAACATCCACACTGAGCTAAAGGCTAGAGCTGCCGCTTTCAAGGAGCAGGACTCTAACACGGAAGCTTATAAGAAATCCCGCTATGCCCTCCGATGAACCATCAAACAAGCAAAGCGTCAATACAGGACTAAGATCGAATCATGCTACACCGGCTCTTACGTTCGTCGGATGTGGCAGGGCTTGCAAAGCACTACAGACTACAAAGGGAAACACACCTGAGAGCTCCCCAGTGACACAAGCCTACCAGACGAGCAAAACTACTTCTATGCTCGCTTCGAGGCAAAAGGCACTGGAACATGCATGAGAGCACCAGCAGTTCCGGGAAGACTGTGTGATCACGCTCTCCGCAGCCGATGTGAGTGAGTAAGACCTTTGAACAGGTAAACATTCACAAGGCCACAGGGCCAGACGGATTACCAGGACGTGTGCTGCGAGCATGCGCTGACCAACTGGCAAGTGTCTTCACTGACATTTTCAACCTTTCCCTGTCTGAGTCTGTAATACCAACATGTTTTAAGCAGACCACCATAGTGCCTGTGCCAAAGAACACTAAGGTAACCTGCCTAAATGTCTACCGACCCGTAGCACTCACGTCTGTAGCCATGAAGTGCTTTGAAAGGCTGGTCATGGCTCACATCAACACCATTATCCCAGAAACCCTAGACCCACTCCAATTTGCATACCGCCCCAACAGATCCACAGATGATGCAATCTCTATTGCACTCCACACTGCCCTTTCCCACCTGGACAAAAGGAACACCTATGTGAGAATGCTATTCATTGACTACAGCTCAGCGTTCAACACCATAGTGCCCTCAAAGCTCATCAATAAGCTAAGGACCCTGGGACTAAACACCTCCCTCTGCAACTGGATCCTGGACTTCCTGACGGGCCGCTTCCAGGTGTTACGGGTAGGTAACAACACATCTGCCACGCTGATGCTCAACACTGAGGCCCCTCAGGGGTGCATGCTCAGTCCCCTCCTTTACTCCATGTTCACTCATGACTGCACGGCCAGGCACAACTCCAACACCATCATTACATTTGCAGATGACAACAGTGGTTGGCCTGATCACCAACAAGACAGGCTATAGGGAGGTCAGAGACCTGGCCGTGTGGTGCCAGGACAACAACCTCTCCCTCAACGTGATCAAGACAAAGGAGATGATTGTGGACTACAGGAAAAAGAGGACCAAGCACGCCCACATTATCAAACGGGGCTGCAGTGGAGCAGGTTGAGAGCTTTAAGTTGCTTGGTGTCCACATCACCAACAAACTAAACATGGTCCAACCACACCAAGACAGTCGTGAAGAGGGCACGACAAAACCTATTCCCCCTTAGGAGACTGAAAAAATTTGGCATGGGTCCTCAGATCCTCAAAAGGTTCTACAGCTGCACCATCGAGAGCATCCTGACTGGTTGCATCACTGCCTGGTATGACAACTGCTCTGCCTCTGACCGCAAGGCGCTACAGAGGGTAGTGCGAACAACCCAGTACATCACTGTGGCCAAGCTCCCTGCCATCAAGAACCTCTATACCAGGCGGTGTCAGAGGAAGGCCCTAAAAATTGTCAAAGACCCCAGCCACCCTAGTCATAGACTGTTTTCTCTGCTACCGCACAGCAAGCAGTACCGGAGCATCAAATCTATGTCCAAGAGGCTTCTAAACAGCTTCTACCCACAAGCCATAATACTGCTGAACACCTAATCAAATGGCTACCCAGACTATTTGCATTGCCCCCCTCTTTAACACCACTGCTACTCTGTTGTTATCATCTATGCAGTCACTTTTTTTTTTTTTTTAATTTCACCTTTATTAAACCAGGTAAGCTAGTTGAGAACAAGTTCTCATTTACAACTGCGACCTGGCCAAGATAAAGCTTTAATAACTCTACCCACATGTACATATTATCACAACTAACCAGTGACCGGTACCTGGTACCCCCCCGTATATAGTCTCGCTATTGTTATTTTACTGCTGCTCTTAAATTACTTGTTACTTTTATTTCTTATTCGTATTTATTTTTTTATACTGCATTGTTGGTTAGGGGCTCGTAAGTAAGCATTTCACTAAGGTCTACACCTGTTGTATTCGGCACATGTGACTAATAAAATATGATTGATTTGATGCTCCAGATACTCAACTAGTCTAAATGCTAGTTTTATTGCTTCTTTAAAATCAGAACAACAGTTTTCAGCTGTGCTAACATAATTGCAAAAGGGTTTTCTAATGATCAATTAGCTAATCGAAGTTTCTCATTTTAAAAGGCTAACAACGTACCATTGGAACACAGGAGTGAGTGATGGTTGCTGATAATGGGCCTCGGTACGCCTATGTAGATATTCCATGATTTTTWAAATTTATTAACAATGTCTACACTGTATTTTTTTTTATCTATTTGATGTTATTTTAATGGACAAAAAAAAGTGCTTTTCTTTCAAAAGCAAGGACATTTTTAAGTGACCCCAAACTTTTGAACAGTAGTGTATATACACACACACATCAGWCTCTGTGCAGCCAGCATGATAGACTTTATCCCAGAGGCACACACACTATACAGTGCATTCGGGAAGTACTCAGACCCTTTGACCAATCAGCCTTTTATGGTAGAGTGGTCAGACAGAAGCAATCCTCAGTAAAAGGCACATGACACCCCGCTTGGAGTTTGCCAAAAGGCACCTAAAGGACTCTGACCATGAGAAACAAGATTCTCTATCTGATGAAACCAAGATTAAACTCTATTGCCTGAATGCCAATCGTCACATCTGGAGGAAACCTGGCACCATCCCTCCAATGAAGCACGGTGGTGGCAGCATCAGGCTGTGGGGATGTTGTTCGCGGCAGGGACTGGGAGACTAGTCAGGATTGAAGGTAAGATGAACGGCGCAAAGGTTTCTAAAAACTTGTTCTTGCTTTGTCATTATGGGGTATTGTGTGTAGATTGAGGGAAAAACTATTGAATCCATTTTAGAATAAGGCTGTAAAGTAACAAAATAAGGAAAAGTCAAGGGGTCTGATTACTTTCCGAATGCACTGTAGATAGGATAGATATATTTTAAATGTATAATTTTCCCCTAACCCTACCGCCCCTCCCCTATTTGGAGTAAACTAACAGACAACACGTAGGCTTCTACCTCCAGCTTATACATACTATATACATTTTATGGACACAATGTAATTTACAATAGTAAAAGAGAAATAAATCAGATCAAGCCCGAAATATGCGATGTAGTAGGGAGTTGTAGTTTCCAACAGGCCAATATTCTACATACTTTAGTGCAGAAAACTTGGCAATTAACGACAATGACCATAATCTATTGTACAACTACTTGTCCGGTCTGTTACTTTTACACCTGCTACGTAACTGAAACAGAAGAATGTGCGATTAAGGGATAGAGAGCAGTTGCTTCGCAAGGTATCTCTACCAGAAAATACATGATCTAAGTGATTGATAATTGGTATTCAGCAGTGATAAAAGTATGCCTTATTTACTTTTAAGAAGTACTAAAATTGTGATTTTGTCAGACAGCAGCTCTATAGAGATGAGAAGATAACTTGGAATTAAATAATAAAGTCATCAAATAAAACAAATGTAATATACACAACCTAAATATTGTATTAAAGTAATGTGAATAAATGAGGGCTAAGTGACAAGCAATAATGGGCAGTCACTGCCATCAATGGACTTTTATTAACCGTTTTATTATGCGTCACAGCACACAACCTACATAATGCATTTGTTTAAAAAAATGTATCAAAACAGAAAACCATTATTATGTTTTAATCAAACCGAAACGACCTCAAAAAGCACTAATCGCTCAGCACTATTGCTGTGTCAAAACATGCATCTAATTGTCAATAATGTTACTGTGAATGAATGTAATGACGTAAAGTCTTCATATCACTCCCATACCTGCTTTCTCAATGGCTCCTTTGATGGCGATGGAGCCCAGTTTGGTGGCCGGTATGGTTGCCAGGCTCCCTCTGAAGGACCCCATCGGGGTGCGGACGGCACTGACGATGACCACTTCCTGAAATGACCCATCAAAGTTTGGCAAAACCCTTTGGTAGCTTACTACATTCTCACTCAGTCAGTTCAATGTGTCAAGTTAGCTGCAAAGATCCGGAAAAGGGTAAATGATGTTCCAAAACATTTCAGTCACTTACTTACATTTAAAGAAGGGCGAGTTGAATATGTCCTTGACAGGTACTTGTGAGCCTGCAAGGGCAGAGGAGGGATATACCTATTAGCAGCTAGGTACTGTTTTGTAACGGTCAGTGTGTGAGGGGGGACGACAACCTTATGCCAAATTCAGCCAGCTAGCAATCTGATTAGCTACTATTGCTACTATTGAGGTGTAGATACAGCAATATATTTCTAGGAGTCAACTAACATTATATAGCAAGCTAACACATTACAGGGATTGCTGTGGCTAACTAACTATATCAGATAGATAGCGAAGTTTACAAGGCAGGCCTTTTCTATCGTAACCGGCTGTCATAACAACAATAGCTAGCATGTGCATGCGTCCGATAAAATGAGAACGAATGCTTCCCGTTTGAAGTGCCCACATTGATTTTGGTCACCCCCACTTACCAAACGCTTGCAAAGTTGAGAACGCATGGTTAAAAGTCCACTTGATGACATAATGTTGAACTGCAACGGAGGTCTGTTCGCAAAGTTGGACCTATTTCACCTTCAGCCGACTAGTACAGCGCCAACCCAATGGACCAATCAGAGCGAGAGGTGTGTTTGCAAAACGTCAGTGCGCATTGTGGTCATTGTAGTAAAAACGATTCACAACTTGTAGTTATATAAAGGAATCTACCACAGACAAAAGGGCTATTTTTTATTATTTTTTATTTTATTTCACCTTTATTTAACCAGGTAGGCCAGTTGAGAACAAGTTCTCATTTACAACTGCGACCTGGCCAAGATAAAGCAAAGCAGTGTGACACAAACAACAACACAGAGTTACACATGGATAAACAAAGGCACAGTCAATAACACAATAGAAAAAAAGTATATATACAGTGTGTGCAAATGGCGTGAGGAGGTAAGGCCATAGTGGCGAAGTAATTACAATTTAGCAAATTAACACTGGAGTGATAGATGTGCAGATGATGACGTGCAAGTAGAAATACTAGTGTGCTAAAGAGCAAAAAAGTTAATAAAAACAATATGGGGATGAGGTAGGTAGTTGGATCGGCTATTTACAGATGGGCTGTGTACAGCTGCAGCGATCAGCTAGCTGTTCAGATAGCCGATGCTTAAAGTTAGTGAGGGAGATATAAGTCTCCAACTTCAGCGATTTTTGCAATTCGTTCCAGTTAATGGCAGCAGAGAACTGTAAGGAAAGGCGGCCAAAGGAGGTGTTGGCTAAGGGGGATGACCAGTGAGATATACCTGCTGGAGCGCGTGCTATGGGTGGGTGTTGTTATCGTGACCAGTGAGCTGAGATAAGGCGGAGCTTTACATAGCAAATACTTATAGATGACCTGGAGCCAGTGGGTCTGGCGACAAATATGTAGCGAGGGCCAGCCGACGAGAGCATACAGGTCGCAGTGGTGGGTGGTATATGGGGCTTTGGTGACAAAACGGATGGCACTGTGATAGACTGCATCCAGTTTGCTGAGTAAAGTGTTGGAGGCTATTTTGAAACCACCCTCTGGAGAGCTCTGCGGTTGTGGGCGTATCGCCCCGAAGAAGAGTCTGTGCGTCTTGCCAAGATATGCCTGTCACCACCCACCTCAGCCCACACTGCCCCACGAAGCCATCATGAACCTGAGGAAGATGAGCTGCGAGGCCCTACACCTGTCTCTTATACACATCTAGATGTGTATAAGAGACAGCTCAGCACACACTGCCCCACGAAGCCATCATGAACCTGAGGAAGATGAGCTGCGAGGCCCTACACACCTCTCTCATCTAAGAGGCTACCAGCCAGGACTTCCACTGCATACCGAGGTCGTCCTGCTATTTACCAGACCCCCCTCCACACACACTAGTGTTACCCACCCCTTCACACACACTAGTGTTACCCACCCCTTCACACACACTAGTGTTACCCCCCCCCCTCCACACACTAGTATTACCCCCCATCCAAACACAATAGTGTTACCGCCCTTCCACACACACTTGTGTTACTGCCGTACCAGGCGGTGATACAGCCCAACAGGATGCTCTCAATTGTGCATCTGTAAAAATGTGTGAGGGTCTTAGACACATTTCTTCAGCCTCCTGAGGTTGAGGAGGCGCTGTTGCGCCTTCTTCACCACATTGTCTGTGTGAGTGGACCAATTCAGTTTGTCTGTGATGTGTACACCGAGGAACTTAAAACTTTCCAKCTTCTCCACTGCTGTCCTTCCGATGTGGATAGGGGGGTGCTCTCTCTGCTGTTTCCTGAAGTCCACGATCATCTCCTTTGTTTTGTTGACATTGAGTGAAATGTTATTTTCCTGACACTACACTCCGAGAGCCCTCACCACCTCCCTGTAGGCTATCTCGTCATTGTTGGTAATCAAGCCTACTACTGTTGTGTCGTCTGCAAACTTGATGACTGAGTTGGAGGCGTGCATGGCCATGCAGTCATGGGTGAACAGGGAGTACAGGAGGTGGCTGAGCACGCACCCTTGTGGGGCCCCAGTGTTGAGGATCAGCGAAGTGGAGATGTTGTTTCTTGCCCAATGGTCACTCTGACAGAGCTCCACAGTTCCTTCCTCTGTGGAGATGGGAGAACCTTCCAGAAGGACAACCATCTCTGCAGCACTCCACCAATCAGGCTTTTATGGTAGAGTGGTCAGACGGGAAGCCACTCCTCAGTAAAAGGCACATGGCAGCCCGCTTGGACTTTGCCAAAAGGCATCTAAAGGACTCTCAGACCATGAGAAACAAGATTCTCTGGTCTGATGAAACGAGGATTGAACTATTTTGCCTGAATACCAAGCATCACATCTGGAGAAAACCTGCCACCATCCCTACGGTGAAGCATGGTGGTGTTAGCATCATGCTCTGGGGATGTTTTTCAGTGGCTGGGACTGGAAGACTAGTCAGGAGCAAGGGAAAGATGAATAGACCAAATAACATAGAGTTCCTTGATGAAAACCTGCTCTGGAGCGCTCAGGACATCAGACTGGGGCGAAGGTTCACCTTCCAACAGGACAACAACCCTAAGCACCGAGCCAAGACAACGCAGGTGTGGCTTTGGGACAAGTCTCTGAATGTCCTTGAGTGGCCCAGCCAGAGCCTGGACTTGCACCCAATTGAACATCTCTGGAGAGACCTGAAAATAGCTGTGCAGCGACGCTCCCATCCAACCTGACAGAGCTTGAGAGGATCTGCAGAGAAGAATGGGAGAAACTCCCCAAATACAGGTGTGCCAATCTTGTAGCATCATACCCAAGAGGACTTGAGGCTGTAATCACTGCCAAAGGTGCTTCCACAAAGTACTGAGTAAAGGGTCTGAATACTTATGTAAATGTGATATTTCAAAAAATATATATATATATAAATTTGCCCCAAAAAATAAAACATGTTTTTGCTTTGTCATTATGGGGTATTGTGTGTAGATTGAGAATAAAAAAACAATTTAACTCACACATCACTAATGGATACCAAAGTTGGTTAGGGTTAAAAACCTAAAGTAAAGTATAAACACATTTATTTCACTCTGTGATCAAACAAATTCCAACAAGTTAGGTTGATGTGTTTTAGCTAGTTATTGCCATTAGGCAAGTAGTGCTGTGAGAGGGGGAGTACTGGACAACAACATCGGCCAGGGAATATATGAGTCCGCTGTAAAATCTTGATTGGAAAACTGTGGAGAAAACCTGGAATCCCCCCAAAACAAGTCTAGCTATTTTGACACCCACTCCAAGAGCCCTGAGATTGTCACTCTTAAATACTTAAACTAGGCTTTAAATGACATTGACAATGACTTGAACAGTCAGAGGCTAGTGAGGTTTCTCTACAAATGTTTACTCATGCCCAGACAGGCACAACTACAATTTACATTTTAGTAATTTAGCAGACACTCTTATCCAGAGCGATTCACAGTAGTGAGTGTATACATTGTCATACTGGTCCCCGTGGGAATCGAACCCACAACCCTGGTGTTGCAAGCACCATGCTCTACCAACTGGGACTAAGGATGCATTACCATAACTATTGCTAGCTATGTACGGACGTCCTGATGCAGAATACAGAAAGTTTGCAGACAGCCTCTAACATAGGCTGCTGGATGTACACTGAAGCTGACAACTTAAAACATAGGAAAAGGATTGAGAGGAACTCTATTATTCAGACTATTATTTGCTTATTATTTAAAGTTGCTGATTAATTCAATCCAAGCAAGCGTTCAGACATATACAACATTTTTATAAATCACTGTGGAATATTTTCTTACGGGAGAAACTTGTTAAACTGATGTTGACCTACTGTAACTTCCATGTATGTGTTTAATTGTAGCTCAAAGAGCAGAAACAGGGGATTAGGCAATTGTAAAAACTTAATTGGCAAGGGGGGAGGATCTTGACTCCTAGCTTGCACCTGTCATGAGAGGAGACTAGCCTCTTTGTGTATCGCTAGCATGCCTCATACTGATGTGACAACTGATTACCTGTTTTTGATGTGTCATAACATATCATTTTCTCCTGTGTCACTGGACTATAATGGGGGTTAGATCAAGCAAACCAGAATAGTTGCCAAATGTGTGTCACTTTCTCATGTAGCCTGGGGACTGTCATGCTAGCTCATGGTTTCTTTCCATTGCTCAAATCAAGTCAAATTTTATTTGTCACATGTACAGGTGAAGACTTTACTGTGAAATGCTTACTTACAAACCCTTAACCAACAATGCAGTTTCAAGAAAAATTGTTAAGAAAATATTTGCTAAATAAACTAAAGTAAAAAAATAAAATAAAAAAGTTATACAACAAAATATCAATAATAAGGCTATATACAGGGGGTACAGGTACTGAGTATTTGTGCGGGGGTACAGGTTAGTCGAGGAAGTTGTACATATAGGTAGGGGTAAAGGGACTATGCATAGATAATAAACAGCGAGTAGCGTGTAAAAACAAAGGGTGGGGGTGTCACGTTCTGACCTTTATTTCCTTTGTTTTAGTATGGTCAGGGCGTGAGTTGGGGTGGGCAGTCCATGTTTGTTTATCTATGTTTTTCTATTTCTGTGTTTGGCCTGATATGGTTCTCAATCAGAGGCAGGTGTTAGTCATTGTCTCTGATTGGGAACCATATTTAGGCAGCCTGTTTTGTGTTGGGTTTTGTGGGTGGTTGTTTTCTGTCTTTGTGTGTCTGCACCAGACAAGTACTGTTTCGGTTTTTCACATTTTTTTTTTTTTTTTTTGAGTGTTCACCTTCATTAAACAAGATGAACAATTACCACGCTGCACCTTGGTCCTCTTCTTCTCCTCCAGACGACAACCGTTACAGTGGGGGTCAATGTAAATAGTCCGGGTGGCCATGTGATTAAATGTTCAGCAATCTTATGGCTTGGGGGTAGAAGCTGTTAAGAAGCCTTTTGGACCTAGACTTAGCACTCCGGTACCACTTGCCATGGGGTAGCAGAGAGAACAGTCTATGGCTTGGGTGACTGGAGTCTTTGACAATTTTTTGGGCCTTCCTCTGACACCGCCTCGTATATATGTAGGTCCTGGATGGCAGGAAGCTTGGGCCCAGTGATGTACTGGGCTTTAAGCACTACCCTCTGTAGCTCCTTACAGTCGGATACCGAGCAGTTGCCATACCAGGCGGTGGTGCAACCGGTCTGGATGCTCTCAATGGTGCAGCTGTAGAACCGTTTGAGGATCTGGGGACCCATACCAAATCTTTTCAGTCTCCTGAGGGGGAAAAGGCATTGTCGTGCCCTCTTCGGGACTTTCTTTGTGTGTTTGGACCATAATACTCATTGGCCTTTGTATTTCATTACAAGAGGATCATTGCTTGATATGGCAGAGCGGTTCTTCGAAATGTTCTCATCTATATTTTACCGTAAAAATAACAAAAGATCTAGCAGTCTAGACAGACTAGATCAAAGTCACACACCATATGATTTCCCTAAATAATTAGTTTAGTTATACCTTGTGGTATACTATATCAGTGTGGCATGTAGAAGATTGAGTTCCTTCATTGTTATTCTCCATCTATGTTATTATTTCCATTCCATTTGTTATGGTTTCATGTACCTTAATACAGATACCCATTGGGGGTCCTACTAATCACCCTAAACAACCAGAAATGGGTACCCAAAATAACCCCAAAGTACCCCAAACAGGTACAAAATAGAACCCAAAAGTACCCCAAACATCCCCAAACAACAAGAAGCATCAAACTGCAGATTATGCACCCTGAGGCCACCTGGTCTGCAAACCTCAAAGCGCTTGCGTCTCAGATTATATTTTTGCGTCTGAGTTGGTATTTGTGCAGTGCTGTAATGCCCTGTACCAGAGCTATAATCTGCCACTAGCTCTTGTCCAGGGCATAGCTGGTAGCTTGCTAGTACTGGTCCACACTAGCTCTGGTCTAGGGCATAGCTAGTAGCTCTGGTCCGCACTAGCTCTGGTCCAGGGCGTAGCTAGTAAATAACTAGCTCTGGTCCACATTAACTCTTGGTCACATTAACTCTAGTCTAGCTCTGGTCCACACTAACTTGCTCTGGTCCAGTGTATAGCTAGTAGCTAGTAGCTCTGATCCGCATTAACTCTGGTCTAGCTCTGGTCCACACTAGCTAGTAGCGGACCAGCGCTACTAGCTATGCCCTGGACCAGAGCGAGTGGGGACCATAGCTAGCTACAAGCTATGCCTTGGACCAGAGCTAGTGACATATTATAGCTGTGGTCCAGGGCGTTAGAGAACACATACCAACTGAGATGCAAAAATACACCACAAAATGCACTTTGAGGTTTTGTTTATAACAGGTGGCCTCAGTGTGCATAATCTGCAGCTGGATGCTTCTCATTATTTGGGGACAGGGTACTTTTGGGTTCTTTTGGGTACCTGTTTGGGTTTTTTGGGGGTTCTTTTGGTTACCTGTTTTTGTGGTTATTTGAGGTTGTTTGTGGTTGTTTGTGGTACCTCTTTGTGGTTATTCGAGGTTGTTTGTGGTACCTCTTTGTGGTTATTTGAGGTTGTTTGTGGTACCTCTTTGTGGTTATTTGAGGTTGTTTGTGGTACCTCTTTGTGGTTGTTTGGGTTTGTTTGGGTTGTTTGCGTTATCTGTTTGTGGTTGCTTGTGGTTGTTTTGGGTTGTTTGGTGTATCTGTTTGTGGTTGTTGCGGGTTGTTTGGGACACCTGTTCTGTAGTTGTTTGTGGTTGTTTGGGGTACCTTTTTGGGGTTGTTTGGGGTGATTAGTACGACCCTCTGTGGGTTGTATATTTGTTTAAGTGAATTGTTTGGTAATGTCATTTGAAGCAATGGATCAAATACGCATCTTTTCTCCATAATGTTTCCACCACAAGTACACCGTAGTAAAAGGCAAAAAAAATCGCAATAACTTGGAATTTATTTGAATATTCAAAGTGTAAAAACTTGTTTGGCCTTCATTCAATACATTCATGTTTTCAGATTATTTAGGTTACAATTTAATCAAGAAACATATAAAATAATTGAGATACATGAATAGATATTTGAATAGATATTTAAATAGATATGTGACAATAATATTTATTAGAAAACAAATCTTTAAAATGTCAAAGTTACAACAACTATATTATATATTATAAAAAAATATTTGGCTTCATTCATTGTTGTTCATGGCTGCTACTTTAAACGGCTCATGAGGGACGATGTTCTAACAGGGCAGGAAGTAGTTGTTTCCTAGCACGCGTAACTGTCTCCTGGTCCTCATGCTGTACTCAAACATGTAGGAGCCACTATAGAGGTAGGTAAAGCCTGTTAAACCATATAGGGTAGAGAGGTTAGAGACATCCTACTGGGCACATACTGGTTGAATCAACATTTTTTCTACGTCATTGTATATTTCCATATGCTTGGCTTGTAATGTGTTTAGATGCTGTATCACACTCACCTCGGACTTGGAAGGCTGCAGTCACTTTGCTTGTCATGCCTGGGAACCCTTCATCAACACGCTTGGGGAAACCTTTGTCCATCCTTTTCATTGCCTCGTCGTAACTACGGTAACAGGAATATTAGTGAGATTGTGATACTCTTGACATCTAATGGCAATACACAGTACATAGAAAAATGAATAAAAATGCAATAACTTGTAATGATTAAACAGACTCCACTAACCTGTAGTAGTTGTCATCAACGAAGAACAAGGTCTTGCGAGAATCTACATCATACAGGGCAGCGTCAACTTTTTTCACGGTACTGGGCAGACCCAAGCTGTTCAGGTTTCTGGGATAACCGGGGACGATGTCATAGCCGTAGAGAGCCCAGACCTGACTATCTGCAGGGATAGAGAAAGTAGTACTGAGATATGACCCTGGCTCCAATTAAACAGGTTCACATATTCACACAGTATTCATTACAGCCATAGTGTATAGTGTACTAGCCTATAGTGTAGTAGTACAGTGCTTTGCAAAAGTATTCACCCCCTTGGCATTTTTCCTATTTTGTTGCATTACAACCTGTAATTTAAATAGATTTTTATTTGGATTTCATGTAATGGACATACACAAAATAGTACAAATTGGTGAAGTGAAATGAAAAAATGTACTTGTTTCAAAACATTAAAAAAATAAAAAAACGGAAAAGTGGTGCATGCATATGTATTCACCCCCTTTGCTATGAAGCCCCTAAATAAGATCTGGTGCAACCAATTACCTTCAGAAGTCACATAATTAGCGAAATAAAGTCCACCTGTGTGCAATCTAAGTGTCACATGATCACAGTATATATACACTTGTTCTGAAAGGCCCCAGAGTCTGCAACACCACTAAGCAAGCGGCACCATGAAGACCAAGGAGCTCTCCAAACAGGTCAGGGACAAAGTTGTGGAGAAGTACAGACAGGGTTGGGTTATAAAAAAAAATCTGAAACTTTGAACATCCCACGGAGCACCATTAAATCCATTATTAAAAAATGGAAAGAATATAGCACCACAACAAACCTGCCAAGAGAGGGCCACCCACCAAAACTCACAGACCATGCAAGGTTGGCATTAATCAAAGAGGCAACAAAGAGACCAAAGATAACCCTGAAGGAGCTGCAAAGCTCCACAGCGGAGATTGGAGTATCTGTCCATAGCACCACTTTAAGCTGTACACTCCACAGAGCTGGGCTTTATGGAAGAGTGGCCAGAAAAAGCCATTGCTTAAAGACAAAAATAAGCAAACACGTTTGGTGTTTGCCAAAAGGCATGTGGGAGACTCCCCAAACATATGGAAGAAGGTACTCTGGTCAGATGAGACTAAAATTGATCTTTTTGGCCATCAAGGAAAACGCTATGTCTGGCGCAAACCCAACACCTCTCATAACCCTGAGAACACCATCCCCACAGTGAAGCATGTTGGTGGCAGCATCATGTTGTGGGGATATTTTTAATCGTAAGGGACTGGGAAACTGGTCAGAATTAAAGGATGAAGCTAAACACAGGGAAATTCTTGGGCTAAGCCTGTTTCAGTCTTCGAGAGATTTGAGACTGGGACGGAGGTTCACCATCCAGCAGGACAATGACCCTAAGCATACTGCTAAAGCAACATTTGAGTGATTTAAAGGGAAACATTTAAATGTTGTGGAATGACCTAATCAAAGCCCAGATCTCAATCCAATTGAGGATATGTGGTATGACTTAAAGATTGCTGTACACCAGCGGAACCCATCCAACTTGAAGGAGCTGGAGCAGTTTTGCCTTGAAGAATGGGCAGAAATCCCATAGGCTAGATGTGCCAGCTTATAGAGACTTGCAGGTGTAATTGCTGCAAAAGGTGGCTCTACAAAGTATTGACTTTGGGGGGGTGAATAGTAATGCACGTTTTCAAGTTTTCCGTTTTTTTGTCTTATTTCTTGTCTGTTTCACAATGAAAAATATTTTGCATCTTCAAAGTGGTAGGCATGTTGTGTAAATCAAATGATACAAATCAATTTTAATTCCAGGTTGTAAGGCAACAAAATAGGAAAAATGCCAAGGGGGTGAATACTTTCGCAACCCACTGTAGTCTATGAGGCTAGCTCTGATATGTCTCTAGACAAGTTATGGAGACTACAGCCATACCAGGGCTCATTTGAGGCATTTGGTGACTCTGACATACCTTTGAAGAGGAACACTCTGTCAGATAGCTGGCTCTCGTAAGCAGCATTGATGTTGTCGGGGAGTTCGGGCCAGAAGTTCTTGATGAGGTTCTGTTGTGGTTTGCTGCTCTGAGAGTAGCTACGCCAGAAGAACCTGAGGATGGAGGGAAGACATCAGGACGTTAAAGCTCTTGATTACAGATGAACAGGCAACCTGTTTTCCTGGGAAACCGTGTCATTCTTTGACTTTTTTTGAGCTGTAGGTTACCATCACTGAACATTTGATCTAGGCTACATGATTTGCTGTACCTGCCCTTGAAGAACATCTTCTCCCCACGCAGAGTGGTGACAGCATCCAAAACTAGGGTGGGGTCACAGGCATTAGGGGTGGAAGGGGGTGTAGGATCTGGCTTGTCTGGGTTGGGGTTCACATCTGTGTTTGGACCTGGAGGACACAGATACTCATTAATTCAAGTTCCAGTATAAAATTACTTGGAGATCAATTATATAAATTATTTGGCCTGAGCCTTTTTGTTGATCAGTCAAAAGCAAACAAAATGGAATATAGCAATATAAAGCTAAAGCAAACTGGGCAGAATGAGAAAAGATAATTGAATACTGACCATAGATGTACTGGATACCGTTGACGTCATCGCGGGGCAGAGAGAAGGTGCTGGGGTCTGTGTAGCTGTACACTGGGTACATCAGCGCTCCAGGGTCGGTGGAGTGGCTGAGACCAAGGGAATGGCCAAACTCATGGGCAGCCACCAAGAACAGGTTGTACCCTTTATGATGACAATACATAATTACAGATCTTCTACTCTTTTGTGGCAATTATCATGACATGTCACTCAGGACTGTCCTACAATTGAAACAGCGTAAATGAAGTCATGTTCCACATATTGTTGTGATAGAGGGTCTCACCTCTGGTTGAGCTGAAGCTGAAGGACTCATCATCGTCAAAATGAGCATCTCCTCCAATGTCAGCGCCGGGGGAGAAGGCATGGGCCAGGGTGCCATCAGGGCCATCGAAGGGGTAAAAATCACCATGATCTACACGGACAGGAGAAATCATCATTTGAGCCATSAGAGATGAGGACAAATGCATACTGTTTTAACATTTATATTCAAATTATTTATATATAATGTTAGTTTCTTAAAACCGATACACTTCGTAACACCTCAGAGGGTGAAATAAGGCAGAGTGGCTCTAATAACACCCCTTCAACTCATCAAACTGTAAATACGGATTACAGTGAGGGGCAAGCAGTGACATGATATTGATGCTACTGTGGATGTATGTGTTTAAGATTACGAGTGGTGATGATGGTTATGTAAGTGGTATTTGGGTGTCTCTCCATTCTGTCAGCACATCAAACCATGTAAAAGAGATTAAAGTGCAGTAGAATGCCACTGAGACCATTGTGGATGATGTTGTGTTTGTGAGTGGTGGTGATGTTGGTTATGTAAGTGGCATGTAGCGGAGGTTGCCCCTGAATAGGTCTATACCTGCACTATGCTCTGACAGGAGGAATGCAAACAGTGGATCCTCTACAGGTATCTCCCTGCATCCCTCCCTTTCTAACTCTGCTATACAAAACCATCCTGAGAGCCTTTGAAGTGACCGTCTGTCTTTCAAAACAAAGCTCTATACAGTACATACAGTACTTTATGTTCCCTTTTTAAATGGATACCATCTTTGTGAACATCTACAGTATGACATTTTGGTACATCAGCTTATTAGCTAATTATAGTACACTGTAAAGGGGTTGCTGTGAATATGACAGTAACTTACAAGCAGCAAGTGGTTAGTAAGTTACTGTATTTCATATTGCAATATACCACCTGTAATCTAAATACAGTATCAAAGCATGCACTGTGTAATTACACACATTACAATACTGCAGAATTGACTATAGTAGGATAGAATGGATGAATGAATGATATTCAATTAGGAGGGGTAAGTTTTGTATTTTGCTGTAATTACATGGGGTTGGTGCCAGCAGGTTGGCTGTTAGGTAATTTGAGGTTGACAATTAAAGGTTTAAGACTTGCTGCCACTCCAATTTGTCCCCTATACATTGTAAATTGATGGGGGACTTCTACCACATACCAGTTAAATTGGTACAGCATTCTCACTAATGGGTGCAACAAATATAGCCTCTTACAAGGCACACCTCAAAATATGTTAATGAGCCAGACAACAATGCCATTCACTCACTAGTGGACGAAAGGCTTTCGGCACTCCAAAAATACGGTCTGGTACTGTATTCTGTGCGATGGAATTACAATACCACTCGAAATATAGCATTTCCTTCCCCACCCACAAAATGTTCCCACAATGCATCATAATGTACAATAAATGTTTCACAGTATTTTTCTGTTTCATTGTGTTAGGTAGGATAAAAGTTGCTTACTTCTGGTGCCGAAGGAGATCCTGATGTCAGCAATGCCGCTGTAGATGCGGGTGAACCTCAGGGGGGAGACCTTGGCCCACACCTGTAGTGCTCTCTCTATGGAGTTGTCCACCTCAGCCTCAGACATGTCAGGGGTGTAGTTCTCAATCCTGAAGAACACAATATACCAACAGTCAACATTAGAAAAACATTTCTCAAAGGGCTATCATCACTGTCTTTGTGCATAACTTGATGTTTGCAAATACAAAAACATTATTATCCACACTAAGTGGATACTTCCTTTATGTTTTTCTCAAAGTTTAAAGACCACCTGATTAATAAACGCAAATAACTAAATGATAACATGACAAGCCTTATTTTTTCTTAGCATAAATTCACCATGGTCAAATTAGTCTTTCTCACTCCTCTCACCTGTAGGTAACCTGGTTGGTCTGCCACTTGCGATTGTCGAAGGTGGTGAAGCGGCTGAGTTGGACATCAGGTACCCCACAGCGTGGCTTCTTCATCATCGTCACAGTCTCAGCGTCCAAGGTTCCTGTCACCTGGAGACCAAAGAAATTTTGCATCTCGCTGACCTTCCTGCTCTGCTGGCTGGGCCCCCGTTTGAACGCAGGACCCGTCTCCTCTGTCAGGTTAAAGAACCTCTTCAGGTACGTCTACAGAAAACACAGCAAGCATGATGTTAATATGATAGTACATTATGGTGACCTTTACTACAGTTATGAATATAATATCCTATGGTAGGTGTACAAGGCTCACACAACAAGTGTTAAAATAAACATTGACTTTACTGTGTTATGAGTATAGCATCTAACTAAGCAAGTATTTCAATAATACTTCCACGTCAATAGTTCAACACAACTAAGTCCAATGTATTTTTATTATCAACATTCTCTTTTACAATAACAAACTGACCAAGCCATATGAAGTTACATGTACACATCTGTTCCATCACAATAATTTCAGTTGTAAAACCCATATAGACCCTTCTAGCAAAAGATGTGACAAAAAGCATACCTCTGCAAAGGCTTCATCTTCTTTACTAGGTGGCGATATTGGCAAAGAGTAAACCACTATTGCCAGGTTGATTAGTAGTAAGCACAGATTGAAAGTCTTCATGATGCTTCTTCCTCAAGATTGTCTTGTTTGTGTGGTGTGTGGCCAGGAGACGTCTTATATACACTCAAAGCCCGGAGAGTTGAGCAATGTCAGTGAGTCATCACTGGTAAAAACCCTCATCAAACAAGAGGAAGGAAATCAAGGTGATGACAGACACCAAATACATTATGACAGACAAAAACACTGCCTTAATCGTAATTACTTTTCATAATGTACTGGAATGTACTATAAATTGGAAGAAAAAAATACCCACAAAACTGTATTCAGACACAGAAATAAAGCTCAACAAGCTTAAAATAAATGTTTTATCAATAGRCATATCCTCTAAATAATTGGTATATTGATTTATATTTGTCTTACTTGCTGACATCAATCTATTGTGTATTTCACATTCTAAATTACTAAGTTATTGCGAAAAACACTTAGTGTACTTAGTATTGTAGAATGTACCACTCTCTCAGAAAAACTTGTTATTGCATGTATAGGAGGGAAGGATTATTTCCATCATATTAAGTCAAGTGTAAAAGAGTGATATGACATTGATTTATCAAAACAAAAGTAAATATCATATTTGGTTATTAAAAAGAAAGAGAGAGGAAACCGATGCAGCCCATGGACTTGGCTAGTTGGCTGCTGTCCCATTTCACAGACACCGGCCCCAAACTACTTTAGTGCAACGACCCATGATGTCCATCAATCAAGAAATGTGCGCCTGTAGCACTATAGTCCATCAGAAGTGGAAAAATACCATACTTTGGGAGTAGCACAGGGTCAGCCGCAGTGCAGCGCCTCTGGCACTATTTTTAATGCCCGGCCTGGGATTCAAACCTTCCGGCTACTGGTCCTCTTCTCTAGCCTCTGGGCCTCTAGTGTAATATGTGTGTAATAAATACATTATTGTAATTTACATGGACACATTGATAATGAACTGAACAACTGATTATGACCATGGAGTATGTAAAGTGAAGGTAATGGTTTTAAATGAGCAGTGCTGAGGACAGTCAGACAGACAGAGTCACGCTAAGTTGGCATCGCCAGGGCAACCCCACGGATTCATAGTAGCCTACTCTCAATTAGTAGCATGCCAACCTTTACTCATCAGTCCTGTCACAATGGGCTATGCTGCCAACCACCTATAGCAAATAAACATGCAGTGAATCATTTAAATGAGGATTAAAATAGTCTAGAGCAGTTTAGCTCATTTACAGGAGCATAACTATGAAATAATGAAGTTACATTGACACCTAGGCTGTCAACACCCCAGGTAATTTTTACACTGTTGGTTTTCATTCATTGTTACCTGGTACACAATTCAGCTGTGAAAAAATACTTCTTATGTTTCAGTCAGCATCTGCAATCTTCCAACATGGGGCAACAAGAGGAACTATCCTTCCACATACTGTACTGTATGACTCAATGGTCTCAGGTAATTGCGATAGTCAATAGCATTAGTCAACCTTGAACTGTAATCCATAGCTGTGAAACTGACACATCCGTTTGCAATATTACAATAACAAAGATGTTACTTCAAACAATGTTTTTTCACACAGACATCATTGCATGTGTGATAGAAKYGCAGTATGTACTAAGATTTTTTTTTAACCATGATACTGGATGCTCATTTCCTAAAAAACTAAACAAAAACAAATGCGCCTGGTGAGGCAAGTGGCACTCTTTATAGGACAGATATACATTTATGTATTTTTTTAATCAATATCGATGGGTAAATGGTTCCCCAAAGTATATATATTTTTTCCTGGGGGGGGGTTCTAGTGCTATGAATGACACAGACACAAGCAAGCAATCCCGTAGCTATGGTATGACACTGCCTGCCGGTGGGAAAGCTTTGTGTGAACTTCATGAGAGCAAAACACTTCCGGAGGCCACTTCCATTAGATGAAGGCTTCCCGCAAGATTGGAATTATTGTTTCATATAGTGACAGAGCATTTCACACTTAATATATAATAATTGTATAGTTTATAAATGTTTTATATCAGAGGCAATGCACAGTAATCATTAGGCAGTAGGTGTAACAATGCTAGACAGTAGTTCCTGGGCTTTTAGACATCTTGTAATCTGGTTTAACCCTGATTAGACTTTTTATAGCATTATACTTTATTTATTATATCATTTCATCATTATCAGTGTCACGATCGTCGTAGTGAGGACACCAAGGCGCAGCGTGAGAGAAATACATTCTTTTTTTTAATAACGAAGAACACTTAACAAACAATACAAAATAACAAAACGAACGTGACCGCTATAATACTGAGTGCAAACATGCAACATCACATAGACAATTACCCACAATAGCCTAATGCCTATGGCTGCCTTAAATATGGCTCCCAATCAGAGACAACAATAAACAGCTGTCTCTGATTGAGAACCAAACCAGGCAACCATAGACTTTCCTAAACATCTATACTGAACACAACCCCATACACTCAACAAAACCCCCTATACAATACAACCACCCAAGACGAGACAAATACACACAAACATCCCCCCTGTCACACCCTGACCTAACTAAAATAATACAGAAAACAAAGATAACTAAGGCCAGGGCATGACAATCAGGTTGTGTCACATCAAATAACCATGCAACACCTTTCATCACTTCCCTGAGCGGACAGGATACTGTCAATTCAACCAAGGATTTCAATAGCTATCCTGCTTACAGAATGTTTCATCGCTAAAAGCTGTGCGATTCTGTAATAAGACATTGCAGAGTCTATTTGATGATGTAAACCAACTTGTTGTGGTTGTTTCCAGATCAAAATGACACTTCTCTTTCATGCATCTGACTCAGTTCCTCTATTGAGTCTTCCCTAATCTGGACAACCGTCTCTGGGGTTAAGGGAGAGCGTGAGATTTTGAGCAGAAGATGACTTTGCTATCTCCACTCTTCAGTGTGTTGTTGTTAAGTTGTCCAGTACACTCCAACAACTCATTGGCAGGCCCTGTGGCAGTGACATGTTTGAATTTGGGGTCATATTTCTACTTAACATTCCCCTTGAAGAAGTAGATTAATTCTGTTGGTAATAGAAAAGATAATTGAGTATGTGGAGTGTGATGACATTCTACCTGAAGATCATTCAGAATCAGAACTGCCCTCAGGTTATGATACAAAAAAAGCCAAGTTAACCAATTGCTTAATCAGCATTATTCTGTGAATTGAGTGGACTTCAAATGGACAAGAATTTGAGCTACTGTGTTGAAGTTTGTTCATTCAACAAACTCTGCTCAAAGTGTGCTGAATTAACCAACCATGCAGTTTTAAGAAAAATAAGAGTTAAGAAAATATTTACTATGTAAACTAAAGTAAAAAAATAAGAGCAACAATAAAATAACAATAACGAGGCTGTATACAGGGGGTACCGGTACCGAGTCAATGTGCGGGGGCACAGGTTAGTCGAGGTAATTGAAGTAATATGTACATGTAGGTAGGGGTAAAGTGACTAAGCATAGATAATAAACAGGGGGGGGGTCAATAAAAATAGTCAGTGTAGCCATTTAATTAGCTGTTCAGCAGTCTTATGGTTTGGGGGTAGAAGCTGTTAAGAAGCCTTTCTGGTCTGATGAAACCAAGACTGAACTCTTTGGCCTGAATGCCAAGCATCACGTCTGGAGGAAAACTGGCACCATCCCTACGGTGAAGCATGGTGGTGGCAGCATCATGCTGTGGGGATGTTATTCAGCGGCAGGGACTGGGAAACTAGTCAGGATCGAGGGAAAGATGAACAGAGCAAAGTACAAAGAGATCCTTGATGAAAACCTGCTCCAGAGCACCTCAGACTGGAAGGTTCCCCTTCCAACAGTACAACGATCCTAAGCACACAGCCAAGACAACACAGGAATGTCTTCAGCCTCATCCCCATACTATTTTTATTTACTTTTCTGCTCTTTTGCACACCAGTATCTCTACTTGCACATCATCATCTGCTCATTTATCACTCCAGTGTTAATCTGCTAAATTGTAATTGTTCGCTCCTATGGCCTATTTATTGCCTACCTCCTCATGCCTTTTGCACACACTGTATATAGACTTTCTTTTTTTTCTACTGTGTCATTGACTTGTTTATTGTGTTTTTTGCTTGTTTATTGTTTATTCCATGTGTAACTCTGTGTTGTTGTCTGTGTCACACTGCTTTGCTTTATCTTGGCCAGGTCGCAGTTGTAAATGAGAACTTGTTCTCAACTAGCCTACCTGGTTAAATAAAGGTGAAATAAATAATTAAATTAAAAATGTCCTGAATACAAAGTGTTATGTTTGGGGRAAATCCAATAAAACACATRACTGAGTACCACTCTTCATGTTTTCAAGCATGGTGGTGGCTGCATCAWGTTATGGYTATGCTTGTCATCGGCAAGAACTTAAGAGTTTGTTTGGATAAAAAAAATACAACTATAAGCACAGGCAAAATCCTAGATGAAAACCTGTTTCAGTCTGCTTTCCAACAGACACTGGGATACGAATTCACCTTTCAGCAGGACAATGACCTCAAACACAAGGCCAAATATACACTGGAGTTGCTTACCAAGATGACATTGAATATTCCTGAGTGGCCTAGTTACAGTTTTGACTTAAATCGGCTTCAAAATCTATGACAAGACTTGAAAATGACTGTCTAGCATTGATGAACAATCAACTTGACAGAGCTTGAAGATTTAAAAAGAATAATATGCAAATATTGTACAATCCAGGTGTGTAAAGATCTTAGAGACTTACCCAAAAATACTCACAGCTGTAATCGCTGCCAAAGGTGCTTCTGCAAACTATTGAGTCAGGGATGTGAATACTTATGTTAATTAGATATTTCTGTATTTTATTTTCAATACGCTTGAAAAAATGTCTAAAAACATGTTTTCACTTCGTCATTATGGGGTATTGTGTGTAGAAGGGTGTGATTTCATTTTTTTATCCATTTTGAATTCAGGCTGTAACTTAACAAAATGTGGAATAAGTCAAGGGGTATGAATACTTTCTTAAGGCAATGTAGTTGCATTCAATGCATGACTCTAGGACAGGATAGGACATGTAGGGGCTTTGAGGACACAGATTAAGCCTAGTCCAGGACAAAGAATAACTTGCTCACCTGTAGCTCAGGGTTACTGTTCTCACCTGTAGCTCAGGGTTGCTGTTCTCACCTGTAGCTCAGGGTTGCTGTTCTCACCTGTAGCTCAGGGTTGCTGTTCTCACCTGTAGCTCAGGGTTTGCTGGTTCTCACCTGTAGCTCAGGGTTGCTGTTCTCACCTGTAGCTCAGGGTTGCTGTTCTCACCTGTAGCTCAGGGTTACTGTTCTCACCTGTAGCGCTTCTCACTTGTAGCTCTGAAACTCCCCATTCTGGTAAAGAAAATATATAGAAATTGCTGATGTGTATTCACTTTTGAGGACACAAGTTTAAAATATCATATATACTTTTTTTCCTATTCAACAAAAGTGGAGCAATAGGGCTTGAAAAGACTGTCATGCTTTCTAAATAGAGTAACAATCAAATGTTAAATAATTTACTATACAATATTGGCAGCATTTCATATAATTGACAACATCCACTGAGCGGCGCAGAAACACCAATCAAATGTTTGTAGACGCGTTACTTCAGCTTAAGCACTAAGTCATTTTGTCCGTCTGTGACCAAGAGAAAGTGGTCTTGTTTCAAATCTGTGAAATTATTTAGTATCTTTTCATGTTGAGAGAGCTAAAATATCAGTCGGAACCGATCCAGAACCACTCAAAGTCCCATATATAGGGGACTTAACATCTAAATGAATGGTCAGGCAGTTTGACTGTAAGCTTGTAGTTGTGGTTGTTCTCAGTAGGTTCAGTTACGATACCTGTACATACCTGTACACCTCTCACTGTAATCAAAGACACAGATGTAAAACATGTCATGAAGCTAAACATAATGAAGCATAACACACCTTGTTTTATGTTCGAATAAAAGTGAAGTACACGTCAAGTAGAACAAGATGGAAAATAACAAAATATAAATTGCTGCCATATGCTCTCCAGATCACACTGGCTGGCATTGTTCTTATATCTGCAGCATCAAATCAAATCAAATGTTATTTGTGACATACGCCGAATACAACAAGCCTAACCGTGAAATACTTACTTACAAGCGCTTAACCAACAATGCAGTTCAAGAAATAGAGTTAAGAAAATATTTACTAAATAAACTAAAGTAAAAAATGGAATAAAAAGTAACACAATAAATTAACAATAACGAAGCTATATACAGGGGGTACCGGTACTGAGTCAATGTGCGGGGGTACAGGTTAGTCGAGGTAATTTGTACATGTAGGTAGGGGTAAAGTGACTATGCATAGATAATAAACAGCGTGTAGCAGGAACCTTTTGGACCTAGACTTGGTGCTCCAGTACCTCTTGCCGTGCGGTAGCAGAGAGAACAGTCTATGCTAAATTGTAATTGTTCGCTCCTATGGCCTATTTATTGTGACTGGAGTCTTTGACAATTTTTTGGGCCTTCCTCTGACACCGCCTAGTATATAGGTCCTGGATGGCAGGAAGCTTGGCCCCAGTGATGTACTGGGCTGCACACACTACCCTCTGTAGCGCCTTACAGTCGGATGCCAAGCAGTCGCCATACCTGGCAGTGATGCAACCGATCAGGATGCTCTCAATGGTGCAGCTGTAGAACTTTTTGAGGATCTGGGGACCCATGCCAAATCTTTTCAGTCTCCTGATGGGGAAAAGGTGTTGTCATGCACTCTTCACGACTGTCTTGGTGTGTTTGGACCATGATAGTTTGTTTAGGGATGTGGACACCAAGGAGCTTGAAACTCTCGACCCGCTCCACTACAGCCCAGTCAATCACAAGATCACCTCTGAAATAATAGGGTCAACCTATTAAGGAATATCTCTTGTTCAAACAGTAGAACCAGCCACACACCTGAGCAAGGCTGCACTCACTGCCTTTGTGGGAGCCTCTAAAAGCCTGCCAATAAAACCATCTCAAACTTGACCTCTCATTAGTAGCAGCACTCTAAAATGCAATAGTTAATCTAAGAGTCTTGTCTTACCAGGGGTAACAGCCTATACCTCCTCTCATAAATACCTCCGCAAACTCCAGGTCAGCATCTGATGGTCCTCTCAGGGGTCGCCCTGGGTCTTTGTCTGGGGATCGACCTGGGGGTCGGAGGGGAAAAGTTCATATCAGGCAGGGCTGCATCAGAGCCAGGACGGTCAACCAGGTTGTCCCCCTGCCTTACAACATCCCACCGACTCAAACTCTGCCGAGGCGAGGCCTATTGCTCTCTTTCTTGGTTATCATCTGTTCCAGTGCTGTGTCTACAGTGTATGGAGTAGGGGACCACCTAGATCATACTGTGAATTATGTTTATGGGAGGACAGACGCTGGGAGATGAGAAGCAAGTACAGGGAGTGAATATTTAATAAATAACAGACATGAAGCAAAACACAGACAGCGTCTGGACAAGGGAAACGTAACGACATTAATGCTGACACGGGGATCAAACTGAGGAATAGGCAGATATAGAGGAGGCAATCAATAAAGTGATGGAGTCCAGGTCAGTCAAATGAAGCGCATATGCGAGTAACGATAGTGACAGATGTGCGTAATGATGGACAGCCTGACGCCCTTGAGCGACAGAAAGGGGGAGCGGGAGCAGGCATGACAGTTTGAGAGCTCCTGTCCCAACAGGACTAGTACAATAGCTCTAGACATGTGCCAGGTGTCGTGAAGGTACCACAAAATGTTTGGTTTACCGACCATTTACCTCATCTGTGGATGAGCATACAGAGAGGTATGCAACATTGTGAAAGTATGCTATCAGGATAATAATGGGGTAAAAACTGAGATTAGGCTTTAGCCCGCAGATACAAAACAGTATACATTCCCATATCAGAATCCAATTGGCTGCTGCTGTATTTGCCAGAATATATTGGTTGATGTATGACTAGACTTGTGGAATACAATAAATGTTGATGTAAATAAGGCCATGATGGGTAGAGGTGGTTATGGTAGTATATCATTTTTTTATAATGTCATTTTGTCATAAATGATTTATTAACAATCTGTGTATGTTTAACAAGGGTATTTCTGAAGGCTTCATAATCTTCATGTAAAGTTTTATACAGTTTTAATATTAGCTCTAGATCTGCTCTATAGTTTCCAGTTAATGGGACAGAGCATGACATTGTTTGCAATGACTAAGCAAACACTTTTACAAACGTACGCACATGTCAAAATCACATAATCACTTTGGACATGTCTCTACATATCCCTCCATATGTGACTGCTTTTTCAGGTGTTGATACAATCTGACCTTGTACCCTGAGGATGACTCAGAAATTTCCCAATTATGATGAGGGACGGTATGGAATGATAGGATCAGTGTTCCTACGTCCTAGGGATGAAGTCATATCCTGCATTCTGTAGCAGGAAATGTTGGCTAATGGACCATGGTAGTAGTTTGAAATAGCTAAATGGTGGAACATCACATGAAAAAAGCCTTTCTAGGCAGTTTTACATGCTATAGGTATACTGTGCAGAAAAACAGAAAAACAAAATAGAGGAATTGTTTTATTGTCTATGTTTCAGACAATGTCAAGACATTTCTGAGACTTGTAAGGCAGCCAAGTCATTGGCATTAAAATATCTAATTTCAATCCCATTTTTGTATCTTTGTTTTTCAGGTGAACAAAGATAGCCCGAAGAGGCAGTAAGTCTGTACCGTGTAAGTGCTGCTCTTTATTGAACGAGTAGTTTTGACATTGTACACATTATAGGAGCTGCTGCTACTGTGTATTTAAAATAACCTCTACATCTCACCTTCTCTCACTGATCTGAAAGAGCTGGATTAGATGGCCTCTTAGACGACACACTCTAAAAGGTACTTCCAAGAACACCATAGAAGGTGGTCTTCATCGAGGAACCTCAGTTCTTGGGGGTTCTTGCAGGAACCTAACTGCCCAACTGAAAATTGAATTTGAGAAAACAGCAGGTGCAGGCACTTAACTGAACATTTTTAAGATCTCCTCAATTAAAGGTAAGGTTTCTCCCTTATCTGATCTACATTGATATTGTTTTATGATGATACCATCTATCTTTTCATATTTGTGGAAATAGCTGTGGCTTTTAAAATTCTTTCTAAAACAGAAAATGGACACGATTCAATGGGATGTTAATCAACAAAGAGGTAAGAATATGTTGAAGGCTATAGCTGCATTGGGCGCAGATGACTGAACTGCCCACTTATTTGTGTGTGTCTGTGTCTGCAGGTATACTGATGAGGCACACAAAGGTATGTACAATTGGTATTGGTTTGTCGCATAATGTTATGCAGATCACATGTAGGCTATCATTTATTAATGGTTTCTCTAAAACCTTATAGGACTCAGTCACAGCAGCCATCTTCCTTCTCCCTGACCTCTTCAATGATGATCCCAGAGGTCTCAACATTATGGACAAGGTATGTGTATGAAAACCGTTGTCAAAAGTTTACCTTTTTTTTCCATTCACATTTACCACAAAAACCATGGTATGAATACTGTTGTGTGCATGTTTTGTTAATCATTTGTATAATTATTTATTATTATTTTTGTATTCACAGACTTCACCCTCCCTACACCGCTGATGAATATAACTGGAAACCTGTTCGATCACCATGCACTGCAAAATCATTCTGGCTGTGGATACGAAGGATATCAACACATTAATACACCAGAGGATAAACTGATTGAACTTGGAGCTCTGCTTGGAGTTTCCCTCATATTTAGATTTTTGAATTCAACTCCCTAGAAAGGCCAGAACCTAGGAAGAAACCTAGAGAGGAACCAGGCTATGAGGGGTGGCCAGTCCTCTTCTGGCTGTGCCGGGTGGAGATTATAACAGAGCATGGCCAAGATGTTCAAATGTTCATAGATGACCAGCAGGGTAAAATAATAATAATCACAGTGGTTGTCGAGGGTGAAACAGGTCAGCACCTCAGGAGTAAATGTCAGTTGGCTTGCAAAATGGCTGCCTCAGACAAGAGGCCATAACATTAGCAGATCCACACGATTCAGTCACAAACAAACGCTTCCCCCTACTTAGACTGACAGATATTACAACAGCCCTATGCCTTTGTGAGACTGCTTAATGCTGCTTAGCTGTAATATTGTATCTCAATTACCAGTAAATTCACACAAAATAAAATATTTGATTTACTTACTTACGTAGGCCTACTGTATTCTGCAATTGTGTACAATCTAAAATAAACCTATCAACCTTACAATTATTAATATATTAATCAAAGCAATTAACTATTTGAACAATCAAGGTATTCCAGACATGACTCAGTCCCTACTTTGCAATTTCTCAATAAGCGACTGGTTCACAACTGTCTTACTCACGCTATCCTAGAAAATCAGCTCAGACGGATGCCACCCAAGCAAAGAGCCTGTGGCCACTAAAACAAACTGATAGCTAGTTGTCTGTCTTGTTGTAAAGCTGAATCAATGTGAAACAGGAAACGCTGGGTCTTATTCTTTGCTAATGGCCTTCATTATGCATTCATTACACCCAATAAAATGTTGGCTGAGCTCTTGGCATGCAATAAGCCTGCGATAGTAACCCCTAAAGACACAACAAGTGGATCTGTGGCTGTTCTGCAGACTGTGACATAGCCTACAGTAGCACTGTGTACCTACACAATGCCTATGACGCTAGAAAGAGGGAAGGCATGGTTTAATGGGGAGGCATCGCCTGATGGAACAGATCCATTGCTTCCCACCGAACATGCCTCCCCTATAGATATGCGCCTGCGTTGCGCAAAAGTAATTTCAAGCACAAGATACTGCACATTTCGTGCAACATATAACGAATAAATACTTGTAACAAAACATATGACTTCATAAGAAACAAACAAAACTGAGCGAAGCAGCTGGAATGTTTAGGCTACTATGGGATGTCTGTTGCAGCTGGTAAATGTTACTTCAACTCTGTTTTTCTCTCCCAGTGATGGAATACATTTTACAGCAAATGGCCCTATTACTGCTCCAGGTCTCTGTATCATTAAGATAAATCTATGTTGCAAGTGAGGACAGGAATGAATGTGAACCTTAGAACAAGCAGCAGAGACAGTAATATAACAATATGTAATTTAATGTACAGTATGTCCCAGGTTTATATGTGAGTGAAGCTATTCTAGCTCCACAATGTTGTTTTTAGCTGATCCTTAGATTAAATATTAACTGAAACACCATGTGCACAGGTAGAGCTCTGCCCGGTGATACTACCGTCTCAGAGCAGGGAGTGTTAATATAAAACAGGAAAAATATCTCAGGGACTTTTTGAGATTAGTCACCACTAATGAATACCTCACTGAGGTGTTTTCCCTTTTTTACACACAGTTATACACCTTCTACACATGTGCATTGGTACTTGCTCAACTAAAAACAGGGACAAAACGGAGATGCACAAGACATGGGAAAATCTCATTGAAATCAATACTGGTTGTCTTTTGTGGTTTTGCCTTGTGTTTATTTGCTTTTCATTTGCAGTTTTCAGTATCTAATTTGTTAGATAATTCTAATCTTGTATTCTCACAGCCCAAAAATAATGTTCTCAGTCYTTGAACCCAGAAACCTTTTTGATTGCAAAAGGCCCATAGAAACCACAAACTACTGAGTGTTTARCTGATAAAATCCCTATCTATGAAAAACAAACAAATCTACTCCAAATACTGAGACAGGTAATACACACATTTACACAACAAATACTAGAGAACCTCCAGGGAAAATGGGATAGTGCTTGTGTGTGTTTAGTGTTGAACAGCTTGTTGATTAGACGAGAAGGAGCTGGGGCAGATCAGCTGTGTTGTCATTCTTTGGTGGAACAGCTTTGTCCTGACTTGTCTCTAGTCTAGTCTGTTACTGTAAACACTTCCATATAACCCTATACATCTACCAAACATTTATAAGGTACAGATGAGAGATGTTAATTTGAGACAGTTGGCTACGGTTGGAAAAGAATCCTGCAGCAACAGGAAATGTGAATTATTATATGGATTATATAATTAATGGAATTTTTTTGTAGGTGTTGCTACGTTTTTTGTTAGGGCAAATCAATTCTGACATTTTAAAGTGGAAATTACAAACTTTAGAAGCCTGTTTAAACCTATACACATTACAAGTTTGCATTTCCTGCTGAGCAGGAAAATATTCCACAACAACACATTTTTTTCCCTTTCATATATTTTTGTCACCCAGTGCAAGTTTCAGACTTGTCTGATTAGACTAAGGGCATGGTGACTCAAAGAAAATAGTAACTGTAAAGTTTTGGATTGCATCAAGTGTTTTGGATGACTCTTGAATAACGCATACTCGTAACAAACACACACTCTTTGTTTACCTTGGGCAATAGTGGCTTGCTCTGTGGGAATTTCAAAGCACTTTGTGGTTTCATGTTCTCGTGTGAGCACAAGAGCCAGATCATTATACTCCTACATACTCAAATGGGATTCAGTGACTCAACCTTGCCAATGTAGCACTTAGGCTACTACTCAGCCTGATGTGTCCCCATTTGCCCCAGCAAATTACTAGCTTTTCACATGGTGCCAACTGGTAAGATGCTTCAGGAGGGCAGTCATGTGTGTTAGGAAGGCAGAAGTCCTGGTTTCAAGCCTTGATGGGAGCCAAATCAGGAGGAAGTGACACTTGCTAACCAAGCAGCATGACGTATTTACACCTTGCCTATGTACTGCAAATTATTCAACACTTCTCTCAATAAAGCTCTGAAAAATAGACTATTGATTCAATAAAGATCAAATCTTCCCCTGACAAATGTATCTTTAGTACATATTGAATGATGTTTATTTCCAGTAAGCAATACTATACACATTAAAAAGTGAAATACTGTAGCTATGTTATCAAATAATTCAACTCCAAGCTACAAGTATCAGAACGCCTAGAAAGGTAGTTCTAACCTTAAGGTTTTTTGATAACATAGCTACAGTATTTCACTTTTTAATGTGTATAGTATTGCTTACTAGGTGTGTCCAATCAATTTTGTAACCACTACCTCTTCAAATTAGGGCTAATTGGAAAAGCTGTTCGAAAGAGGACATTGTATTATTTCTTTGTACTCCCTGACGAAGGCCATGCAGCCGAAACGCGTCGGATTTTTAAGACTTTGTTTCTATTGAACATGCCATACAAATAAAGGCATTTTAATTATATGAAGAGTGCCTTGGTCCTCCTTTCTTTTTGATGACCTGTATGTTTGACTAGTTATAAATAAGCCCCATAATGATAACATACAGTACCAGTCAAAAGTTTGGACACATCTATCAATTCAAGGGATTTTCTTTATTTTTACATTGTAGAATAATAGTAAATACATCAAAACTATGAAATAAATACAACATGTTGAATCATGCAGTAACCAAGAAAGCGTTAAACAAATCAAAATATATTTCATATTTTAGATTCTTCAAAGTAGCCACCCTTTGCCTTGGTGACAGCTTTGCACACTCTTTGCATTCTCTCAACCAGCTTTATAAGGAATGCTTTTCCAACAGTCTTGAACGAGTTCCCACATATGCTGAGCACTTGTTGGCTTCTTTTCCTTCACTCTGCGGTCCAACTCATCCCTAACCATCTCAATTGGGTTGAGGTCGGGTGATTGTGGAGGCCAGCTCATCTGATGCATCACCATCACTCTCCTTCTTGGTCAAATAGCCCTTACACAGCCTGCAGGTGTGTTTTGGGTCATTGTCCTGTTGAAAAACAAATGATAGTCCCACTAAGCGCAAACCAGATGGGATGGTGTATCGCTGCAGAATGCTGTGGTAGCCATGCTGGTTAAGTGTGCCTTGAATTCTAAAAAATCACCGACAGTGTCACCAGCAAAGCACCCCCACACTTTCCATGCTTCACGGTTGGAACCACACATGCGGAGATCATCCGTTCACCTACTTTGCGTCTCACAAAGACAATGCGGGTTGGAACCAAAAATATAACATTTGGACTCATCAGACCAAAGGACAGATTTCCACCGGTCTAATGTCCATTGCTCGTGTTTCTTGGCCCAAGCAAGTCTCTTCTTCTTATTGGTGTCCTTTAGTAGTGGTTTCTTTGCAGAAATTCGACCATGAAGGCCTGATTCACGCAGTCTCCTCTGAACAGTTGATGTTGAGATGTGTCTGTTGAACTATGTGAACCATTTATTTGGCCTGTAATCTGAGGTGTAGTTAAGTCTAATGAATTTATCCTCTGCAGCAGAGATAACTCTGGGTCTTCCTTTCCTGTGGCGGTCTTCATGAGAGCCAGTTTCCTCATAGCGCTTGATGGTTTTTGCGACTGCACCTGAAGAAACTTTCAAAGTTCTTGAAATTTTCCATATTGACTGACCTTCATGTCTTAAAGAAATGATGGACTGTCGTTTCTCTTTGTTTATTTGGGCTGTTCTTGCCATAATATGGACTTGGTCTTTTACCAAATAGGGCTATCTTCTGTAGATAACCCCTACCTTGTCACAACACAACTAATTGTCTTAAACACATTAAGAAGGAAAGAAATGTAACAAATTAACTTTTAACAAGACACACCTGTTAATTGAAATGCATTCCAGGTGACTACCTCATGAAGCTGGTTGAGAGAATCCCAAGAGTGTGAAAAGCTGTCATCAAGGCAAAGGGTGGCTACTTTGAAGAATCTCAAATATAAAATATATTTGGATTTGGTTATCACTTTATTGGTTACTATGTCACGCCCTGGCCTTAGTATTATTTGTTTTCTTTATTATTTTAGTTAGGTCAGGGTGTGACATGGGGTATGTGTGTGTTTTGGGTGATTATATGGTATAGGGGGTGTTGGTTGTAGTGTATGGGTTTGTGTTGAGTGTATGTGTCTAGGTATGTCTATGGTTGAGTGTAGGTGTTTAGGAAAGTCTATGGTCGCCTGATTTGGTTCTCAATCAGAGACAGCTGGTTATTGTTGTCTCTGATTGGGAGCCATATTTAAGGTAGCCATAGGCTTTAGGTGTTTGTGGGTAATTGTCTATGTTGAACGTTTGTTGCTTTTTGTGTGCACTAACGTTTATAGCTTCACGGTCGTTTGTTGTTTTGTTTTGTGTAGTGTTCGTTTTCGTGTTTTTCCTCTTCTAATAAAAGAAGATGTTCTTTTCACGCGCTGCGTCTTGGTCCTGGTCCTTGCGCTGCGTCTTGGATGGAAAGGGACCTTGGGCACAACCGGGAGAATATCGCCTCCCTCGTGAAGAGCTGGAGGCAGCGAAAGCCGAGAGGAGGCGATATGAGGAGGCAGCACGGAGGCAAGGCTGGAAGCCCGCAAGTACAACCCAAAAATTTATTGGGGGGGGGCTTAGAGGTAGTGGGCCGAGGGCAGGTAGGAGACCTGCGCCCACTTCCCAGGCTAACCGTGGAGAGCGGGAGTACGGGCGGACACCGTGTTACGCAGTAGAGCGCACGGTGTCTCCTGTATGTGTTCATAGCCCGGTGCGGGTTATTCCACCTCCCCGCACGGTAGGGCTAGATTGGGCATTGAGCCAGGTGCCATAAGCCGGCTCAACGCGTCTGGTCTCCAGTGCGTCTCCTCGGCCGGCTTACATGGCACCAGCCTTACGCATGGTGTCCCCGGTTCGCTACATAGCCCGGTGCGGGTTATTCCACCTCCCGCACTGGCGGGCGACGGGGACCATTCAACCAGGTAAGGTTGGGCAGGCTCGGTGCTCAAGGGAGTCAGTACGCCTGCACGGTACGGTATTTCCGGCGCCACCTCCCCGCCCCAGTCCAGTTCCACCAGTGCCTGCACCAGGCTTCCAGTGTGTCTCCAGAGCCCTGTTCTCCTCCATGCACTCGTCCAATGGTGCGTGTCCCCGCCCATTACCACCTGTGCCTACGCCACGCACCAAGTCTCCTGTGCGTCTCCAGAGTCCTGTGCATCCTGTTGCTGCTCCCCGCACTAGCCTTGAAGTGCGTGTCCCAGGCCGGTACCACCAGTGCCGGCACCACGCACTAGGCCTAATGTGCGTATCCAGGGTCCAGTATGCCTGTTCCTTCTCCCCGCACTAGCCTTGAGATGCGTGTCTCCAGCCCGGTACCACCAGTTCCGGCACCACGCACCAGGCCTACAGTGCGCCTCATCCGGCCAGAGCCATCCGTCTCCCAGCGCCATCTGAGCCATCCGTCTCCCCAGCGCCGTCTGAGCCATCCGTCTCCCCAGCGCCGTCTGAGCCATCCGTCTCCCAGTGCCGTCTGAGCCATCCGTCTGCCCAGTGCCGTCTGAGCCATCCGTCTGCCAGTGCCGTCTGAGCCATCCGTCTGCCCAGTGCCGTCTGAGCCATCCCTCTGCCCAGTGCCGTCTGAGCCATCCGTCTGCCCAGTGCCGTCTGAGCCATCCGTCTGCCCAGTGCCGTCTGAGCCATCCGCTGCCCAGTGCCGGTCTGAGCCATCCGTCTGCCCAGTGCCGTCTGAGCCATCCGTCTGTCCCGAGCCATTAGAGCCGCCCGTCTGTCCCGAGCCGGTCAGAGCCGTTCGTCAGTCAGGAGCTGCTAGAGCCATTCGTCAGACAGGATCTGCCAGAGCCGCCAACCAGACAGGATCTGCCAGAGCCGCCAACAGACAGGATCTGCCAGAGCGCCCAACCAGACAGGATCTGCCAAGCCGCCAACCAGACAGGATCTGCCAGAACCGCCAACCAGACAGGATCTGCCAGAACCGCCAACCAGACAGGATCTGCCAAGGCCGCCAGCGAGCCATGAGCTCCAGAGCCGTCAGCCTGCCATGAGCGTCCAGAGCCGTCAGCCTGCCATGAGCGTCCAGAGCCGTCAGCCTGCCATGAGCGTCCAGAGCGTCAGCCTGCCATGAGCGTCCAGAGCCGTCAGCCAGCCATGAGCGTCCAGAGCCGTCAGCCAGCCATGAGCGTCCAGAGCCGTCAGCCAGCCATGGGCAGCCAGAGTCGCCGCCAGCCATGGGCAGCCAGAGTCGCCCGCAGCGCCATGGTCAGCCGGGATCGGCTGAATCCGCGTCAGCCAGGATCTACCAGAGACACCGAAGCGGATATTGACAATGCTGGAGTGGGGGCCACGTCCCGCACCCAAGCGCCGCCATATTAGGGCCCACCCCGGACCTCCCTTTATATGTCAGGTTTTGCGGCCGGAGTCCGCACCTTTTGGGGGGGTACTGTCACGCCCTGGCCTTAGTATTATTTGTTTTCTTTATTATTTTAGTTAGGTCAGGGTGTGACATGGGGTATGTGTGTGTTTTGGGTGATTATATGGTATAGGGGTGTTGGTTGTAGTGTATGGGTTTGTGTTGAGTGTATGTGTCTAGGTATGTCTATGGTTGAGTGTAGGTGTTTAGGAAAGTCTATGGTTGCCTGTGTGTTTGGGTGATTATATGGTATAGGGGGTGTTGGTTGTAGTGTATGGGTTTGTGTTGAGTGTATGTGTCTAGGTATGTCTATGGTTGAGTGTAGGTGTTTAGGAAAGTCTATGGTTGCCTGATTTGGTTCTCAATCAGAGACAGCTGGTTATTGTTGTCTCTGATTGGGAGCCATATTTAAGGTAGCCATAGGCTTTAGGTGTTTGTGGGTAATTGTCTATGTTGAACGTTTGTTGCTTTTTGTGTGCACTAACGTTTATAGCTTCACGGTCGTTTGTTGTTTTGTTTTGTGTAGTGTTCGTTTTCGTGTTTTTCCTCTTCTAATAAAAGAAGATGTTCTTTTCACGCGCTGCGCCTTGGTCCTCACTCTCTACCTTTGACGATCGTGACATACTACATGATCCATATGTGTTATGTCATAGTTTTAATCTCTTTACTACTTTTCTACAATGTAGAAAATAGTAAAAAAAAAATAAGAAAAACCCTTGAATGAGTAGGTGTGTCCAAACTTTTGACTTGTACTGTATGTACAATTGGTGGCAGACATGGTATCAAGACCATGAGTCATTCATGAGTGTTTCTTTAGTGATCAGTACTTGTCACTGTTTTCACCACTACACAAGCATAGCGTGCTACTCTAGAAGCACTGGGTGGGTTGTAAATCTGATATTTTATCTGTTAAGACTGCCACCCTGAGCCTAGGTTAGGAATAACATAACACATGACCCATCCCATCTTCTGAGCATTAATTGCTAAAGGTTTTTACATTAACCAACTAAACATGTTCACAAAATATATAGACGATTGTGATTCCATCAACTACAATCATCAGTTTGAGCCTCTATATGTATGTAAAACTAAACAGGTTCTGGCTATTGATAACAGATGACATAAAACAAAAGACAGATTATAATTTATGTATAATGTTAGTTTGGAATATATTGTTTAATCAGACAAGAGAACCTGAATGATTCATACATGGCCAATCCCACCATACAAAACTTTGGCAGGCCTACTGTGATAGTTAGCTATTGGAGTCTCCAAACAACCTGTGTGTAAACGTAAGGCAGATGCCACAAACGTGTTGTCACTGAAAAATACTGTTTGGCTGTAATTGTGTTAAAACTGGTTAAAACCATGTACAGTAAGTTGATTGATTCACGTTTGATGGAGTATTTGGCTGTTTTGGCTTCCAGAGCCAATTTAACTTTTTTAATAGAACATGTAAGGTCCTTGGACTAAGGAGTAATGTTGGGCTCCTTTAGTCCAATATTGGCTAGTCTAGGGGTAGACTGACTAAACGTGAATCGATTCTCAACTGTGATGCGGCTCTAGAAACGTAAAGTCCTTGACGTTCATGTCACATCAAAATAATTTCAGAAATGCTAAATATACACTTACTGTACACTGTCTTAACCGGCTTTATCACAGCTGCAGCCAACAATATTTTTCAATAACAATGCGTTTCTGTCGGCCTTCCCCCTGCCAATGGCTACAAATAACAAGAATTATCTGTCAACATCATGGGGCTGGGGGAGGTTTAAAGACAGGTCTTTGAGATTAAGTTTTTGTTGGGTTATGCAGGGTTGTGCTTAGAGACAGTAAATGTATTATTGTGTATGAGAGCAATTGAGAGGTGCCATTTCTCCTTAATATCCCATACACAACAATACATACTGTGTAAGAACTGCCCTCCTAAGACTGTTCACACCTTCTGCAGCCCCCAAGTCCATTCACTTTGTTGACTGATCTTTCCTCTCAAAAACAGCTCTCAATATCCCTCACTGTCCCTAAAAAATACACTAGCCTCTCTCTAAATACTTAGGTCCCATTTTGTTGACACCTTTACCAACAAAGGCGGGTTGCCCTATGTCCCTTCCCCAACTGAGTGTAAAATCCTAACACCACAACCATGTCTTTTCACCAATTTGTAAGTCGCTCTGGATAAGAGCGTCTGCTAAATGACTTAAATGTAATGTTAAATGTTTTCAGGATGCGTGCAGTGCCAGCAAATGTTCTGCAGGATGTGCAAACAGTTAGTGGTTAAGAATGTCAATGGGCCCTGCACTCACCAGGCCCTGCACTCCCTAAGTTCTAGACCTCAGCTGAATCTGGTAATGAATGGTGTGGCTGGTGAACAAGTGGAGGGGACTAAATTACTTGGCATTACCTTAGATTGTAAACTGTAATGGTCAAAATATATAGATTCAATGGTTGTAAAGACGGGGGAGAGGTCTGTCCCTAATAAAGAGATGCTCTGCTTTTTTGACACCACACTCCAAAAAGCAAGTTCTGTAGGTTCTAGTTTTGTCTTATCTTGATTATTGTCCAGTCATGAGGTCAAGTGCTGTAAGGAAAGACCTAGTTAAGCTGCAGCTGGCCCAGAACAGAGCGGCACATCTTGCTTTTCATTGTAATCAGAGGGCTGATATAAATTCTATGCATGCCAGTCTCTCTTGGCTAAGTGTTGAGGAGAGACTGACTGCATCACTTTTATTTTTATAAGAAACATTCATGTGTTGAAAAGCCCAAATTGTTTGCATAGTCAACTTACACACAGCTCTGACACACACACTTACCCACCAGACATGYCACCAGTGGTCTTTTCACAGTCCCCAAATCTAGAACAAATTCAAGAAAGCGTAAAGTATTACATAGAGCCATTATTGCATGGAACTCCATTCCATCTCATGTTGCTCAAATAAACAGCAAACCTGTTGTTTTTTTAAACGATAAAGTAACACCTCACAGTACAACACCTCTCCCCTATTTGACCTAGATATTGTGTGTATGTATTGATATGTAGGCTATGTGTGCCTTTAAAAAATATTTATGTAGTTCTGTCCTTGAGCTGTTCTTGTCTATTATTGTTCTGTATTATGTCATGTTTCATGTTTTGTGTGGACCCCAGGAAGAGTAGCTGCTGCTTTTGCAACAGCTAATGGAGATCCTAATAAAATACCCCAAAAAAGATCAAATGGTAGGCCTGATTAGGGTTGCAAAGGGTTGGAAACTTTCCGGTAAATTTCTGGAATTTCCCCGGAATTTTTCCATGGGAAGTTAAGCCTGGGAATTTGGGGAATATGACATACAGTATATGGTTTTTTGTTAACTAGTAAGTAGTAGCCTACAGCAAAGTGTGCTTAAATAATTTCTAACTAGTTAACAATTTCTGCTAGTTAATTTTTGTAGTGATTCATATGTTGATGATAAAGAAAATAATATTTGCTGGTCTGTGGTGTGCAATGTGGAGCAACCAGACGCTGCACTTGACGATTTATGTAACTACTTATTCCAGTTACTAATAAGCACGCACCCATTAAGAAAATTACTGTAAAAAGTGTTAAATCCCCTTGGATTGATGAGGAATTGAAAAATTGTATGGTTGAGAGGGATGAGGCAAAAGGTACGGCAATTAAGTCTGGCAGCCCAACGGATTGGCAAACATACTGCAAATTAAGAAATAATGTGACTAAACTAAATAAAAATTAAAATAAACTACACTATGAAACAAAGATAAATTATATAAAGAATGATAGTAAAAAGCTTTGGGGCACCTTAAATGAAATTTTGGGAAAAAAAGCCAACTCGGCTCCTTCATTTATTGAATGAGATGGCTCATTCATCACAAAGCCCACTGATATTGCAAACTACTTGAATGACTTTTTCACTGGCAAGATAAGCCAGCAATAAACTCTGACACTACACATCCAAGTATATCGGACCAAATTATGAAAAACAAGAATTGTACTTTTGAGTCGGTGTGGAAGAGTGTGGAAGAGGTGAAAAAAGTATTGTCTATCAACAATGACAAGCCACCAGGGTCTGAAAATCTAGATGGAAAATTACTGAGGATAATAGCAGACGATTTTGCCACTCCTATTTGCCACATCTTCAATTTAAGCCTACTAGAGAGCGTGTGCCCTCAGGCCTGGAGGGAAGCTAAAGTCATTCCGCTACCCAAGAATAGTAAAGCCCCCTTTACTGGCTCAAATAGCCGACCAATCAGCCTGTTACCAACCCTTAGTAAACTTCTGGAAAAAATTGTGTTTGACCAGATACAATGCTATTTTACAGTAAACAAATTGACAACAGAATTTCAGCATGCTTATAGGGAAGGACACTCAACAAGCACAGCACTTACAAACTACATCACTGGGGCTAAGCTGCCTGCCATCCAGGACCTCTGCACCAGGCAATGTCAGAGGAAGGGCCTAAAAATTGTCAAAGACCCTAGCCACCACCGTCATAGACTGTTCTCTCTACTACCGCATGGCAAGCGGTACCGGAGTGCCAAGTCTAGGGCAAGAAGGCTTCTCAACAGTTTTTACTCCCAAGCCATAAGACTTCTGAACAGGTAATCAAATGGCCACCCGGACTATTTGCATTGTGTGCCTCCCCACCCCTCTTTTACGCTGCTGCTACTCTCTGTTTATCATATATGCACAGTCACTTTAACTATACATTCATATACATACTACCTCAATTGGCCTGACCAACCAGTGCTCCCGCACATTGGCTAACCGGGCTATCTGCATTGTGTCCCGCCACCCACCACCCGCTAACCCCTCTTTACGCTACTGCTACTCTCTGTTCATCATATATGCATAGTCACTATAACCATATCTACATGTACATACTACCTCAATCAGCCTGACTAACCGGTGTCTGTATGTACCCTCGCTACTGTTTTTCACTGTCTATTTACTGTTGTTTTTATTCCTTTACTTACCTATTGTTCACCTAATACATTTTTTGCACTATTGGTTAGAGCCTGTAAGTAAGCATTTCACTGTACCTGTTGTATTCGGCGCACGTGACAAATAAACTTTGATTTGATTGGCTGAGAGAAATTGATGATAACATGATTGTGGGAGCTGTCTTTTTAGACTTCAGTGCAGCTTTTGACATTATTGATCATACTGTAGTCTACTGCTGGAAAAATGTGTTATGGCTTTACACCCCCTGCTATAATGTGGATAAAGAGTTACTTGTCTAACAGAACACAGAGGGTGTTCTTTCATGGAAGCCTATCAAATATAATCGAGTTAGAATCAGGAATTCTCCAGGGTAGCTGTTTAGGCCCCTTGCTTTTTGCAATTTTACTTACGACATGCCACTGACTTTGAGTAAAGCCAGAGTTTATATGTATGCGGATGACTCAACACTATACACGTCTGCTACTACAGCAACTGAAATGACTGCAACACTCAACAAAGAGCTGCAGTTAGTTTCAGAGTGGGTGGCAAGGAATAAGTTAGCCCTAAATATTTCTAAAACTAAAAGCATTGTATTTGGAACAAAACACTCACTAAACCCTAAACCTCAACTAAATCTTGTAATAAAAAATGTGGAAATTGAGCAAGTTGAGATGACTAAACTGCTTGGAGTAGCACTAGATTGTAAACTGTCATGTTCAAAACATATTGATGCAGTAGTAGCTAAGATGGGGAAGAAGTCTGTCTATAATAAGGCGATGCTCTGCCTTCTTAACAACACTGTCAACAATGCAGGTTCTACAGGCCCTAGTTTTGTCGCACCTTGACTACTGTTCAGTCGTGTGGTCAGGTGCCACAAAAAAGGACTTAGGAAAATTGCAATTGGCTCAGAACAGGGCAGCACGGCTGGCCCTTGGATGTACACAGAGAGCTAATATTAATAATATGCATGTCAATCTCTCCTGGCTGAAAGTGGAGGAGAGATTGACTTCATCACTACTTCTATTTATGAAAGGTATTGACATGTTGAATGCACCGAGCTGTCTGTCTAAACRACTGGCACACAGCTGGGACATCCATACATACCCCACAAGACATGCCACAAGAGGTCTCTTCACAGTCCCCAAGTCCAGAACAGACTATGGGTGGCACACAGTACTATATAGAGCCATGACTACATGGAACTCTATTCCACATCAAGTAACTGATGCAAGCAGTAAAATTTTATTTAAAAAACAGATAAAAAAACACCTTATGGAACAGCGGGGACTGTGAAGCAACACAAACATAGGCACAGACACATGCATACACACACACAAATACGATAACATACGCACTATACATTCACATGGATTTAGTAATGTAGATATGTAGTAGTGGTGGAGTAGGGGCCTGAGGGCACACAGTGTGTTGTGAAATCTGTGAATGTATTGTAATGTTTTAAAATTGTATAAACTGCCTTAATTTTGCTGGACCCCAGGAAGAGTAGCTGCCAGCAGCTAATGGGGATCCATAATAAATACAAATACCATGTGGGTTTTAGCTTGCTTGAGCCTGCTAACTGAGGAGTGTTAATTCAACCGTTTCTGTCATGGATACCCCGGTACTGCTGCTCATTCTGTTCACCAGTTCCGGAGGTCGACATCCCCGGCCTTCTAGGCTGCACTGAACTGTGTCATTACGCACACCTGGTTCCAATTCCTCAATGATTGTGTTTGCATAAATGTGCCCTTTGTTTCCCCATTGGGCTGTCGATTATTGTTCCCATGTCCGTTGGTCGTGTGAGTACCTATGCGTTGTCTCAGCCTGTGCTGCGTGTTTTGTGCATTGTGTATTACGGGTCTCGTCCCGTGTCGTTCTACAAGGTTTACCCTCGCTCTTTTGTTTGGATACATCCCAGTGTTTTGTATACGTGTTTGTTTAGGGTGTATTAAAAACCCAGATGATGTATTCCTGCGCCTGTCTCCAAATCCTTTACACCAGCGTGACAGTTTCCATACATGTTTCATTTTAAAACATTTATCTTACAAAGGAGTTGTTTATCTAACTGCTTAACTATTTATCTGTACATGGAATTGTTTTTTAAACAATTTTTTCCCTATTCTTTACAGGAAAATGCCACGGTTCAGCATCTGATGTGTGGAGACATTTCACTGCAGCTAATGTAGAAGGAAAATCTGTGTACATTTGCAAATACTGTGCCAAATCATATGTGAAGAATGCAACAAAGATGCAGAATCATCTGGCCAAGTGCATAAAGTTCCCTCAGCGCTCACAACAAGCAACCTCTGACAAAAGTCCCTCTACTTCTATTCGAGGTGAAAATTATGAATCAGACACCTTATCGATAGTAACAGCTCATGGTCCTCCTGGAATCAGAAGTTTTTTTGACTCAATGGGGGAACGTAGTCAGAGAAATGCTGATGAATGTCTTGCTCGAGCTGTGTATGCAACTGGTTCACCTCTGATGCTCACAGGCAATGTGTATTGGAAGAGATGACTGAATGTTCTTCAACCCAGCATACACCCCCCAGACATGCTTTATCTACTCATTTGCTGGATGTAGAGTTCAAGTGAAGGTCAAGCAAATCATAGAGAAAGCAGACTGTATTGCAATCATCTCTGATGGGTGGTCAAATGTTCGTGGGCAAGGAATAATTAACTACATCATCTCCACCCTTCAACCAGTATTCTACAAGAGCACAGACACAAGGGACAACAGACATACCGGTCTCTACATTTCAGATGATCTGAAGGCAGTCATCAATGACCTTGGACCACAGAAGATATTTGCACTGGTGACAGACAATGCTGCAAACATGAAGGTTGCTTGGTCTAAACTAACACCCATTGGCTGTGCTGCTCATGCATTGAATCTGCTCCTCAAGGACATCATGGCACTGAAAACAATGGATACACTCTACAAGAGAGCCACGGAAATGGTTAGGTATGTGAAGGGTCATCAAGTTATAGCAGCAATCTACCTCACCAAGCAAAGTGAGCAGAATAAGAGCACCACATTGAAGCTGCCCAACAACACCCTTTGGGGTGGTGTTGTCATGTTTGACAGTCTCCTGGAGAGGAAGGAGTCTCCAAGAAATGGCCATATCCCAGTCTGCCGATATGGACAGCCCCATCAAGAGGATCCTCCAGGATGATGTATTTTGGGAGAGAGTGGTAAGCAGCCTAAAACCTATAGCAGTAGCCATTTCACTGATTGAGGGACACAATGCCATCCTGTCTGATGTTCAGACTCTGCTTGCAGATGTAAGAGAAGAAATCTGTACTGCCCTGCCCACTTCACTGTTGCTCCAAGCAGAAGAAACTGCAGGTCTGAAATACATCAAAAAGCTTGAAGACTTCTGCCTGAAGCCCATACACGCCACAGCGTACATGTTGGACCCCAAGTATGCTGGCAAGAGCATCCTGTCTGGTACAGAGATTAACAAGAACTATGGTGTCATCCCTACCGTGTCTCGCCACCTTGGCCTGAATGAGGGCAAGGTTCTTGGCAGGCTGGCGAAGTACACTTCCAAGCAAGGGCTTTGGGATGGAGATGCAATAAGGCAGTCGTGCCAACATGTATCATCAGCCACCTGATGGAAGGGACTTTGTGGATCTGAGGCTCTTTCCCCCGTTGTCTCCATCATCCTCCAAATCCCACCAACATCAGCTGTCTCAGAGCGCAACTGGTCCTTGTTTGGGAACACACACACTAAAGCACGGAACAGGCTGACCAATACAAGGGTTGAAAAATTGAGAGTGACAGTGAAGATGAGGCCTCAGAGTCTGATGTTCAAGAGGTGGACATTGAGGAGGTCCAGGGAGAAGACATTGAAGTCTGAGAGGAAGACAACCAAAGCTTTAGTTTCTAGACTATCATTTTACAGATGTATGTTGAAAAATATTTTTGGGAGATGTGATGGATCATTCAATATTCCCTTTTGTTGTTCAGTGAAATCATCCCATGTGAAGAGTCAACTCATTTAATTAAAGTTAAATTCGTAACTAAATTGTTCATTTCTATTGGAAGGTATTAATAATTTGCAATTATGTCTACTTATGATAAGGTAAAATGTTTATGTTTCTGTCACCATATGATATGGTGAATATATCAAATGCAAAAAACATCTACATTTAAATGGAATTAATATTAATTTGCATATATTCCTGTTAATTCCCACGGAAAGTTTCTACCTCTGAATATTCCCCAAAATGTACAACCCTAGGCCTGATCACCGACAATGATGAGACAGCCTATAGGGAGGTCAGTGACCTGGTAGTGTGGTGTCAGGACAACAATCTCTCCCTCAACATGATCAAGACAAAGGTGATTCCCATTCTCATTGACGGGGCTGCAGTGGAGCAGGTTGAGAGCTTCACGTTCCTTGGTGTACACATCACCATCAAACTATCATGGTCCAAACACACAAAGACAGTCATGAAGAGGGCACGACAACGCCTATTCCCCCTCAAGTGACTGAAAAGATTTGGCATGGGTCCTCAGTTCCTCAAAGTTATACAGCTGCACCATCGAGAGCATCCTGACTAGTTTTATCCCCGACTGGTATGGCAACTGCTCGGCCTCCAACAGCAAGACGCTACAGAGGGTAGTGTGTACAGCCCAGTACATCACTGAGGACAAGCTTCCTGACATTCAGGACCTCTATACTAGGCGGTGTCATAGGAAGGCCCTAAAAATCGCCAAAGACTCCAGCCACCAGAGTCAGAAACTTCTGTCTGCTACCAACCGACAAGCGGTACCGGAGCGTCATAACCAAGAAGACTCGAGGCTGTAATCGCTGCCAAAGGTGCTTCAACAAAGTACTGAGTAAAGGGTCTGAATACCTACAGTATGTAAATGTGATATTTCAGTTTTTTTTTATATAAATTTGCAAAAATGTCTGAAAACCTGTTTTTGCTTTGTCATTATGGGGTATTTTGTGTCGATTGATGATTGGGAAAAAATTATTTAATCCATTGTAATGGTAATTTTGTAGATTCAGTCTCTCACCGTTGAAGTGTACCTATGATAAAAATTACAGACCTCTACATGCTTTGTAAGTAGGAAAACCTGCAAAATCGGCAGTGTATCAAATCAGTGTATCTCCCCACTGTATATGATCCCCAATCAGAGACAACTATAGACAGCTGCCTCTGATTGAGAACCACACACGGCAAAACAACAAAGAAATAGAAAACATAGATTTTCCCACCCGAGTCACACCCTGACCTAACCAAACATAGAGAATAAATAAGGATCTCTAAGGTCAGTACGTGACAGTTCTATTCATATGCTGTTCTAAAATCCAATTTCTGTGTTCGTGCAAGTGGCTGACTGAACAAAACCTCACTATCAGTAGCTGCAATTTGGCAGAATGCCCAGACCTTGTTTTGGGAACGAAAGATTTGAAGTCGGAAGTTGAAGTCGGAAGTTTACATACACTTAGGTTGGAGTCATTAAAACTTGTTTTTCAACCACTCCACAAATTTCTTGTTAACAAACTATAGTTTTGGCAAGTCGGTTAGGACATCTACTTTGTGCATGACACAAGTCATTTTTCCAACAATTGTTTACAGACAGTGGGTCAGAAGTTTACATACACTAAGTTGACTGTGCCTTTAAACAGCTTGGAACATTCCAGAAAATTATGTTATGGCTATAGAAGCTTCGGATAGGCTAATTGACATCCTTTGAGTCAATTGGAGGTGCACCTGTGGATGTATTTCAAGGCCTACCTTCAAATTCTGTGCCTCTTTGCTTGACATCATAGGAAAATCAAAAGAAATCAGCCAAATACCTCAGAAAAAAAAGTCTGGTTCATCCTTGGGAGCAATTACCAAACGCCTGAAGGTACCACGTTCATCTGTACAAACAATAGTACGCAAGTATAAACACCATGGGACCATGCAGCCGTCATAGCGCTCAGGAAGGAGACGCGTTCTGTCTCCTAGAGATGAACGTACTTTGGTGCGAAAAGTACAAATCAATCCCAGAACAACAGCAAAGGACCTTGTGAAGATGCTGGAGGAAACCGGTACAAAAGTATCTATATCCACAGTAAAACGAGTCCTATATCGACATAACCTGAAAGGCCGCTCAGGAAGGAAGAAGCCACTGCTCCAAAACAGCCATAAAAAAGCCAGACTACGGTTTGCAACTGCACATGGGGACAAAGATCGTACTGTTTGGAGAGAAGTCCCGTGGTCTGATGAAACAAAAATTGAACTGTTTGGCCATAATGACCATTGTTATGTTTGGAGGAAAAAGGGGGACGCTTGCAAGCCGAAGAACACCATCCCAACCGTGAAACACGGGGGTGGCAGCATCATGTTGTGGGGGTGCTTTGCTGCAGGAGGGACTGGTGCACTTCACAAAATAGATGGCATCATGAGGAATGAAAATGATGTGGATATATTGAAGCAACATCTCAAGATATCAGTCAGGAAGTTAAAGCTTGATCGCAAATGGGTCTTCCAAATGGACAATGACCCCAAGCATACTTCCAAAGTTGTGGCAAAATGGCTTAAGGACAACAAATTCAATGTATTGGAGTGGCCATCACAAAGCCCTGACCTCAATCCCATAGAAAATGTGTGGGCAGAACTGAAAAAGCGTATGTGAGCAAGGAGGCCTACAAACCTGATTCAGTTACACCAGTTCTGTCAGGAGGAATGGGCCAAAATTCACCCAACTTATTTTGGGAAGCTTGTGGAAGGCTACCCGAAACGTTTGACCCAAGTTAAACAATTTAAAGGCAATGCTACCAAATACTAATTCAGTGTAAACTTCTGACCCACTGGGAATGCGATGAAAGAAATAAAAGCTGAAATAAATAATTCTCTCTACCCCTTATTCTGACATTTCACATTCTTAAAATAAAGTAGTGATCCTAACTGACCTAAGACAGGGAATTTTTACTAGGATTAAATGTCAGGAATTGTGAAAAACTGAGTTTAAATGTATTTGGCGAAGGTGTATGTAAACTTCTGACTTCAACTGTATATGTTTCAAGGTCTCAGCTTAGAGAGAAGAAGCCTCGTAAGGTATTGGTCTGTCACATGTTATGAACCAGTATTGGTCAGTCACATTAATAATTCAGAGTGGTAATGATAAATTAATTATGCTTAATCATGCAAATATAACTTGTCTGTGTATAGCTGTATATAAGACAACTGCTGGGACTGCCCAAGCAGAGCTCCTGATTGACGTGTACTATGGTGCATTAAGCTGACTTTGAGTGTCGCTGTGTAAGAATTTACACAAAAGCATTTTAGAATAAGGCTGTAACGTATTTTTTTTTGCAAAAAGCCAAGTGGTCTGTATATTTTCAGAATGCACTGTATTTATATAGTGGCAAGAAAAAGTATGTGAACCCTTTGGAATTTCCTGGACATCTGCATGAATTGGTCATAAAATATGATCTGATCATCTAAGACATAACAATAGACAAACACAGTCTGCTTAAACTAATAACACACAAACAATTAAACGTTTTCATGTCTTTATAGAACACAACGTGTAAACATTCACAGTGCAGGGTGGGGAAAGTATCTGAACCCTTGGATTGAATAACGGTTTGACCCTCCTTTGGCAGCAATAACCTCAACCAAACATTTTCTGTAGTTGCGGATCAGACCTGCACAACGGTCAGCAGGAATTTTGGACCATTCCTCTTTAAAAAACTGTTTCAGTTCAGCAATATTCTTGGGATGTCTGGCGTGAACCACTCTCTGAGGTCATGCCACAGCATCTCAATCGGGTTGAGGTCAGGACTCTGACTGGGCCACTCTAGAAGTCATATTTTCTTCTGTTGAAGCCATTGTTGTTGATTTACTTCTGCGTTTTGAGTCGTTGTCCCAACTTCTGCTGAGCTTCAATTCGGCAGACAGATAGCCTTACATTCTCCTGCAAAATGTCTTGATAAACTTGTGAATTCATTTTTCTGTCGTTGATAGCAAGCTGTCCAGGCCATGAGGCAGCAAAGCAGCTTCAAACCATGATGCTCCCTCCACCATGCTTTACAGTTGGGATGTTTTGATGTTGGTGTGCCTTTTTATCTCCACGCATAGTGTTGTGTGTTCCTTCCAAACAACTCAACTTTAGTTTAATCTGTCCACATAATATTTTGCCAGTAGCGCTGTGGAACATCCAGATGCTCTTTTGAGAACTTCAGACGTGCAGCAATGTTTTTTGGGGACAGCAGTGGCTTCTTTCGTGGTGTCCTCCCATGAACCCCATTCTTGTTTAGTGTTTTACGTATCGTAGACTAGTCAACAGAGATGTTAGCATGTTCCAGAAATTTCTGTAAGTCTTTAGCTGACACACTTGGATTCTTCTTAACCTCATTGAGCATTCTGCGCTGTGCTCTTTCAGTCATCTTTGCAGGCCGGCCACTCATAGGGAGAGTAGCAACAGTGCTGAACTTTCTCAATTTATAGACAATTTGTCTTACTATGGAATAATGAACATCAATGCTTTTAGATATACTTTTGTAACCCTTTCCAGCTTTATGCAAGTCAACAGTTCTTAATCTTGGGTCTTCTGAGATCTCTTTTGTTTGCGGCATGGTTCACATCAGGCAATGCTTCTTGTGAATAGCAAACTCAAATTTTGTGAGTGTTTTTTATAGGGCAGGGCAGCTCTAATCAACATCTCCAATCTCATCTCAATGATTGTATTCCAGGTTAGCTGACTCCTGACTCCAATTAGCTTTTGGTGAAGTCATTAGCCTAGGGGTTCACATACTTTGTCCAACCTACACTGTGAAATGTTTAAATGATGTATTCAATATAGAGAAGAAAAATACAATAATTTGTGTATTATTAGTTTAAGCAGACTGTGTTTGTCTGTTGTTGTGACTTAGATGAAGATCAGATCAAATTTTATGACCAATTTATGCAGAAATCCAGATAATTCCAGGGTTCACATACTTTTTCTTGCCACTGTATATATGTATAGTACAAGTCAAAAGTTTGGACACATCTACTAATTCATGGTTTATTTTTTATTTTGTAGAATAATAGTGAAGACATTAAAACTATGAAATAACACATATGGAATCATGTAGTAAACAAAAAGTGTTTATATTTGAGATTCTTCAAAGTAGCCACTCTTTGCCTTGATGACAGCTTTGCACACTCTTGGCATTCTCTCAACCATCTTCATTAGGTAGTCACCTGGAATACATTTCAATTAAGTATGCCTTGTTAAATGTTAATTTCTGGAATGTATTTCCTTCTTAATCCGTTTGAGCCAATCAGTTGTGTTGTGACACGGTAGGGGTGGTATACAGAAGATAGCCTTATTTGGTAAAAGACCAAGTCCATATTATGGCAAGAACAGCTCAAATAAGCAAAGACAAATGACAGTCCATCATTAATTTAAGACATGAAAGTCAGTCAATGCGGAAAATGTCTAGAACTTTGAAAGTTTCGTCAAGTGCAGTCACAAAAACCATCAAGCGCTCTCATGAAACTGGCTCTCATGAGGACCGCCACAGGAAAGACCCAGAGTTACCTCTGCTGCAGAGGATAAGTTCCTTAGAGTTACCAGCCTCAGAAATTGGCAATTAACTGCACCTCAGATTGCACCTCACAGAGTAACAGACACATCTCAACATCAACTGTTCAGAGGAGACTGCGTGAACCATGCCTTCATGGTCAAATTACCTCAAAGAAACCATTACTAAAGGACACCAATAAGAAGAAGAGATTTGCTTGGGCCAAGAAACACGAGCACGGTATGGGATTGCTTAGCTGATGACACTGTCAGGGATTTATTTAGAATTCAAGGCACACTTAACCAGCATGGCTACCACAGCATTTTTCAGCAATATACCATTCCAACTGGTTTGCGCTTAGAGGGACTATCATTTGTTTTTCAACAGGACAATGACCCAAAACACACCTCCAGGCTATGTAAGGGATATTTGACAAAGGAGAGTGATGGTGCAGCATCAGATGACCTGGCCTCTACAATCATCCGACCTCATCCTAATTGAGATAGTTTGGGATGAGTTGGACCGCAGAGCGAAGGAAAAGCAGTCAACAAGTGTTCGTCGTGTGTGGGAACTCCTTCAAGACTGTTGGAAAAGCATTCCTCATGAAGCTGGAGAATGTGCAAAGCTGTCATTAAGGCATGGGTGGCTACTTTGAAGAACCTCATACATTTTTGTTTAACACTTTTTTGTTTACTACAGTACATGATTCTGTGTTATTTCATAGTTTTGATGTCTTCACTATGATTGTACAATGTAGAATATAGTAAAAATAAAGAAAAAACCCTTGAATGAGTAGGTGTCCAAACGTTTGACTGGCACTGTAAGTACATTACATTTAAGATCAAATTCACATGAAGTTTCACATAGATAAATCCCCAGAATACTGCATTGTAAATTACAGCATTTATCCAGGGTTTCACAGAACAGGATCCTTTGGTAAATGTACATATAACCTAAAACTGAAATATGGCAATCCATGCCATCTAGTGGCCATAAGGAATGAGAGCGTGTTGGAATCCATCACTAGACTGCAATGCATGAACAGACTGGTACAGTACATACAGACAGGCTCAGAGGTCTCATCCTTGAAGCAAATATGTGTGTGTGGTAATACAGGACAATGATAATTTAATTGCAGACATGCAGATACCTGTATTCATTGCTAGATAGTTAAATAATGGATATTAATTGGCGAATCCATCTGAAAACATACATGTCCAGATGATCCAGTCTGTAGAACAGTGGTCAGAAATGTTCAGTGGTCAGTCGGAAACACTATTTTCTCATTCCTCCTTTTGGCAGCAACACCAAAGCTTGTGCAGATATCTTTATTTCAGGTAAACTTTCTTCATGATCTTTTGCGTTGGCAAATAAAAAGACATACACATGAAAATAATTACCCTGAATCCTTGAAATTCCCACTATGATAACGTGACTGTATTTTTTAAAATGGAACAATCCTTAGATAAATTGTATAATCTCCCTTCGATTTGTTAATATTAATCAAGTAAATCATAAAAAAACACATGGACATGTAAATGTAAAAATATCAAAACAACTTCACATTTTGCAAGTATAATGCAGTTGCAGTCTTGGCATACATAAAATAAATGTAATTGAAGTCAAAGAGTGTTCCTGTGTTACCAAGATGTTGCAGAGGACATATATATACTGTAGTCAATATAATTTATATATTATACCTTTCCCTGCTGTCTGTTTCAGTCCTGTCTGTAACCAGCACACTGTATCATCTAGACCAGATTCCCTTAGAGAAGGGAACCTCTGCCACCTCAAGTGTCTTGGGCCTCCCACCCCTATGGGGCGTCAGCTCCCACTCAGCCCAGTCAAAACTCTTCTCTGTCCTGGCACCCCAATGGTGGAACAAGCTTCCCCCTAATGTCAGGACAGCAGAGTCCCTGCCAATTTTCCAAAAATGTCTGAAACACTACCTCTTCAAAAAGTATCTTAAATAAGACATTTAATTCATGCTATGCACTTGTGTTTTCCTACTAGCACTGACATTTGCTGATAACTTCTTTGAGGAAAAATGTACTTACTATGACTGTGATATGTGGTTGTCTGACCTAGGTATCTCAAGATGAATGCACAAAACTGTAAAGGTGTCTGCAGGCTTCCCATCCAAAACAGTTTTATGACTTTTTTCTTTGTTTTAGTCTTTGGCAAGGTTTTTTGGGGCTGTTAGTGCACACAAACATTTTTCGATGGAAGCCAAAGTCAGTAGCCAAAGTCGGTAACCAAACTTTACGCTCCTTCGTCGGTGATTGGTCAACAGTAGGGATTCTTCAATGCTGTCATTGTTAATGCTTCATGTTTGCTGTCATTCAACTAGAGATTAATCGTTTTCATGCTAATTATTTCACTTGAGAAATACTGCACCAAACTGCACCACTTAGATGTAAAGTTGAGCAACTAAGATCTCCTCAGAAAAAAGTCAAAATGAATGAAACATTTATTGAGTTATCATTAATTTTGGACTATTTTGATAAAGTGTATACTGGCTACGGCGTTTCAATATGGACAAACAGTAGTATTGCTGCTTTTTTCAAGCTTTTCAAGCGAAGGGCATTTATTTTTTTAAAGATCTTAATTTTTTTTGCCCATTTTCTCCCCAATTGATAGTTACAGTCTTGTCCCATCGCTGCAACTCCCGTACAGACTCGGGAGAGGCGAAGGTCGAGAGCCGTGTGTCCTCCGAAAACACGACCCAGCCAAGCCGCTCTGTTTCTTGACACAATGCCTGCTTAACCCGGAAGCCAGCCGCACCAGTGTGTCGGAGGCAACACTGTACACTTGGCAACCGTGTCATCGTGCATGTGCCCGGCCCACCACAGGAGTCGCTAGAGCGTTATGGGACAAGGACATCCCGGCCGGCCAAACCCTCCCCTAACCCGGACAACGCTGGGCCAATTGTGCGCCGCCCCATGGGTCTCCAGGTCGCGGCAAGCAGCGACATAGCCTGTACTCGAAACAGGATCTCTAGTGGCACAGCTAGCACTGCGATGCAGTGCCTTAGACCTCTGCGCCACTCGGGAGGCCCAAGCGAAGGTCTTTTAAGGGAGTATATGAACACTTATTCGGCTAAGCATCAGCCGAACCAAAGCATGCGGAAGGCTTAAGTCTCTTTGGATAAGAGTGTCTGCTAATTTATATTGAAAAAAATAGGGTAGTATAAACAGTTCCCATGTCTAAACATAACCAATGAAAAATACAGCCAGCTCAAGCTGACCATCTGACGTTATTATGGCTTGTGAATATGCTAAAGTATTATATTGAATGTTATAATACATACACTAATATAATTTACATGTGTTTTTATGACTACTGCCTTTTTTCTTAATCATATTCCAGAAAATATCCATGTTCGGGCAGGGCAGCTACATATCATATCTGCATCGACATACTATACTGTATGTACATTAATGCATTCAAAATGTTTGAGAACTTAAAAACAAAAACACTACAACATCACCATGAAAATCCGATTGTGATCGATGAAAGAGAAAAATCATTCCATTCCATATCAACACTCAACGCTATGCTGTACTTGGCAAATCCACACAGTGCTAAACAAAAGGGTCCCTGGAGTGGTAGGTTGCCAGACCTCTGGTAGTGGGGTGTACAGTATGTGTCCCAGAGACAGCAGAGGGGGAGTTGGCAGACTGGCAGGTCAGGTCCCTTTGCTGATGCCTGTTGTATGGTAGTCACCCTCCTTCATGGTCCCCAGCCACTCAGCTTGTCTTCTGAGCCTCCATGTGCAACATGGGCCACACTCCACATATAAACTGATTGAACACATTGTGGACAAGTGTTAGGTTATTGTTGATATTGTGGTACCATACAGATGTAGGATCTTAATTTGAAAAACCTCTTGTGTATCATAACCTGAAGGCAGTTCTGATTCTGAATGATCTTCAGGTATGATGAGTATTAGAGAAGGATGGAGGAGGGCTCTCCCAAACCTACTGCCCAACAGTGGGCAGGCATACATACATCCCTGGATGCAGACGTTATGTATATGAAGGTAGCTAATGTATAGAAAAGAAATTGCATCCCAAAAAAATGTCCTTATCGTAACCCTCAGTCCATAAATGCATACCATAGAACTTGAGTTATGACTGATTCTGAATGTCACACTCCACATACTCAACTATATTTTCTATTCCCAACATAAATAATCTACTTCTTCAAGAGGAATGTTCAGTATAAATATTGCTGGACTGTACAGGACAACTTAACAACAACACACTGAAGAGGGGAGATAGCAGCGTCATCTTCTGCTCAAAACCTCAAGCTCTCTAGGTGTGGGGTCTTAATTTGATCACCCTGTTGCAAGTAAAACTTGTAGAGCCTACATCTGTATACACAAGCATAGAACTGGGATGTGTTGAAGAACTGGGAGGATGAGAGCACGCTTACCTTTACTTTTGGTCTGTGTTTGAGGTAGATTGACCGTATCTGGAGGCTACATGACAACAGAACATATTACATTTTTCAGTAACAGATTCTTGTAGAAATCATCTGACCAAGATACCAGTCTGTTCTTAATCTAATTACGTTCTTCAAGCAGAATAAATACATTTTAGTGGGAACAAATACAATGAGCAAACAAACACAGTAAAAGCTTTATAAGACCTATAGAATATAGATGGTTCAGTGGATAGTTTACCTGAAGAGTATGTGTAGGTAGGAGCCCAGGCCTGTGAGGATGTGCCACCAGGCATGGAACTGTGTCACCGCCCCAACAACAGGGGGCAATCTCTGTCTGGTGGATCTAAAGGAGAGTGTGGAGTAGAGGGTTTTACATTTGATTCTGTCTACAAAATGTAGAATCTTAATTTGAGACAGTTTGCTACAGCAGGTAAATTATCCTGCAGCAACGGGAAATAGTAATTATTATGTGGATTATAAATATTGGACATTTTTGTAGAGATTGATAAAAAATGTTAAAGGAAATTCAAGTCTGAAATTTTAAAGTGGAAATTACAAACTTCAGAAGTCTTTTTAAACCTCAAATACAGGCCAAGTTAAAAACATTTTTGCATTGCAGGAAAGTTCTCCTTCAACATTAAGATCCTACATCTAGGGAAATGGATGTCCATATTCTGATGTCAGCGTGTGAAAATTGTTTGTATATTTACCTGAGTGAGTCACATGCCAGATTATCAATGTTCCACAACAGGAACCCCAGCAGGAAGACACTCAGGGAGATGTAACACATAGGTTTGAGCCAGGGGTACACCCTGCAGTTAAAAGACAAAGTCAGATGAGATGTATAAACAATGTTATAACATAGCCCTACTTCAGAGGAGGCTGGTGGGGTGAGCTATGGGAGGACAGGTTCATTGTGATGGGTGGAATGGAATCAATGGAACGGTATCAAACGCATCAAACATATGGAAACCACGTTTGACTCCGTTCTATTTATTCTATTCCAGCCATTACAATGAGCTTGTCCTCCTACAGATTCTCCCACCAGCCTCCTCTGCCCTACTTCGTACTGTGGTTTCTGAAAACGTTGTCATCCAGAACCACAAATATCAGCATAATAGCAGTATCCAATGTTGAGTGGCTATTATACAATTCAAACTTTGTAAGGATAACAAATGTACTGTTGACCTCTTAGTTATCAGTTAGTTTCCCAAACTACTGAGCCAAGATGCTACCACATTGCCACATACCATGTAACTATGAAGATAGAACGCATCACCAAGCAGGCTACAAGCGCACCATACATGACCTAAGGACACAAAAAGAAGAATCTTTTTCAGATCTGTGTCATATTTTACAGTAGCCTAATTCTGGTGTTTTCACCAGAACAAAGGTGAAATTAAGTATGAGGTGTTTAATGCACACGTTTTCAACCAGACTGCTCAAGCCCTAAAAAAGGATAACACTACAGCATGTACAAGGTTCAAACACGAGGTTGTGCTAAATCCATGCTCAAATAAAGACTGCTCTTTTGTGATGGTTGATGAGACGTATAAATGGATGGCCACAGTTGATGTATTGTATCTAAATGAGTAGCAAATCAAACTACATGCATCAGCTTGGTGTGAAACACTAACTGGTTGAAACAATATGCTGACAATATAACGTCCTCCAAAACAGACTGTTGAGGGCATGTTTATGACTGAACGTGTGCCACCATGGAGCAGTGGGGTTTAGTAGGCTAAGCAGAGAGGGCTCTGAAGTGTAAACAAAGGCTGCTTTGTCACTTTGTTTCTGTTGTTGTCGAGCAACACAGACACTTCTCTAGACTCTCAATATCCACAGCAACACTGGCTATTGTGGTGGTATGCTAGAGAGGAGTTTATATAAGTGTAACCTGGGCATGTAAGATTAGACAAAGCGATAGTCAAAAAGATTGTGTATGACATGTTGTACGACAAGTGACAACGCTGAAATATATTGTATTGCTGAATACAACTGCACAGAGACATCTCAAGTGACATGCCACAATAGCAATCTAACAGGACCTCATGTCTGGCTGTTTCCACTTTTAGCCAGGGGCAATATTTACTAATGAAACAGTGAAACCTAATACCAAACAAAGAGCATGCTCACTGAAGAGTGCAAATGTACTCTCTCTTACCTGGTGAAATACTGGCTCTTTCCATTGTAAATACACCTGGGGGAAAAAATTGAAAAAAAGAATGCAGATAGTGACATTAATTATTGACATACAGTAATGGAATGAAAATGGACACAACAGTTACAGTCAGGTCCAAAATTATTGGCACCCTTGGTAAAGAAGAGGAAAAAAATACTTCATAAAATAAATAATACAAATACTGAGCTATATTGTACGCACATTTTTAAAATTCTATTATTTTATACTAATACAATTGCTCAGAGAAAGATTTTGTTCAACAAGCAAAAAATAAAAATCTAAAATAATCTGCATATGCATTCTTCTTTCGATGCCAAACCCACCACTGGTGTGCGTGGCCAAAGAGCTCTATTTTCATGTTATTTGACCACAACACCAGTTCCAATCCAAGTGCCAATGCATTTTAGCAAACTCCAGGCGTTTACATTTGTTGTTCGCGCTCAATAAAGTATTTTTTCTGGCAACCCTTCCAGAGAGCATGGAGGTGGCGTAAACTTGGTCACCGGAAGATACATGAAAAAAAATCTGTAATTCTCCAACTTTGGCCCTTTGCCTCCCGAACCATCTTCCTTACTGTACGTGGGGACAAGATACACTTGCGTCCAATACCAGGAAAGTTTACCACTGTTCCAGTGGTTTTAAACTTAATTGTTGCCCTAATAGTGGTATAGATGTAGGATCTTAAATATGAGCCAGTTTGCTGCAGCAGGACAATAATCCTGCAGCAACAGGAAATGTGAATTATTATGTGGATTATAACTAATGAAAAAATGTTGTAGGGGTTGATACATTTTTCATTAGGGCAAATCAAGTCTGCCTTTTTAAACCTTGAATCCACAAGGGGATTTATGAGACACTCACCACACTGACTGAGACACTGAAGAACAATAACAATGTGATAGGAAATAAACTCAGAGTGTTTTCTTGCTTGAAGCATTCATATCTGTAACAAAAAATGAATTCAATTATCATTCCTCTCATGAAACACATATTTGTAATTATAGACATACTATATACAGTAAGGCTTTTGAGAAGGATCGAGAGCAAGATGATGAAAGATGCCCCAGTTAAAATGGAGGAAATCTAAGTGCCGCTGAATCCATAGACATCAGCTCAGTTACATGGCATCTACAACCACCAGAGACACAATATGTGCTTTCTTAGGGTGGATCAATTGGAGGGTTGGATTCACTTTTCATTGATCACATTACATTTTATATTGCCCTCAAATTACTTTCAGTGAGCTTTTGACCTGGGCTGCTCAATGGCATTGGCACTGTGAAAGCTGAAGAGCGTAAATCCATTATGTTGGGTACTTACAGACAGTAGACAAAGACACAGGTGCTGTAGATCATTGGCAGCTCATCCAGCAACTGTGGGGTCAGACAGCAGAGACAGAGAGTGATGTATAATGGGATGGTCGGCACGAGCCAAGACAGGACTATTGTTTTCTGTTTACTCCAGTGTCTGACCGAACTGCATGTGCATTCTTCAGGAAATTATGAGGTATCATTTTTTATGTCCTTAACAGCTGAAAAAGTCCATGTGATTTTGAGAACACAACTCTTCAATGGTGGATGCATACAGTGTGCTGACGAATCACAATTTATTTTTAGATACTAAAAGTCAGCTCACCTGCATCTCATATTGCAGCGTCATATGGAAGCACCAGGAACCAATGCCAACAGCTGGAAAAGAAGAAGAGATCACATCAAACAAGCAGCAGGAAGCATAGACATTCAAACCATTCACTCAAATAAACAGGAAGGCATCTTGATGATGTTCTTTTAAAATACTATGAAGTAGGGGTAAGTACTGTAAGTAGCCTTACACAAGCCTTGGCTTGTACGAGCCGGAACGGCTCATAGGAGCAGGAGCCCATCTCCTGTTTCTGGAGTATGAGGCAGCTTAATGTACAAGTAAATCAAATAAAAATGTATTGGTCGCTTACACAGATTTGCAGATTTTATCGCAGGTGCAGCGAAATGCTTATGTTTCTAGCACCAACAGTACATTAATATCTAGCAATACAATACACACAATCAAAAAATTAAGAAAAATAATATTAAGAAATATCAGAGCGAGCAATATATAGAATGTTTAGACAGTATACGGCAGGGTAGCCTAGTGGTTAGAGCGTTGGACTAGTTACCGAAAGGTTGCAAGTTCGAATCCCCGAGCTGACAAGGTACAAATCTGTCGTTCTGCCCCTGAACAAGGCAGTTAACCCACTGTTCCTAGGCCGTCATTGAAAATAAGAATTGATTCTTAACTGACTTGCCTAGTTAAATAAAGGTAAAATAAAAAATATGAATAGAAAATGTGTATACAACAGTAGTTATATAAGATGAGCCATGACTAGAATACAGTAATACAGTGGGAAGAACAAGTATATGATACACTGCCGATTTTGCAGGTTTTCCTACTTACAAAGCATGTAGAGGTCTGTAATTTTTATCATAGGTACACTTCAACTGTGAGACAGAATATAAAAAATCCAGAAAAAAGAAAACCAGAAAATCACATTGTATGATTTTTAAGTAATTCATTTGCATTTTATTGCATGACATAAGTATTTGATACATCAGAAAAGCAGAACTTAATATTTGGTACAGAAACATTTGTTTGCAATTACAGAGATCATACGTTTCCTGTGCAATACGGACTTTGCTCCCTCCAAAGATGTTCTATTGGGTTCAGGTCTGGAGACTGGCTAGGCCACTCCAGGACCTTGAGATGCTTCTTACGGAGCACTCCTTAGTTGCTTTGGCTGTGTGTTTCGGGTCGTTGTCATGCTGGAAGACCCAGCCACGACCCATCTTCAATGCTCTTTACTGAGGGAAGGAGGTTGTTGGCCAAGATCTCGCGATACATGGCCCCATCCATTCTCCCCTCAATACGGTGCAGTCGTCCTGTCCCCTTTGCAGAAAAGCATCCCCAAAAATGATGTTTCCCACCTCCATGCTTCATGGTTGGGATGGTGTTCTTGGGGTTGTATCATCCTTCTTCTTCCTCCAAACACGGCGAGTGGAGTTTGACCAAAAAGCTCTATTTTTGTCTCATCAGACAACATGACTTTCTCCATTCCTCCTCTGGATCATCCAGATGGTCATTGGCAAACTTCAGACGGGCCTGGACATGCGCTGGCTTGAGCAGGGGGACCTTGCGTGCGCTGCAGGATTTTAATCCATGACGGCGTAGTGTGTTACTAATGGTTTTCTTTGAGACTGTGGTCCCATGCTCTCTTCAGGTCATTGACCAGGTCCTGCCGTGTAGTTCTGGGCTGATCCTCACCTTCCTCATGATCATTGATGCCCACGAGGTGAGATCTTGCATGGAGCCCCAGACCGAGGGTGATTCACCGTCATCTTGAACTTCTTCCATTTTCTAATAATTGCGCCAACAATTGTTGCCTTCTCACCAAGCTGCTTGCCTATTGTCCTGTAGCACATCCCAGCCTTGTGCAGGTCTACAATTGTATCCCTGATGTCCTTACACAGCTCTCTGGTCTTGGCCATTGTGGAGAGGTTGGAGTCTGTTTGATTGAGTGTGTGGACAGGTGTCTTTTATACAGGTAACGAGTTCAAACAGGTGCAGTTAATACAGGTAATGAGTGGAGAACAGGAGGGCTTCTTAAAGAAAAACTAACAGGTCTGTGAGAGCCGGAATTCTTACTGGTTGGTAGGTGATCAAATTCTTGTCATGCAATAAAATGCAAATGAATTACTTAAAAATCATACAATGTGATTTTCTGGATTTTTGGCAGTGATCAAATACTTGTTCTCCCCACTGTACATACTGTATACAAAAAATATATAAAAGAACACCTGCTCTTTCCTTGACATAGGCTGACCACCATCCCTTATTGATGTCACTTGTTAAATCCACTTCAATCAGTATAGATGAAGGGGAGGAGACAGGTTAAAGGATTTTTAAGCCTTGAGACAATTGAGACGTATGTGTGCGATTGTGTATGTGTGCCATTCAGATGGTGAATGGGCAAGACAAAACATTTAAGTGCCTTTTAATGGTGTATGGTATTAGGTGCAGGGCGCACAGGTTTGTGTCAAGAACTGCAATGCTGCTGGGTTTTTCACGCTCAACAGTTTCCCGCTTGTATCAAGAATGGTCCATCACCGAAAGGACATCCAGCCAACTTGACACAACTGTGGGAAGCGTTTGAGTCAACATGGGCCAGCATCCCTGTGGAACGCTTTCGACACCTTGTGGAGTCAATGCCCTGACGAATTTAGGCTGTTCTGTGGGCAAAAATATACAGTACTAGTCAAAAGTTTGGAAACATACTCATTCCAGGGTTTTTCTTTATTTTGACTGTTTTCTACATTGCAGAATACTAGTGAAGACCTTAACTATGAAATAACACATATGGAATCATGTAGTAACCAAAAAAGTGTTAAACAAAAATATATTTGAGATTCTTCAAAGCCACACCTTTGCCTTGACAGCTTTGCACACTCTTGACATTTTCTCAACCAGCTTCATGAGGTAGTCACCTGGAATCCATTTCAATTAACAGGTGTGCGTTGTTAAAAGTTAAATAGTGGAATATCTTTCCTTAATGCGTTTGAGCCAATCAGTTGTGTTGTGACAAGGATAGGGGGGTATACAGAAGATAGCCATATTTGGTAAAATAGTCCATATTATGGCAAGAACATCTCAAATAAGCAAAGAGAAATGACAGTCCATCATTACTTTAAGACATGAAGGTCAGTCAATACAGAACATTTCAAGAACATTAAGTTTCTTCAAGTGCAGTCGCAAAAACCATCAAGCGCTATTATGAAACTGGCTCTCATGAGGACCGCCACAGGAAAGACCCAGAGTTACCTCTGCTGCAGAGGACATGTTCATTAGAGTTAACTGCACCTCAAAATAAATTCTTCACCGAGTTTAAGTAACAGACACATCTCAACATCAACTGTTCAGAGGAGACTGCGTGAGAGAGACATCTCCCTCAACGTCAACAAAACAAAAGAGCTGATCGTGGACTACTGGAGACATCCACATCGATGGAGCTGCAGTGGAGTGGGTCAAAAGCTTCAAGTTCTTCCACATGCACATCACTGAGGACCTAAAATAGTCCCTCCACACCGACAGAGTGGTGAAGAAAGCACAACAGCAGGGCTCTACACTGACCTTTTTGTACAAGGAGCAGACGTGTGCCTAAGTTGGAAAATGTAGGCGCACACAAAGAAATGTAGGATTTCAATGAAAGATATGAGGTAATAAAGCTAGAATCCTTAATTGTTCTAGGGGCACTGGTGCGCCTAAATAAAAATTCCAGTTCGCACAGAAAAATATTTAGGCCATTTGCGAGTAATATGGTCGCCCTGTAGAGCCCTGAACAGAGCCGTTTCGACCTCAGGAGGCTGAATAAATTCATCTTGGCCCCTAAGACCCTCACAAATGTCTACAGATTCACCTTTGAGAGCATTCGGTCTGACTGTATTACTGCCTGGTACGGCAACTGCACTGTCCACAACCGCAAGGCTCTCCAGAGGGTGGTGCGGTCAGCCCAACGCATCGGGGGCACACTGCCTTGATCTTCTTGGCCTTCCATATAAATCATACTAATAATTCCTGATGTGTATGGAGCACCTACCTGCCAGTCCCAGAAAAGAGTAGACGTAGCGGAACTCTAGGCCATCTTTATACGTCTGGATGGCACCGTAGATGGGAGGCAGGATCATAATCAGGTTGCTGACAGTGTTCCCTGTACAACAAGATAACAAACAGAGCAACTGTCAAAGGAAGACAAGACAACATGTAGTGTATGATAGCAAACAACAACCACAATCATTTGATGTCTGGTAGAATTTCTAATAGTGTGTCTCTTAGCAGATGGAAAACTAGAGAAAGAATAGTGTTTACATTCTGTAAGCAGGTCCAATTTATAAAATCAGTAGGATTTAGACTTGTGAAATTWGTTTTTATTTATAAGACCATTTTAGGAAAACTGCCATTTTATCTATGCTGTCTTCTAGCTCGAAAGGAAAATGCATAACAGCATGGTCCTTTAATTTCTCAGCCCCCTGGTCTTGGAATTTCCTCCAAGCCAACCTAAAAAACTACAGGACCTGGTGTCCCTGGACGAGGTCAAAGGACAAATAGATMAACAGGTTGTTAAGACATGTAGTTGTTTCTAGATGTCACTAGTTACTTATGTAAGGAAGCATGTTGTTTTACTTCACACACACCACAAACATGCCTGCACACACACACACACACACACATCCACTGTTTGTTTGCTGTTGTATTTGTGCTGTCGCCAGTGTCTTCTGTCTGTGTTGTCCGTTTTGTCTTCCATAGTTTTTTTTATCCCAGCCTCCGTCCCCACAGGAGGCATTTTGCCATCATTGTAAATAAGAATTGGTGCCTGGTTAAATAAATGTAGCATATTTAATTTGAAGATTTCACAACACCAAGTGATGGTTGATGATGCTAATGATCAACGATGCTAATGATTAGAATGTTGTTTCAAGTTGGAGCTTATATGCAAGAGGCAAGAGCTCTGAGGGCTAACTCAGTTCTTTGTTCAGTTAACATTGCTACACTGCTGTACTGTATTTGTTGCTTGCTTAGCTGCTGGATACAAAAGTAAAGGATTCTTGAAATCATATTCTTACAAATATATGTACAAGACAAGGAATATTGGATGTCTGTTGCACAATATTTATGTTTAACATTAGGCTGGTGCCCTACATTAGTAAGTTGTGTTGTACATTAGGCTGACTGACTTCAGGTCAAATAGCATTAGGCATTCCCCAAGGTGCTGTAGTCAGTAAAATGTCAAGAACTTTGGTGTTTAACGTTTTCATTAGTTTAACTTTAAGCAAACGTGAGGAGAATCTCCTGTTTAATGTATTCTGACCTCACTCGATGCTGCAAGCAGCGCTACTATTGTTCAGCTCTGCTGAGGTTTTGAAAAAGGAGATATAGCACATGTATGCCACACAATGAGGGTAAAAAATTGTGGTTGCCTCTTTGTCCGTATTCCACATTAGATTTACTGGATGTTGCACATTCCAGGCCTTTTATTCTACAACTTGGGACCCAATTTAAGAGCCAAGAGCCAAACCAACCATTGCTTCAAACTCTACTGATCGTGTGGAGTATCAGTGACATGGTCACTTTAATAATACAGTGTTCTACACATTTATAAGAGCTACATAAGAGCAAGTGTTCTGTTATCAGAGTATTAGTTCTAGGTTAGATGCTTTTTAATAATGCATTTTTTCCCTTCATATTATGCATGTGAATAGTCATTCAATCTAGTGTTTTCACCTTTCCAAGGTCAAGAAGAGAAGAGAAGACGAGTGTTGGGTCACTCAGTGTAATGTGGGTCATGTGTGAGTCAGAGATAGCGAGAGAAAATTAAAAGAGCAGTAGTTAAACACAGCTAAATCTGACCCACTTGGCAGTTTTGAAAATTGGCATCATTAAAAACATAATAAAGCCAACTGTATTATCATGTAGTTTTGCCATAACAGGACAGTGGGCGTGGGATTCTCAGAAAGCCTGTAGGGCAGTTTCTCAAACTTTTTGGGGCCAGGGATCTCTTTTGTAATAGCAAATTCACCAAGGAACAAGGACCCCCTCATAACTCAAGTGAGATAGTTTTACTGCTGCACTCACAATCCTTTATCACTCATATCATTCAAAAGGGTATCCAAAAGCAAATTACGAATGCTGAGTTGCAGGTTTTTATCTTGCAATGGAATGGAGCTCTTAGTGTTAAAGATAATTATCATGAATAGAAAAATGTTGCGGTGCCTGTGTAACATGCTGACTAAACCAGCCCCGCACGTGCGTCCGTGTGCGCCATCGCATGGATGTTGATTTTGTCCATCCACACCAGACGTGATCATGACACGCAGATTAAAATATCAAAACCAATTGTGAACCAACTATATTAATTTGGGGGCAGGTCAAAACGCACATGAAACATTTATAGACATTAGCTAGCTAGCTGTTTCTAGCTAGTTTGTCCTGGGAGATGAACATTGAGTTGGTATTTTACCTGACATGCATATGGTCCTCTTTTTAGCTAGTTCTTTGTATAATTTTCACCCAGAGTTTATTTTAGCACTTGGCTACGCATATGCTCGTTCAAACATGCGAGTGTGGTTGTGTGGTGTGGTTGAAACAATGATTTATATTAACACTAGATGACTAGCAGGGGACGCTGTTTTGAAGCTACAGTGCCTCCATCTTGGTACTCCCCCACCAATGTAAAAAAGATTTTAGAAGCTATATAAATGCATTTTTTAAATATAAAAAAACATTTTTTTTTTAAGTATATATATTTTAAAGTTCTAATGCTAATATCCACACTGCAACAAAAATGCTTAAATACATGTACTTTTGTCCTTGAAACATTTTAGTTAAATACTGTAGAATTCCAATCATTCCTACAGTGCCTTCAGAAAGTATTCACATCACTTGACTTTTTTCACATTTTGTTGTGTTACAAAGTAGGATTAAAATGTATTTAATTGTCTTTTTTGTCAACAATCTACACAAAATACTCGAATGTCAAAGTGGAAGAAAAATTCTAAAGTTTGATTTTCATTTTTACAAAACACTAATATTTCTTCATTAAACAWGTATTCAAACCTCTTGAGTCAATACATGTTAGAATCACGATTGGCAGTGATTACAGCTGTAAGTCTTTCTGGTTAAGTCTCTAAGTCTAAGCAACATTTACCCATTGTTCTTTTCAAAATTCTTCAAGCTCTGTCAATTGGTTGTTGATCATTACTAGACAAACATTTTTCAGGTCTTGCCATATATTTTCAAGTAGATTTAAGTCAAAACTGTAACACGCCCACTCAGGAAATGTCACTGTCTTCTTGGTAAGCAACTCCAGTGTAGATTTTGGCCTTGTTTTAGGTTATTGTCATGCTGAAAGGTGAATTAATCTCCCAGTGTCTGGTGGAAAGCAGACTGAACCAGTTTTTCCTCTAGGATTTTGCCTTTGCTAAGCTCCATTCCTTTTTCATCCTGAAAAACTCACCAGTCCTTAACGATTACAAGCATACCAATAACATGATGTAGCCAACACTCTGCTTGTAAATATGGAGAGTGGTACTCAGTAATGTGTTGTATTGGATTTTCCCCAAACATAGCACTTTGTATTCAGGACTAAAAGTGAATTGCTTTGCCACATCTTTTGCAGTATTAATTTAGTTCTTTCTTGCAGGATGCATGTTTTGGAATATTTGTATTCTGTCCTTTTCACTCTGTCAATTAGGTTAGTATTGTGTAGTAACTACAATGTTGTTTATCCATCCACATTTTTTTCCTATCACAGCCATTAAACACTAACTGTTTTAAAGTCACCATTGGCCTCATGGGGAAATCCCTGAGCAGTTTCCTTCCTCTCTGGCGACTGTGTTAGGAAGGACGCCTGTATCTTTGTAGTGACTGGGTGTATTGATACACCATCCAACTTTCACCATTAGCAAAGGGATATTCAATGTCTGCTTTTTCATTTTCACACATCTACCAATAGGTGCCCTTCTTTGAAAGGCATTGGAAAACCTCCCTGGTCTTTGTGGTTGAATCTGTGTTTGAAATTCACTGCTCGACTGAGGGACCTTACAGATACTTGTATGTGTGGGGTACAGATGTAACGGATGTGAAATGGCTATCTAGTTAGCGGTGGTGCGCGCTAATAGCCTTTCAATCGGTGACGTCACTTGCTCTGAGACCTTGAAGTAGTGGTTCCCCTTGCTCTGCAAGGGCCGCGGCTTTTGTGGAACGATGGGTAACGATGCTTCGTGGGTGACTGTTGTTGATGTGTGCAGAGGGTCCCTGGTTCGCGCCCGGGTCGGGGCGAGGGGACGCCATAAAGTTAAACTGTTACACAGACATGAGGTAGTCAGTCAAAAATCATGTTAAACACTATTATTGTGTACATGCAACGTATTATGTGACTTGTTAAGCACATTTTTACTCCTGAACGTATTTAAGCTTGCCATAACAAAGGTGTTGAATACAGTACTTATTGACTCAAGACATTTCAGCTTTTCATTTCTTTGGCATTTGAAGAACAAAATCAAAAAACATCATTCTACTTTGACATTGTGGATTATTGTGTGTAGGCCAGTGACAAAACCCTTAATTTAATACATTTTAAATTCAGGCAGTAACAACAAAATACGGAAAAAGTCTAGGGGTGTGAATTAGTGATGCGTGGGTTGACTCATAACCCGCAGTCCCCCCAGTTATATCCGCGGGGCTGACGGGTTTAGGGTCATTCAATATTGTTTGGATGAAGGGCGGGTGTGTGGCGGGCATGTTGAATAAAGAGAAAACAGTACCTTAAAAAATCCAGAAATGTATATTTCTTGTGCAATTTATATCTATAGGATACATTGAGGTTTTTCTTTCATTATTTTAGGCTATCTGGCATTAGTGCGTAAGCCTAAGGTTTAGGGTCAAACTGTATGCAGGCCAAATAGGCTACACGCCTTTCGCCAAATGTTTTTGGGAACGGGCAGAAAAAGTTTATGTCAATCCACAGAGGCAAAAGGGAAAATGTCGGAGTTTAATTCAATAAGAGAAAAGCTGAAGAGGGCCAGAAAAGTCATGTTTGGGAAAGATTTGGTGAAGTGGTAAAAGAGGACGTGTGATGATTGTGATGGCTATACAAACTCGACAGTCACAAGATAGGGAACTGTAGCCTACCGTTCAGATGGGTTAAATGGAAACTGAAATCTGGTCTTTAACCTCTCACTAGCCTTAATATTAACTCCTGCAGAATTAAGCATTTCTTGCAGTACAATTATACACCAAATCTAGGCAAAATGTTTACTTGGGAACATGAGTGGAGAAATTATTTATTTCTTTTAGCATCTTGAGAGAATGTGAATGCTCAGTTAGATACCATCTGTAGAGGTGCTATCTTTATCAGCATCAAAGCTGATAGTATTTCAACTACATATGCATCCAAACCAAACTGAAATCTTAACAGAAAGATGTTGGGTCGTTTTCACAGCTTTCTATTTGCTTACAACCAGTCAAACTGATGTCATTTGGAAATTTTGCACAGGAAATATTTCCCTTTGTTGTTAGACTATTGCAGTTTCTCCACGGTCCCTAAACACCTTTGCTCTGTGAAAGATGACATGGAAAACTGTCAACTAGATTGAACCATTCATTCATTCTATTAATTTATGATATTAATCTGGTGAGCAAGGATTTATTTAGTCTTCTAGGTCAACATATACATCACAGAAGAGAAGCTGCATGTATCTCATTATAGACAAGTTGACTAACAATTAGCCTACCAAAAATATCAGGAATTAAAGCAGAAACATATCTAAATCTAAATCAGGCAACAACAAAAAAATACTGCATCCCCAAGTAAAAAAAATTGTTCCACTATCTTTGTAGCCTACAGCGCATTTTCTATATTAGAGGGTAGTGGTCGGGTGTGGGCCTCAGATTTTCACTTTATCACATGTAGTCGGGCGGTTGTGGATGGGTTGTTAGCAATTGCTGGTGGGTGCAGGTGAACAAGAAGCTGACCCTCAGGCGCACCACTAACTAGTGTAAATACTTTCTGAAGGGACTGTATGGAGGACTGCTCCTTCTGGGGAGTGGCAATATGGCCAACCGGTGGCCTCAAAGCCTCTGATTGGCCAATGCATCAGCAATCCAGGGTTTATATACATCATTGAATAACATGTCGGCTATGTGCACATTTATTTTGCAACGTTCCAGCGCGCAGCGTGACCGGTGAGGTTTGCAAGAGACTGTGAGAAAGGGGGATACCTATTCAGTTGTACAACTGAATGCATTCAAATGAAACGTGTCTTCGCATTTAACCCAACCCCTCTGAATCAGAGACGTGTGGGGGACTGCCATAATCGACATCCACATGTTCGGCGCCCCGGAACAGTGGGTTAATTGCCTTGCTCAGAACGACAGATTTTTACCTTGTCAGCTCTGGGATTCGATCCAGCAACCTTTCGGTTACTGGCCCAACGCTAGGCTACCTGCCGAAAGAGTCTATATACTGTCCCAAAATGAAGCTGAAGCTATCTTGTGGCGCATTTCATTGTACACATGCGCCAAACTAGCGATTTTTTTATGTGCCGTATAGCCTATTACAGTAGCATTCTTATAAACAGTTAGGCCTACTTGAAAGAGCGCGGTGCTGCTGCAGGTGCAAGTGAAGTTGTGACTCATTAGCCGGTCTGGCATCGTCCTAGGCAAGAAGTACTGTCGAGATGACGACACTAATGGTAACTTCTACCTTACCGGTATAAAACATAAAAGCTGTATTTAAATGTAGAGATAAGAGTCATGATCTAGCCTTCTGGCGCGAGCGTACGGGAATGGCACCACCAGGCATAATGTTTACGCTATTTCTGAGACAGCTTTCCGCACGGAGCCACATCCGTATTTATTGCATAAATTTTTGTTTTCTATTACTAGTTTTGCAATAAGCATGGTGTCAGCTGTACTTACAGAATTCTGCGATGTAGAAAGAGACGACATAATTATCCTCACACCAATCTAGCGTTGAGGTTGGCCGCCCCCAGTATCCCAGCCTGTCTGCGGATGGAGCCATGATGGAAAAAACGATCGGGGAGTTCTGTGTTGTTGCAGTCCAAACACTTAAAAGACACACCCTATCCCCTCAGCCCTCAAATGAAGTGGACACTTCTGATGACGTATCATGACGTCTGACGAGTATACACTTACAGGGCGAGGGAGGAAGGAATTATTTTTGTGTGTGTGAGAGTTAAGGAGGAGTGCAGAATCTTTAGTACTAACGATCCTCCATCCCCTCAGTTACAACCAATTGTATGTATTAACCCTAGATGACTGACAGGGGGCGCTGTTTTGAAGCCACTGCGCCGCCATTTTGGTACTCCATAGTAAAATATATACAGTACCAGTCAAAAGTTTGGACACACCTACTCTTTCCAGTGTTTTTCTTTATTTTTACAATTTTCTACATTGTAGAATAATAGTGAAGACATCAAAACTATGAAATAACACATATGGAATCATGTACCGGTACCCCCTGTATGTACCGGTACCCCCTGTATATAGCCTCGCTATTGTTATTTTACTGCTGCTCTTTAATTATTTGTTACTTTTATTTTTTACTTATTTACTTTATTTTTACTTAGGAGGTATTTTTCTTAAAACTGCATTGTTGGTTAAGGGCTTGTAAGTAAGCATTTCACTGTAAGGTCTACCTACACCTGTTAGTTTCGGCGCATGTCACAAATAACATTTGATTTGATGTAGTAACTAAAAAATTGTTAAACAAATCAAAATATATTTTATATTTGAGACTCTTCAAAGTAGCCACCCTTTGCCTTGATGACAACTTTGCACACTCTTGGCATTCTCTCAACCAGCTTCATGAGGTAGTCACCTGGAATGCATTTAATTTAACAGGTGTGCCTTGTTAAAAGTTAATTTGTGGAATTACTTTCCTTCTTAATGCGTTTGAGCCAATCAGTTGTGTTGTCATAAGGTAGGTGTCACGTCTACTCCCGCTCCCCCTCTCCAGCACTCAACGTCGCCGGTTTACTAATCCCTGGCTCTGACTACCATCATTACGCACACCTGGCACCATCATTATGCGCACCTGCGCCTCATTATGAGACTCACCTGGACTCCATCACTTCACTGAATACCTCCCCTATATCTGTCAATCCCTTTCATTCCCTGGCAGTATTAGTTATGTGTTTCATGTCCAGACGCTACTCTTGTTTTGTATAGTTCCATGTTTATTGTATTATTAAACTCACCTCCTGCACTTGCTTTTTGACTCCCAACGTCTCCTTTACAAAATATTGCCTTGACAAATGGAAGCAGCAGGAAATCAGGACATCTCCCAGACAGTCGAGGAACAGGGATACCTACTTTGTCAACACCACGACCAGCTGGCACAACTGGAGAAGGCTATGGAAGAGGTTCTTCGCAGTCTTCAACGTCTCGAACATATCCGAGAGGCGTTGCCTTCAACTAGCGGAGGATACTCTGCCAACCGGGCCGACCCAGCGAGCCAGTACACCAGTCCATTCAGCAGTCCGCCCAGGTCAGCAATGCCTGTTTATCCCTCCCGGATAAATATGACGGAACCCCATCGAAATGCCGTGGATTCCTACTCCCCACCACAAGAGGTCCAAGGTTGCCACGGTTATTTCTCTGCTGACTCTACGACCGTCTGGGAGAGAGGAGAGGAGGAGCTGGCTTCGTATTAGGAGTTCATGGCTCTGTTCAGAGGTATCTTCGATCATCCACCGGAGGGCAGAGAGGGGGGTGAGCGCCTATTCCAACTACGACAGGATTACCAGACCACTGCCGAGTATGCGCTTACCTTCCGGACAATAGCAGCATCCAGCGGATGGAATAAGCCGGGGCTCCATATGCTATTCAGAAGAGGACTGCACGAGGAGGTCCAGACGGAACTGGCATGTAGAGACGACAACCTCTCCTTGAACGTGATGGCCATCCGCCTGGATAACCTACTTCGGGAACATCGGTACCCTCATCGCTTCTCTCCCTCCCTCAGTGACCACTCTATATCAGACCCTGAACCCATGGAGGTAGGGGTCACACGCCTCCCCGCGGCTGAGTGACGCAGACTGAAACAGCTGGGGCTCTGTCCCTATTGTGGTCAAGGGGGGCACCAGCTTCAGCATTGTCCAGTACGTCCCAACTTGGGATCCATGAGAGCAGAGGGACAGTCAAGTGATTTACCACCTCCTGGGGCAGGTGTGAGTATCCCATTTTCATCAATTTCTGACAAACCCTTTTTAGTGTCGATCACACTAGCTGGCTGTCCCTCATGTACTGTTTCTACAGTGCTAGTGGATTCCGGTGCTGCGGGGAACTTTATTGGCCAGACCCTTGCCTCCTCTCTGAACATCACCTCATACCCGCTCTCCTCTCTGTTTCAAGCCCTTGATAATTGGCCACTAAGATCCGGAACCATCACACACATCACCACACCACTCACCCTAACCGTGGAGTCCATTCATCAGGAAAATATTCCCTTCATCATTAGTGCACCAGCTCACAAGATCAGCCTCCCAAGGCTCCAACGCCATAACCCCAACATCTCATGGTCAAGGATGAGAATCACGGACTGGTCACCCGAATGCCGGGGGACCTGCTTCCCATCCCCTCTTGAGTCTTAGCCCCTGTGGTCTAGGACCTAGATGTGGACATTCGCCAGGCTCTGGAGAGGGAACCCGCACCCACTACCGGTCCTCCTGAGCGCATCTACATTCCCACGGTGATAAGGGATCCCTCTCTCTGGTCTCCCTACTGCTCTCTAGGTCGCTGAAGTGCTGTTCCAGCAGGTCTTTGGGCATTCTGGTCTTTCGAAGGACATAGTCTCCGACTGAGGCCCCCAAGTCACATCACGGGTATGGAGAGCCTTCATGGAGAAGTTTGGGGTCACGGTCAGCCTCACTTCCGGGTATAGTCCTCAGTCTATAGGGGTGGTATACAGTAGATAGCCCTATTTGGTAAAATACCAAGTCCATATTATGACAAGAACYGCTCAAATAAGCAAAGAGAAACGACAGTCCATCATTACTTAAAGACATGGAGGTCACTCAATATGGAACATTTCAAGAACTTTGAACGTTTCTTCAAGTGCAGTAGCAAAAACCTAACGCTATATTGAAACTGGCTCTCATGAGGACCGCCACAMGAAAGGAAGACCGACAGACATCTCAACATCAAGTGTTCAGAGGAGACTGCGTGAATCAGGCCTTCATGGTCGAATTGCTGCAAAGAAACTAATACTAAAGGATACCAATAAGAAGAGACTTGCTTGGGCCAAGAAACACAAGCAATGGACATTAGACTGGTGGAAATCTTTCCTTTGGTCTGAGTCCAAATTTGAGATTTTTGGTTCCAACCGACACGTCTTTGTGAGATGCAGAGTATGTGAACGGATTATCTCCACATGTGGTTCCCACCGTGAAGCATGGAGGAGGAGGTGTAATGGTGTGGGGGTGCTTTGCTGGTGACACTGTCTGTGATTTATTTAGAATTCAAGGCATACTTAACCAGCATGGCTATCACATCATTCTGCATTCTGCGCATTCCATCTGGTTTGCGCTTAGCGGGACTACCATTTTTTCCCCCAGCAGGACAATGACCAAAAACACCTCCATGCTGTGTAAGGGCTGTTTGACCAAGAAGGAGAGTGATGGAGTGCTGCATCAGATGACCTGGCCTACACAATCATCCGACCTCAACCCAATTGAGATGGTTTGTGATGAGTTGGAGCGCAGAGTGAAAGAAAAGCAGCCATCAAGTGCTCAGCATATGTGGGAACTCCTTCAAGACTGTTGGAAAATCATTCCAGGCGAAGCTGGTTGAGAGAATGCCTGGTTGAGAGAATCATTCCAGGTGAAGCTGGTTGAGAGAATGAGTGTGCAAAGCTGTCATCAAGGCAAAGGGTGGCTACTTTGATTTGTGTAAAACTTTTTTTGTTACTACATGATTCCATATGTGTTATTTCATAGTTTCGATATCTTCACTGTTATTATACAATGTAGAAAATAGTAAAAATAAAGAAAAACACTTGAACGAGTATGTGTGTCCAAAACTTTGACTGGTAGTGTATATCTTTTTGGGGAATAATAAGAATACCTTACTGTTCCCACTACAACAACAAAAAATACCTAAACACATTTGATTGAAATACTGTAGAATTCCATTAATTCCTGTGGCGGACTGCTCCTACTGAGGAGTACCAATATGGTGGCCGGTGGCTATGAAGTCTCTCATTGGCCATTACATAGCATAAGCACTCCAGGGTTTATACACATAATTGGTTTACAACCAACCTGGTACAGGTGAGGTTTGCTTGGGCAGGTTACTGCAGAAACATACTGACATTCACAACAGAGTTTTCTTAAATGTATCAGTGGTATAGGCCACTTTCTGGTACTCATCCTGGCAAATGGTACAACATTGATTGTGCTTTTGAATTCATTCATGTTATTACTGTGTAATTAACTTTAAACCATGTAATTAAATACATTTAAAAAAACAGGTGATTTATATACGATAATCATTTTTGACACTTTAAAATGCCGCATGAGCTTAGTTCAACTGTTGTTCCCCATCAGAACCCAAAATATAGGCATGTTTTACTCTATTGTTTGTTAACAATACAGGCCTAATTGTAAACAAACACTGTATAGTCTTAAAACATGGTTCAAACTATCATTTTGATATCATCGATGGTCAGTCCTTGCATCCATAGCTCTGTCTATGAATTTGAAAACGGTTACATTTCTCCAGCCCCGTCACTTATCCCTTTACCAAAACAGTGGCTGGGTAAAGATTTTTTATTGATTGAACTGCAGATTGCCCCTTTAAGTGTATTCTATTTATTTATTGTGAAATATAGCCTATACTGCTTTGTTCCTTACAAAGGTTCAGATGACCGGTACAAATAGAGGACGCAGGAAGCTGTGACATACTAGCCAGAAATGCCAGTTTATAGGTACACTGAAAAATAGTAGAGGGATTGAAAACTTGGTACAAAACATCTGCATAAAGTGCAGGTAATAATTTCTGTCTTGTCCTTCTAGATCTTCATCATGATGTTAACAAGATGGTATTAAGATGGACCAGCTTGAACTTGAGAAAAGTAAGTCAACCAACATCTGATGAATGGTAAGCCTTCTACAACATTCTTGACATAACTCTCTGCAAGTTTAGTTCAGTTGACATAACTCTCTGCAGGTTTAGTTCAGTTCTCAACACTGGGGACACTCAGGGGTGCAAGCTTAGTCCCCTCCTGTACTCCCTGTTCACCCACGACTGCGTGGCCAAGCACGACTCCCAACACCATCATTAAGTTTGATGACACAACAGAAAAAAAGGCATAAGTTAAATCCTGAGATTACAGACTAGTACTAAAACACTTGAAGTAGGCATTCTAGAGTTAAGTCAACAAGTTACTYTACTGATCACCAACAACGATGGGACAGCCTATAGGGAGGACGTCAGAAACCTGGCAGTGTGGAGCCAGGACAACAACCTCTCCCTCAACGTGAGCAAGGCAAAGGAGAGGATCGTGGACTACAGGAAAAGGAGGGCCGAACACGCCCCCATTAACAACGACGGGGCTATAGTGGAGCGGGTCGAGAGTTTCAAGTTCCTTGGTGTCCACATCACCAACAAACTATCATGGTCCAAATACACTAAGACAGTCGTGAAGAGGGCACAACAACACATTTTCCAAGATTTGGCATGGGTACCCAGATCCTCAAAAAGTTATACAGCTGCACCATCAAAAGCATCCTGACCGGAAGGCAACTTCTCTGCCTCCGACCGTAAGGCGCTACAGAGGGTAGTGCGTACGGCCCAGTACATCACTAGAGCCAAGCTTCGTGCCATCCAGGACCTATATACTAGGTGGTGTCAGAGGAAGGCCCAAAAAATTGTCAAAGACTCCAGTCACCCAAGTCATAGACTGTTCTCTCTGCTACCGCACGGCAAGCAGTACCACGCCAAGTATCACGCCAAGTCTAGGCCCAAAAGTCTTCTCAACAGCTTTTACCCCCAGCCATAAGACTGCTGAACAATTAATCAAATGGCCATCAGGCCTATTTACATTGACAACCCAGCCCCCCCTTTATTTTTACACTGCTGCTACTCGCTGTTTATTATCTATGCATAGTCACTTTACCCCTACCTACATGTACAAATGACCTCAACAAACCTGTTCCCCTGCACATTGACTCGGTATTGGAACCCCTTATATATAGCATTGTTATTGTTATTTTATTTAGTAAGCTCATGAAAGCAATTGAACATGTTTAATTCACACAAACTTCATCTGAAAGTTTCAGTATTGATTATTTACAGTAATCTCAGTAAGAAATATGCTAGCATGATTGCCATTGCTAGCTAGATAACTAGCTAAAACGGTTGCCTAGCAACAAACATTTTAAGAAGATTTGTAAGAAGATATTTGAGAAGTTCCAAAGAAAATTATGAAATCTTAAGATTGTTGAGGAATTGCACTTACAAACTATCTTATGAACTTCTTTTTTCTCAAGAAGTTGCTTCAGTTTTTGCATAAGAAGTGTTTTTGTGAATCTGGGCCATAATCATAGGCTCATAGTCCTCAATGGAAGGCCCTGCAGCTTGGGCACGGCCCTAAAACGGTTATCTGTCAGATTGAGGATCTGGATGTTAGTCATGACCGTGGTCAGCAGGTTGTTGGACAAGCTGAGATCTTGGAGCCTGTTGCTGCTCAGGTCCACATCAGCCAGGGGCAGGCCAGAGAAGCAGCCCGGGGCCAGCTCCTCCAGGGTGTTGTGGCTCAGGTCCATGGTCTCCAGGTAGAGCAGCCTGAAGAAGGTGCTGCTGTTGAGTCTTGAGAGGAGGTTGTTGCTGAGGTCCAGGCTGACCAGGGTGGTGTACCCTAGCCCAGAGACGATGGTGTGGATGGCGCTGGAGGACCGGTCCGGGGAAGGAATCCAGAGGGATGGAAATGGGGACCACCAGACCATGACCTCGGCCCACCCCACTACGGTCCACCCTGGTCAGGCTGAAGCTGTCGAACAGACTGAAGCTCTCCACTTCACAGAGACAGCCCGGGTGGCAGCACGTCACTGCAGACACGTAGTGGAGGATGAGCAAGAACCAAACCCTCACACCCAGGAGACTGGACATTGCAAAGACGCAAAATGTTTTAATTAAATATTATTTTAATTTAACTAGTTCATTACATTCTTCTTCAAGTATTTCACAAGAGTTTGGTTATTTAGGAGTCTATGAAGACCTACATTATTATGCTCTTTAAATCAGCACTTTTTCTCTTAGAATGAATTGAATGTCAAGTTCAATCAAATGTTCACATGCACAGAGATAATTAACATTAAAAGTTTTTATATTTCTGTTGTCAAATGAGATATGAAATGCTAAGGAAGGTAGGTTTTCAATAGAAATTGTGATATGGTATTTGGTCAGAGTAAATAACTTCTGTGAGTGAAGCAGGAGCTTAACCTGATGGTTGTAAATCAAAAAAGTGTCTGTATTCATTCATCCACCATGTATGCATCTCTCATAATCTCACATGGAGGGATTACATTTAGAGCCACTAAATATTTTTTGTTAAAAGAACACATATCAGTCTAATATCGTCAATTAACACTAGCAAATATTTTTACTAATATGCTGGCTGTCAATGTATCTTAGGTTGTTTTCAAGCGTGGTCCCTTTCAGTAAATATTTTTGAACTCAGTCCGGTTCGCTTACTTTTTTGTGCAGTGTGAACACTCCAAATGGAACTCAGACCCCTCAAAGAGGAAAAAAAACAAACTGAGACAATCTCCAGAGGTGGTCTGAGTTCAGTTCGCTTGATTTTCACGGTCGGTTCCCTTTTTTAGCTCCCCAGGTTCGCTTGTCATTATTCCCGTACCACACTAGACTAGCGCAACACTGTTTCCCCTGCCATAAACCCTCACATCGGTGCCACAAAAGAGAGAAGTTGATGATGTGCAGGTTCCCTGAAAAAAATGTGTGCTGTTTCTAGATATTGATTAGCGATTGTCAAGGATACACAGAAATTCCAAAATGTATGGAGTTTTTAGTTCAGATTATTTGTTTGCCATATGTGATCTATAGCCTAAGAGAGCTTCATAAACTGTTTATTGATAGTGGGGTTTGAATAGTGTGAGAAGAAAACAACATATTTGGAGAGATTCACAACATAGGGTACAAAATCTATTCTAGCGCTTAAAGGGGCAGTAGCCTACTTTGGGTGTACAATTTTCAATTACAGCATTATTTATTCTGAAGTTATTATATTTCTATGTATTCTGTTACCAATCATGTAAATGTTAATAGTATCTTCTGATTACAATTATTATGTCTCATATTTTAACATAGGTATATCTAGCTGTCCGATAACGCATTCTAATTGAATGGCTTGCACTTTGTAAAAACCCAGTGAACTGGCAAAAGAGTTGAGTCCTCATTCAAAGGCAAGGGCAGTGTAAATACAAAGCACATTAGACATGTGTCATTCTTGTGGCCCTGTGCTCTAGAGAATGTCACACTGCTCAGATGTCTCATCATGTCAACCGGAGTGGTCACACCTGTCCCAGTCTCTGTTCCTGGAAGGGATCAGCTGTGCAGTATGTGTGTGTGCACGCTCTGTGGCATCATGGGGAAATACCTGCCCAGGGGGCAGCATGGGGCACCAGGTGTGGCTGTACAAAGCAGAGCTTATTCACTGAAATCTTCCATATACTATAAGCCAACCAACCCTATATGAACTCTGGAACTTGAATGAGCTCTTCCTAAATTCACCTAGTATTTTTGCATTAGCAATTAAACTACTTTGTGTATTATTTGGTTACATATTGGATCAAAAAAGTTGGTACACTCAAACTGTTGTAGTAGTGCACACATAGGTCTAAAGGCCTTTTTCCTTTTCTCTTTCAATAGAATATTCCTACTTGGAACCTTAAACCACACTTGGCAGTGAAATTGCTAGAGAGAACATAAAACAGGAGGGTGTTGTTCTAAATGTTGGGGGSACAGATTTGTTGCCAGCATGACTAAGACAATAACTGCATTTTGGTTTTATTTAGGAAATGGACACAGTATCTTTGTTCACTAATTTTAAGTGCAACCTTATCTTTGACTTTGAAGGGTATAAATTCATTTAATTAATTAACAGACTTATTTTAAAATGAGTGCATATACAGAGTGCATTATCTTGACAGTCCTGACAACATTTCTCCTTTCACAGCCTCTACAGATAGATGTGGAGTAAGCCAGTAATTTACCACAATAGAGGAGACCTGTTGTTATCACCTCATCTACAATTACCTCATCCCTTTCCTTTCTCTGCTCTACCATTCTCCCACCACCACCATTTGATTTCACATGTGTGCACAGCATCACTAATTTAAACTACATCCTGTATCCTTTCTTTCAGGATCAAGAGTTGTGTATGGGCCATTGTATTATCATCTTCACAGATAGATGTTGCTTTTTGGTCATCAAATGAAAGGGAACTGCATTGAGGATTCTGCATTAAATGATTCACTTGACAAAAAACGAAATCCTTTATTGCAACACAGTAGTAATGTAAGCCATGTAGACTATGGAATCTCTCATGTTCAGATCGTTAGCCTACAACAGGGAATCACAGACAGAAATTGTATGCTTGTGATCACCGATCCGTTACAATGTTTTTGAAATGATATGCTATCCGTTAAAATGTTTCAGAGAACTGCTATCCGTTACAACTGGGGTTCTTAAACTTTTTCAGCCTGGGACCCAAATGAGAAATTCCGTGTTTTCCTGGGACCCAAGCTTAGGAACATATGCAACTATAAGTAAATATCGGTACATTTCATTGCCATTATGCCTAAAAAAAATGCAATATAGACAAAAACAAATAACAATGAAATACCCATGAATATATTTTCATGTTTATTTTCCCCCGTTAAAAACACTCTTACATACCTGTCTAGGTTGGAACTGTTGCTGTTAAAATACAATAAATAATTTCATTCTGAACTGGAATAAACAGATTGATCACATCACACAGATGTATAACAGAACACACACACTTTTTGCTTTTTGATCGTGCAACTCAAAGTATTCTGTATACATCTGGCCCTTCTGTGTTAACAAACCTCCAAACGAGCTTCAACGCCATACAACACTCCTTCCGTGGCCTCCAACTGTTTAAATGCTAGTAAAACGAAATGCATGCTCTTCAACCGATCGCTGCCCCCACCCGCTCGCCCGTCCAGCATCACTACTCTGGACGGTTCTGACTTAGAATATGTGGACATCTATAAATACCTAGGTGTCAGGCTAGACTGTAAACTCTCCTTCCAGACTCACATTAAGCATCTCCAATCCCAAATTAAATCTAGAATCAGCTTCCTATTTCGCAACAAAGCCTCCTTCACTCATGCTGCCAAACATACCCTTGTAAAACTGACTATCCTACCGATCCTTGACTTCGGCGATGTCATTTACAAAATAGCCTCCAACACTCTACTCAGCAAATTGGATGCAATCTATCACAGTGTCATCCGTTTTGTCACCAAAGCCCCATATACTACCTACCACTGCGACCTGTATGCTCTCGTTGGCTGGTCCTCGCTACATATTCGTCGCCAAACTCACTGGCTCCAGGTCATCTATAAGTCCTTGCTAGGTAAAGCTCAGCCTTATCGCAGCTCACTGATTACCATAGCAACGCCCACCCATAGCACGCGCTCCAGCAGGTATATTTCACTGGTCATCCCCAAAGCCAACACCTCCTTTGCCTYCCTTTCCTTCCAGTTCTCTGCTGCCAATGACTGGAACGAATTGCAAAAATCACTGAAGTTGGAGACATATCTCCCTCACTAACTTTAAGCATCAGCTGTCAGAGCAGCTTACCTATCGCTGCAGCTGTAAACAGCCCATCTGTAAATAGCCCATCCAACCAACTACCTACCTCATCCCCATATTTGTTTTTGTTTTTCTGCTCTTTTTGCACACCAGTATTTCTACCTGCACATCTTCATCGGCACATATATCACTCCAGGGTAAATTACTCAATTGTAATTACTTTGCCACTATTGGCCTATTTATTGCCTTACCTCCTTACTTCATTTGCACACACTGTATACAGATTTTTCTATTGTGTTATTGACTGTACGATTGTTTATCCCATGTGTAACTCTGTGTTGTTTTTGTCACACTGCTTTGCTTTATCTTGGCCAGGTCGCAGTTGTAAATGAGAACTTGTTCTCAACTGGCCTCTCCTGTACTCCCTGTTCACCCACGACTGCGTGGCCATGCACGCCTCCAACTCAATCATCAAGTTTGCGGACGACACTACAGTGGTAGGCTTGATTACCAACAACGACGAGACAGCCTAAAGGGAGGAGGTGAGGGCCCTCGGAGTGTGGTGTCAGGAAAATAACCTCACACTCAACGTCAACAAAACAAAGGAGATGATTGTGGACTTCAGGAAACAGCAGAGGGAGCACCCCCCTATCCACATCGACGGGACAGTAGTGGAGAGGGTAGTAAGTTTTAAGTTCCTCGGCGTACACATCACGGACAAACTGAATTGGTCCACCCACACAGACAGCGTTGTGAAGAAGGCGCTGCAGCACCTCTTCAACCTCAGGAGGCTGAAGAAATTCGGCTTYTCACCAAAAGCACTCACAAACGTCTACAGATGCACAATCGAGAGCATCCTGTCGGGCTGTATCACCGCCTGGTACGGCAACTGCTCCACCCACAACCGTAAGGCTCTCCAGAGGGTAGTGAGGTCTGCACAACGCATCACTGGGGGAAAACTACCTGCCCTCCAGGACACCTACACCACCCGATGTCACAGGAAGGCCATAAAGATCATCAAGGACAACAACCACCCAAGCCACTGCCTGTTCACCCCGCTATCATCCAGAAGGCGAGGTCAGTACAGGTGCATCAAAGCAGGGACCGAGAGACTGAAAAACAGCTTCTCTCAAGGCCATCAGACTGTTTAACAGCCACCACTAACATCGAGTGGCTGCTGCCAACATACTGACTCAACTCCAGCTCACTTTAATAATGGAAATTGATGGAAATTGATAAAAAATGTATCACTAGCCACTTTAAACAATGCCACTTAATATAATGTATCTGTATATACTGTACTCTATATCATCTACTGCATCTTGCCATCTTTATGTAATACATGTATCACTAGCCACTTTGAACTATGCCACTTTATGTTTATATACCCTACATTACTCATCTCATATGTATATACTGTACTCGATACCATCTACTGCATCTTGCCTATGCCGTTCTGTACCATCACTCATTCATATATCTTTATGTACATATTTTTTATCCCTTTACACTTGTGTGTATAAGGTAGTAGTTGTGGAATTGTTAGGTTAGATTACTCGTTGGTTATTACTGCATTGTCGGTACTAGAAGCACAAGCATTTCGCTACACTCGCATTAACATCTGCTAACCATCTGTATGTGACAAATAAAATTTGATTTGATTTGATATTTCTCCAAAGCTCAGAGTCTGAACAGAACTGCCAGGACCTAGGATTGATGGAGACACTCAAGTTTTTTAATGCTGTATCTCTTGACACATTCATTTATGAAAATAGCCATGGCCTACTTCCTGTGCTTGGCCCTCCTATGTTGAAAATAATAAATGGCTCCCTGTCCTCCTGATGTGTACCAAACTCACTAAAAGTGGCAGTAATAAGGCCTCTCTTGAAAAAGCCAAACCTTGAGCCTATATCCTCTACAATGTATTTAAAAAGCTTTTGCGCAGCAACTCACTGCCTTCCTGAAGACAAATAATGTATACTAAACGCTTCAGTCTGGTTTTAGACCCCATCATAGCACTGCACTTGTGAAGGTGGTTAATGACCTTTTAATGTTGTCAGACCAAGGCTCTGCATCTGTCCTCGTGATCCTAGACCTTAGTGCTGCTTTTTACACCATCGATCCTCACATTCTTTTGGAGAGATTGGAAACCCTAATTGGGCTACATGGACACATTCTTTCCTGGTTTAGATCTGTGGATGGTTTGTCCTCTGACAAATCAATAGTAAGTTTCGGTGTTCCTCAAGGTTCTGTTTTAGTACCACTATTGTTTTCACTATATATTCTACCTCTTGGTGATGTCATCCAGAAACACAATGTCAACTTTCACTGCTATGCGGATGACACAAAGTTGTGCATTTCGATGAAACATGGTGAAGCCCCAAAATTGCCTACCCTGGAAGCCTGTGTTCCAGATAAGGAAGTGGATGGCGGCAAATGTTTTATTTTTTAAACTCGGACTAAATAGAGATGCTAGTTCTAGGTCCCAAGAAACAAAGATATCTGCTGTTGCATCTGACAATTAATCTTGATGGTTGTACAGTCATCTCAAATAAAACTGTGAAGGTCCTTGGCGTTACTCTGGACCCTGATCTCTCTTTTGACGAACATATCAGGAATATTTCAAGGACAGCTTTTTTCCATCTTCGTAACATTGCAAAAATCTGAAACTTTTTGTCCAAAAATGTTGCAGAAAAGCTAATCCATGCTTTTGTCACTTCTTGATTACTGCAATGCTCTACTTTCCGGCTACCCGGATAAAGCACAAAATAAACTTCAGTTAGTGCTAAACACGGCTGCAAGAATCTTGACTAGAACCAAACATTTTTGATCATATTACTCCAGTGCTAGCCTCGCTATACTGGCTTCCTGTTAAGGCTAGGGCTGATTTCAAGGTTTTACTGCTAACCTGCAAAGCATGGGCTTGCTCTTACCTTTCTTTCCGATTTGGACCTACCATACATACCAACACGTACGGTCGGTTACAAGACGCAGGTCTCCTTATTGTCCCTAGAATTTCTAAGCAATCAGCTGGAGGCAGGGCTTTCTCCTATAGAGCAAAATTTTTATGGAATGGTCTGCCTATCCATGTGAGTGACCTTTTAAGTCTTTACTGAAGACTCATCTCTTCAGTATGATTGAGTGTAGTCTGGCCCAGGGGTGCGAAGGTCAACGGCAAGTCACTGGAGCTACGAACCGCCCTTGCTGTCTCTGCCTGGCCGGCTCCCCTCTCTCCATTGGGATGCTCTACCTCTGACCCTATTATGGGGACTGGGTCACTGGCTTACTAGTGGTCTTCCATGCCGTTCCTAGGAGGGGTGCGTCCCTTGAGTGGGTTGAGTCACTGACGTGATCTTCCTGTCCGGTTTTGCGCCCCRTCGGACTCGTGTGGTGGAGGAGATCTTTGTGGGCCCTACGACCATGCCTCAGAACTACCTGGCCTGATGACTCCTGGCTGTCCCTAGTCCACCTGATCGTGCTGCTGCTCCAGTTTCAACTCTTCTGCCTGCGGATATGGAACCCACACCTGTTCACCGGAAGTGCTACCTTGTGCCGGACCTGCTGCTTTTGACTCTCTCTGAATGCTCGGCTATGAAATGCCAACTGACATTTACTCCTGAGGTACTGACCTGTTTCACCCTCTACAACCACTGCAATTATTATTTGACCCTGCTGGTCATCTATGAATGTTTGAACATCTTGAAGAACAACCTGGCCTTAATGGCCATGTACTCTTATAATCTCCACCCAGAAGAGGACTGGCCACCCCTCAGAGCCTGGTTCCTCTCTAGGTTTCTTCTTAGATTCCTGCCTTTCTTGGGAGTTTTTCCTAGCCACCGTGCTTCTACATCTGCATTGCTTGCTGTTTTGGGTTTTAGGCTGGTTTTCTGAATAGCACTTTGTGACATCTGCTGATGTAAAAATAAATAAATACATTTGATTGAATATGATTGATTAAACGGCAACTACTTCTCCCTGGGCAACAATAAATAATGCCGATTAAGGCAGCCCCCTCTCCGCACCTCTCTGATTCAGAGGGGTTGGGTTAAATGCGGAAGACACATTTCGGTTGAATGCATTCAGTTGTGCAACTGACTAGGTATCCCCCTTCCCTAACATTTCGCCAGTCCCTTCGGTGTAACCACTGTGACTCAAGCAGTGTACCCGTACTGTCTAGCTTCAACCCTCTGTCTTTTCAGATCTTTTTTTGTCAGATTACTTTGGAGCAGAGTTTTGTGGCCTCGTGCCATGGTGCATTAATGCAAAAGCCAGCCTGTGGGACCGATGCTCAACAACACACAGAAATGAACTAAAAATAAGTCCAGGTCCTGAAAAAACACGTTTCATGAGATTGATGTGTGATCTTAATTGCATTATAGATATTTATATTTTATATGTTTTCATATAGTTGGTATGAGAACCAACTATTTAATAAGTGAAGATGTCAAAAGCATTTTTCATCATTTGAACTTGTATGAAAAAAATACAAGCTGGACACATTTTATCCACAATTAAAAAAATATAAATGTAAGCAAAACAATACTTATTCTTGATCTAAGGGAGAAATAGTAGGCCCATTGAGCCCATGGGAAATAGTAGGCCCATTGTCTGCCTACAATGTAATCCACTAGATGGAGAGAGATGCCTAAATGATCCCCAGTGCCACATGATTACAGATAGGCATGCATGCAGCCTATTAGAATTATAAAACACTTGGACTTACTGTCGATTTACTCCTTTGACCAACTAGGAAACACTTGCTCTTATACCTATTTAATAACTCAGTAATGAATTACTACAGTCACAACATATTTCATGTTAATACACAGGTGTAGGAGCAACTCATTGAATCCCAACAACTGGCTGACCTGATAATCTTACACAGAACTTACCATGTAAGTTGACTGAGAACACATTCTCATTTACAGCAACAACCTGGGGAATAGTTACAGGGGAGAGGAGGGGGATGAATGAGCAAATTGTAAGCTGGGGATGATTAGGTGATATGAAGGACAGCTTCAGAATGTAGCCAGGACACCAGGCTACACCCCTACTCTGCCATGGGATCTTCAATGACCTCAGAGAGTCAGGACYCCTGTTTAACATCCCATCCAAAAGACAGCACCCTACACAGGGCAGTGTCCCCAATCACTGCCCTGGGATATTTTTTAGACCAGAGGAAAGAGTGCCTCCTACTGGCCCTCCAACACCACTTCCAGCAGCATCTGGTCTCCCATCCAGGGACTGACCAGGACCAACCCTGCTTAGCTTCAGAAGCAAGCCAGCAGTGGGATGCAGGGTGGTATGCTGCTGGGATGCAAACCTAACTTGGATCCAATAATATGTGAATGGTCCCATAACACTCAATTGGCCCYTGGTGGGAATCCTGTGGGCTTCTTTGCCTATGGCATCCCACTCCATCTGACCAATAATTATATAAGGCTATGATCTGGACATAGTAGCTGCTATAGACATCTGCATAGGTTGTCACGGTTTGGAGATGTGGCACTGGAGAGTATGACATGCACTGTTATGCAAATCACTCACAATACATACAGTAGATGGTGTTTTAGCATAACATTTGAAAGGTATGAATTTCCTTTGGTAGCACAACCTTGTGAATTTTCTGAAGTCCTATAGCTGGAATTCCTTTTGGCCAATCAGTTGGAAACACCTATTGGCTCCTGCACTTGACCTCACAAACCCTGCCATTCCATCCTAGTTGTCACCATAAGTTCGACCTCGAACCAAGTCACATTACAACATTCTTTTGTTTTACCATTTTATTGGAAAAAGAGAAAACTTCTAACTATCTCATACCATTCCATTGTTCCAAAAAAGCATTTTTTTGTGGCAAAACATGACAGTGTTGAGACAGGGCTAGGCTGATTATTCAAAAGTCTTCCACAGATATTACCTTTCTTTCACTCAGAGGTTAGTTAGCTAAAGAGTACAGAGCAGTGCTTTCAGTGCAGATCAGTAAAAAGCCAAACAGAGTAACAAACAGAGGCGCGTCCCCTGGGTCATAGATTAATGTGCTTTGGGGGAGTGAACAACAGGCTAGCACCAGATTGTGAAAAAGCTTGTGAATAAATGTTTTTCTTTTTTACATTAAAGATATTGGAACCCACATGAATTTCACAAACTAAAAATGTGATATTTGGTGACGGGTACACGGTAATCATAGCAAAACCTGTAAAGAAAACAGAAACAGTTTACTTGCTCAGCACATTTGAATGACATTATCACACAATTAGTTATTTTTGGAATAAAGAGTATGAATACCCCGACAATAGTAATTTGATGTTGACTTAATCTCAAGTAAACTGGTAGAAAGGAATAGTCTGGAATTCAAAGTGAAGTGAAACAATAATGAAACAGAGCGTGCATTCAGTTGGGATCCCAGACTGACAGACAGAGAGACAGGAGAGGAAACCCTGAGAGTAACGCTGATTTTATATTTAAGGCAATAGTCTGGGAGATCATACTTAATGTAAGTATCCATCCTGGGATCTGCCCTTAATTAAAATACTCAAACATGCCACGTGGTGATGGTGATTACTAACTAGCCTGGAATCCAAACTGAATATCGCTCTCTATTCAGTTTGGATTGCAGGCTTGATGATGATACCATGTTAAGGTGAAGTTAATGTTTTTTTGGAGTACACAATGCTTTGTTTCTTACAACACAGGACAAAATACACAAAAATATATTTCTGAATCATGCATTGTGAACAACAGGTACGAATGTTGGCACATAGATGATGAAATGGGAATGTACTCTTGAGGTATAAGATGTACAATTCATTTTCTCCCTCTCCTCTCTTTTGCATAGGAAAATACAAACACATACACACACACACAAATGCCTGTGCATACAAAAACACTTCACCTAAGACTCAAAGTTGTTATAATTCATCTCTCATCTTCTCGCCCTTAGGTCGGACCAGTCTGCCGAGGAAGAGGATGGAGTTGGTCTTGGTGTCCTTCACAAGGAAGATGAAGGGATGGTCAGCGTAGAACAACTTGGGGTTTTTCAGTTTATCGGTGCCAAAGATGCTGGTATTGATGGGGTTCCCATCAGTGTCCCACTCCATGGCAGAGGCATGGAAGACGTTGGACAGGTACAGGTCCTTCTTCCCAGAGATGTTGGACAGGTCCGCCTTGGTCTTATCCACAGCCTCTGTCAGACCCAGCTCCCCAAGGTGTTTCTGTGTGTGTGTGTGTGTGTGTGTGTGGTTGTGTGTGTGTGTGTGTGTGTGTGTGTGTGTGTGTGTGTGTGTGTGTGTGTGTGTGGGAGTGTGAGTGAGTGAGAGAGAGAGAGAGAGAGAGAGAGAGAGAGAGAGAGAGTTGTAAAGGAGTTCAGCCACCTAAGAGCATCGGGAATGTGTACTGTATAGTTAGTGTATACTAACATGTTATTCAAACTTGCATCTCATAAACATTTAATAAATGCTTAATAAATGTGGTTTTCACCAATGACTTGTGCCATGTCTAGGATTTTCCAGTACCTGGATGTTGTGGCTGACTTCCATGCTGACTTTTGGCAGAGACACAGCCACAGCCGTCTCCTTCAGCTTGCCCATCCAGTCATCCAGCTGCTTGCAGGTCAGCAGCTTCTCCAGCCTCTCCAGGGACTCCACGTGGTAGGGCATGAAGAACACCAGGCTGGATTTTTTATGGGCCAGGGGTATGCTCAGGATTAAAAGCTTATTCACTGTATCCTCGTGGAAACCATAGAGACCTGCAGGTACAGCCAGTATGAGTACAGACTCAGAGACATTTCTAGAGCATTTCTGTACATCATCCTTCACACTGAAATGAAAACACCCCAGTTCAGTTTAAATATACTGTTTAATATTATGTTGAGGGACATGTTGTAATTGATTAACCTGTGCGGTGCATCATGGGTACACCAACAGTGTGAGAGCGGGACACCAGGAAGCCACGGTTGTCCACCATCTTTTGGTGGAACTGTTCATCCCAATGGGCTGTTCAGATTGAAAGTAAAATACAATTTACAGTAAATTAGTAAATATGTGAATGGATGAAAAAACAAGGCAAAAGAGAGAAGAGTATCTACCAAGTGCTGGTGCTTTGTAAGATCGAACTCACGTTTGAAGAACATTGCGTTGATGATCATGGCCCCATCGGTCCTCTCCACGTCCTTGGTGACCTCGGGCAGCTTGCCGTCGGTGGACTTGGCCGCCCAATCGTTGATGGACTTCACAGCGCTCTTCTTGTCCTTAAAGTTGATCTTAGTGTGGTCATAGTTGTAGTGCTTCTTGCTGCTCTTGACAAAGGCATCTGCGAAGTTGACCGAGCTGGGGCTGTAGATGCGGTTGCTGATCTTCCAGGTGACGTTGCGGGTCTTGGAGTCGCTGACCTCCTCTAGGAGCTCGGCCAGGCCGGCGTGAAGCTGCTCGTCCTTCACCTTGTCAGCACTCAGCACCATCTTTACCTGGGAGGCGGTGGAGGCCTTGCCCCCGAGGGCCACCAGGCCCAGGGAAGAGGCCACCACCACGGGGGAGATGAGGATGTTCTCCAGGTCCTTCTCCTTGACCATGTTCTGGTAGAGGCTGAAGGCCAGGCTGGCGCTGTTGTTGGCCAGCAGGGTGGCGTGGTTACTTAGGACCTTGTCTGCCAAGGCGGCAGTAGCAGCAGAGGCTGCGGTGGCCAGTAGGGCCATGGCTACCAGGTTAGTCACCCACATAGTGTCAGAACGATCATTAAAGACCTGAGAGGGGACATGATAGAGCATCAGAGCAATTACAGAGCAACAGAGTCTCAAATCCTTAGTGTCAGAGGAAAATTAAATGAAATTTGCTCTGGATTTTGAGAACAGAAAACCTTTTGTAGGACTTCTCTCCTTACTCTCGCCAGTGATAGCACGAGTTAAGGAGATAACCCACTTCTCCAACCCGTTGCTGAGATTCAAGTGGAATACCACTCGTCCTTTATTCATCCTGGATGATGCAGAATAGACATGCTGTGTGGTATACTAAGCTTTCATTATGCGGTCTGTAATGTAATTCATTGGTGGAGAATCTGAGAGCAGGTTTGCCCATGCCAAGTTCAAGGCAAGACTCAAGAGCCATGTTTATACTGCAGCTGTAGAACACCTATGATATTTCAATTAAGCTCTCGCTTCATCTGGTGGACCAATCACTTTGTTTTTCTCTTCCTACTCTGAGAAGGAGTGTTGCCCTGCAGGAAGACTACACAGACAAGTGTGCAACAAGATCAGATTTAGCTGCAGAATCTAAACAAAAGGATTGTATATATCCTCTGAGGCCTGGAATGAGTGACCTTTTAAGCAAGTACGGGGTTTCAAATGTTTCACTGTCGTAATAGAAAGTTTGATCTTTCAGCTTGCTCAGGCTGTCATTTCTGTACTATAGGGATGATGTTTTCAAAGCTTTGTTAGAAGTACAGATGATTTCAATACATTCTCAGTTTGCATTATATCTATCGTTTGGATTCATCATTTCAAAAAACTGACCAATCAGCACTGCCACAGTGTGAGAGAAAGTCTATAGGAGGAGGGATATTCAAGTTTACATCATCATCATCATTAATATCTGTCTGAACATATGTTTATAAATTACACAGCTCATTTCCCTCTGCGTAATCGATCGGATGCTTTCTCGAGTCTCGACACTCTCTACCACCATGTAAAGAGAGATGCCCCATGGCAGAGCAAACTGTGCGTTAGATCAGAGCACAAATAGTCTGTTGCTGGGTGGGGCCGTTACTAATAAGATAGGCCTACTCTACAGAGTAGAGTCACAGTTCAAAGCAGCATTGCCACTCAAATGATAATCACTTTTAATTGATCATCACAACATTTTCACTGTTATGTGATCCATTAACTAAGCGTGAACACTGAAGATGGAGGAAGAAGTATGTTTTAGCCTGGCAACTTTTCGCATGCATCTTTTCCATTCAACTGGCCTTCAAAATGCTCAACGACATGAAGCTGTATTCTAATGCAGCACTACATTCTCTAAAGGCATTTTATAACCCTAAGCCCAAAATGGAGGGACCTTTCACATTCCTGGTCAGACATTTTCCTTCAGTTAACACAGTTCAGTGAATATCCCTCCCCCACTCTCACTCCCATCTCATCCCCCTTTAACTTACCAGGCTCTTTCAGCAGTTTTACTCTAGTTTCTCTCTCAGCTTCCACACGGACAGATCTTCAGCTGGTCTATAAACCGTGGGAAATGAATTTCTGGAAGTTGGGAAAATAAGTATTTCAATGAGGTGCAGTGATTTTCCATGCACAGTGAGCTGAGCTGGGCCCTCCCACTGTATCCCATTACTGTGGAGCAGCTATGCAAGAGGGACTTTCCCCCTCCAGGTCCTAAAGCCTGAGACACACTGAGCGCTCATTCACACTGTAGACAGACATCTGGCAGAGTTTCTGTAAAGTTCATAGTTCTGTATTCTAAAATGATGCTAATTGAATATACTGTACACAGTTTTAGACCATGCAACATTATTTACCATAGCCCTACTGCAAGGCTGAAGGCTGAAGAATAATCATTTTTAGGGTGTAGAAAGTACTTCGGTATTATAATTGTTATGATTAGTAAAGTTTGCTTTCTAGTTGTGAAGGTTTTACTGTCCACCTCTTCCTCCCAGTGCCACGTCTGCGGCTGTGTCTGTCTGATTTGCGAGGCTGGTAGCGTGGGATGCAGGAGGGGGATGTGTCCATTCAATGCCTGGCCATGCCAAATTGTTACATTATGCCCTGGTGTCTAACGGCACATAGTTTGATTCTCTTTTCCCAAAAATGGGCACCATTTCTTCCTCTGTGGACATGTAGTATATCCAATTATTCCTTGTCTAAAAAGCACTCATTTAGGCACTCTAAAACATAGTAGTGTTTCTACTGAGCAGCAATAAAGTTTAGGAAATCACTCAACATGCCACAGTAGCCCAGTGTTTGATGCCAAGGAATTTGTGACATCATGTTAGAAATTAGGTCACATGACATTGGCTACGCCTCAGCACTGCTAGAGTGAAAAGGCTATGTATAAGAAGCATGTTCTGTTGATGTTTAGATTAATGAACTACTTACATAGAGCCAACATTGGTCTGAGGACGAAAAAAGTAACCCCACACCACATCTTCAACCTCAACATGAAAAGCATAGCTTTCAGCTACATGTTTAGTGCTTTTGTACTAAACTCAGCAAACAAAGAAATGTCCCCTTTTCAGGACCCTGTCTTTCAAAGATCATTCATAAAAATCCAAATAACTTCACAGATCTTCATTGTAAAGGGTTTAAACACTGTTTCCCATGCTTGTTCAATGAACCATAAACAATTAATGAACATGCACCTGTGGAACGGTCGTTAAGACACTAACAGCTTACAGACGGTAAGCAATTAAGGTCACAGTTATGAAAACTTAGGACACTAAAGAGGCCTTTCTACTGACTCTGAAAACACCAAAAGAAAGATGCCCAGGGTCCCTGCTCATCTGCGTGAACGTGCCTTAGCCATGCTGCAAGGAGGCATGAGGACTGCAGATGTGACCAGGGCAATAAATTGCAATGTCTGTACTGTGAGACACCTAAGACAGCGCTACAGGGAGACAGGACGGACAGCTGATCATCCTCGCAGTGGCAGACCACGTGTAACAACACCTGCATAGGATCGGTACATCCGAACCTCACACCTGTTGGGCAGGTACAGGATGGCAACAACAACTGCCCGAGTTAAACCAGGAACGCACAATCCCTCCATCAGTGCTCAGACTGTCCGCAATAGGCTGAGGGAGGCTGGACTGAGGGCTTGTAGGCCTGTTGTAAGGCAAGTCCTCACCAGACATCACCGGCAACAATGCCGCCTATGGGCACAAACCCACCATCGCTGGATCAGACAGGACTGGCAAAAAGTGCTCTTCACTGACGAGTCGTGGTTTTATCTCATCAGGGGTGATGGTCGGGTTCTCGTTTATCGTCGAAAGAAAGAGCGTTACACCGAGGCCTGTACTCTGGAGCGGGATCGATTTGGAGGTGGAGGGTCCGTCATGGTCTGGGGCGGTGTGTCACAGCATCATCGGACTGAGCTTGTTGTCATTGCAGGCATTCTCAACGCTGTGCGTTACAGGGAAGACATCCTCCTCCCTCATGTGGTACCCTTCCTGCAGGCTCATCCTGACATGACCCTCCAGCATGACAATGCCACCAGCCATACTGCTCGTTCTGTATGTGATTTCCTGCAAGACAGGAATGTCAGTGTTCTGCCATGGCCAGCGAAGAGCCCGGATCTCAATCCCATGAGCACTTCTGGGACCTGTTGGATCGGAGGGTGAGAGCAAGGGCCATTCCCCCCAGAAATGTCCGGGAACTTGCAGGTGCCTTGGTGGAAGAGTGCGGTAACATCTCACAGCAAGAACTGGCAAATCTGGTGCAGTCCATGAGGAGGAGTTGCACGGCAGTGCATAATGCAGCTGGTGGACACACCAGATACTGACTGTTACTTTTGATTTGGACCCCCTCTGTGTTCAGGGACACATTATTAAATTTCTGTTCGTCACATGTCTGTGGAACTTGTTTAGTTTGTGTCAGTTGTTGAACTTGATGGCACAGACCCTCTTTACATACTGTAATGGTTGATAACATCTTGTGGCTTTTGCTCACATTTCTACACATTCTTACAGACCAGTCCGTGATTAGTTTCATTGTGGTAAGGCTGTGTACAGTATATAAAGGGCTATATAGTGCAGTCTCCAACTAAGATCTTATAGGCAAAGGGAAACACAATGTTCTCCATCGTTATTATTATAGAACTTCATAGCTCACTTTGGTTACTGCCTGCAAATTATTGCATGTTAAGATGCATATAAAAATAGCAACAATAGCAGCATGGGAATCTCATCAACATACAGTAGGGAAAAGGGGCAGGAGAACAGGATGTGCATCCGTCTCCATGTTGTCCAGCTTCCTGTGATGGCCTGCCTTTTTCCACATCCAGAAATAACACGTAGCATAGGGGTGGAGACACAGATCATGGAGGGGGGAAAATAAGTATTCAAGAGAAAAACAGGTTTCAGCACCTTAGCTTCACTTACTAAATTAAATTATCTCATTAATAAGGGAGTTAAAAAAAAAAATTGTGTATCAAATGAAGTAATTTTTTGTTTGAGAGAACCATCAGTTATTTTATCCGTAAAAGAACCATCAGTATAGAGCAGGGTTTCCCAAACTCGGTCCTGGGGCCTCCCAGGGGTGCATGTTTTGGTTTTTGCTCTAATGCTACTGCGCTGATTAAAATAATCAAAGCTTGATGATGAGTTGGTTATTTGAATCACAGAATTGACAAACATTTTTTTACTCATGCTCTAAACCAGAGTATCCAAAACTCGGTCCTGGGGCCCCACCTGGGTGCACATTTTGCCTTTTGCCCAAGAGACCAAGTTTTGGATACTCTGGTTTAGAGCACGAGTAAAACATTCTTTTGTAAATCCTCTATTTTGAGAATGGCAACTTCCATATGTTAATATAGCTCACAGTTCTCATGTATTGAAGCAGAGGAGCATCCCCAAGAGACACCTTATTCTTCAGCTGTAAACTATTTTTCAGCAAACCTTAACTTTTCTCTCAAATCTGAGCTTTCTGCTGTGAGGAAGCGGGTCACAGTGTGGGGGTATTCTTCTGTTAGTAATGGAATGTTGCCTGATCTTCGTATGATGCAAGACCTCAGTAACGTTGCCCTGCATGCTGATGCAACCTTCAGCTGTTTTAATATCACCGACTATGGCCAAACCTACTCAAAGATGTGATTTACTGTAACTATGGTACAGTAGTTTAGTGCCTGTCTGGAAGGCGTGAAAGGGTTTAGAGATATTCTGTTATAGTTCATTCTGATCCCATTTATGCAGTGTTCTTCAATCCTGTCCCTGAAGACTCACTGAGCAGGCTTTTGTTCCATCCCAGGACTAACATATCTGATTCTAATCAAGGGGTTAGTTGATATTATTTGAGGAATTAGGTGTGTTATTGCTGGGCTACAGCAAAATCCTGCACACACAGTAGGTATTTTGAATGATGATTGAAGACCACTACACTAATGAATGGAGTTTGTGTAGACAATTAGTATCAGGCATAAATTATAGGTGTAATTTTCATCATATTGCTTACTCACGTAGCCAGTCCTTTCAGATGGTGTGTCTATTAGGGACTAGTTTACATTTGGAACTGGACAAATGTAAAGAGAGGCCCTCAAGTTAGCTGTGTGAGATACAGAAGGCAATAGCATCCTCTGGTGGATGAAAATCATCAAACGAATACAGGAGATGATGATGATTCACCACCAGGGGCTGCCAAGTGCTGGGGAATATTCATGCAGCCACAAGCTCTGTATCTCTCTTGACTAGGATTTAGATATTTGGGGGTTTTCTCCAGTGACAGTCACACAATTTCAATCATAGTTTATAAATCTGTAATAAACAGTTAGAAAACAATCAATAAACTTACAATTAACAGTATAAACTCCTTCTAAACCCCCTTATAAATCAGTGCAGTTAATCTACAGAATAGTGCTCTCAGAGACAGACAGAGACACAGAGAGTGTGTAGACCCACCTAACCTTCTTTGCTCACCAATCTCTGTTACAAGATGAAGTAAATTTCCTCCACTTGTCAGTTACACAAGATTAGCGGTACCTGACACAAATGTCTCCCAAGCCAGGGGTTAATCTGTGGCCTGGAATAGATCTCCTGCTGGATGTCACTCCCTCCCTGTGCCTGGTGTTGGCTCACTGCCTCAGAGCTGTAACAGGGGTTGGTGCTAGATGGCACCTGCGAAGGGCAGCCATCCTGATTCTTGGAGGTACCATAGACATCATCAAGGAGAACAGTTGAAATGCCAAGTGATAGAAATGATTAAATAGTGCAGGACATGTCAATTAAGGCTCCCGAGTGGCGCAGCAGTCTAAGGGATTGCATCTTAGTGCAAGAGGCGTCACTACAGTCCCTAGTTCGAATCCAAACTATCACGTCCGGCCATGATTGGGAGTCCCATAGGGTGGCACACAATTGGTCCAGCGTCGTCTGAGTTTGGCCGGGGTAGGCCATCATTGTAAATAAAAATGTGTTCTTAACTAACTTGCCTAGTTAAATAAATAAAAAATTGAAGCATCGACACCAAATTCACCCTGTAAAAATTACCAGCCTTCATGATTTAGGACTACGATCCAGGGAACCTATGGAAAAGAATTGATCCTTCAGTTATTGAGTCGTTATTGGAAAATGTCCTATACATTGTGCACATTTATTTACCTATCCAATGTGTGGGCCTTATTCTGATTCATCTGATCATATGTCAGATGCTCATTGTCAGTCACTAGCTGCAACCTGGGTCAGGGGTAGACATAACATAGTGACTGTAAATCAGTTACACTCGTATGATATGTTACATTTAATTTGATATGTATTAATTTCTGGATGTCCATCATCCATTGTGTATGATATGGTATACATTCCAATTCGTATGATATGTTGCGAATTGCAATTCTTAAAAATATGTTACAAATTACAATCATACAATATGTTATGATTTAGCAAAACGTATCATATTTTATGAATTCCAATTTGTTGAGGCTAACGTTAGCCAGGTGGCTAGGTGGCTAGCTAGGCTAAGGGTTTGGGGTTAAGGTTAAGGTTAGGCGTTAGGTTAAAGGGTTAAGGTTAGGGTTAGGGGAAGGGTTAGCTAACAAGTAGTTGCAAAGTAGCTAAAAAGTAGTAATTCATTGCTAATTAGCTGAAATGCTAAAGTCCATGATGAGATTCGAACACACAACCTTTAGGCCCTACTTTCGTTTTTGTCTGAAGTAAGTAACCTACTGTCTTATATAACCATACCAAACATAACATATCATACTATATTGAACACACATGGGAACGCAACATGCAACAATTTCAAAGATTTGGCTGAGGTACAGTTCTTATCACGAATTCAGTCAATTGAAATATATGCATTAGGCCATAATATATGGATTTCACATGACTGGGCAGGGGCGCAGACATGGGTGGGCCTGGGAGGGCATAGGCCCACCACTTGGAAGCCTGACCCAGCCAATAAGAACATGTTTTCCCCCACAAAAGGGCTTTATTACAGACAGAAATACTCCTCAGTTTCATCAGCTGTCTGGGTGGCTGGTCTCAGACGTTCCCGCAGGTAAAGAAGCCGGATGTGGAGGTCCTAGACTGGCGTGGTAACATGTGGTCTGCGGTTGTGAGGCTGGTTGGACGTACTGACAAATTCTCTAAAACGACATTAGAGGCAGCTTATGGTAGAGATATGAATATTCAATGGTGGACATTTCTGCAGTCATCATGCCAATTGCACGCTCCCTCAAAACTTGAGACATCTGTGGCATTGTGTTGTGTGACAAAACTGCACATTTTAGAGTGGCCTTTTATTGTCTCCAGCACAAGGTGCACCTGTGTAATGATCATGCTGTTTAGTCAGCTTCTTGATATGCCACACCTGTCAGGTTGATGGATTATCTTGGCAAAGAAGAAATGCCCACTAATAGGGATGTAGACACATTTTTGCACAACATTTGAGATAAATAAGCTTTTTGTGTGTTTGGAAATGTCTGGGATATTTTCTTTAAGCCCATGAAACATGGGACCACACTTTACATGTTGCATTTATATTTTTGTCCAGTATAATTTGATACTCCCGGATTTATGTTTACTATGTTACGTCTAGCCTATGAGACCAGGCTGCTAGTTTCTAAAGCCCATACCCTGAACCAGTGCCCGGCAGAGGATACATAGCCTTTTCGTAACAGGTCTCTCAGTGCGAAGTGGGTTCACTACAGCTCCACCCACACCGTGTCGGACGGATTAAGGTTCTATCCTTTTCTGAGAAGTGTGTAAACCTTCGGTGAGTCACAATCTTGTGAGTTATTTTGTTAGAATTCCAATGAAAATTCACTTCGGACATTGTCATTGGAAATGATCATTCTCGATCGCCCGCGTCTGTAGTTTATGTACCCTAAATGTTATATTTTGTCATTAGATGGTTTGCCGACATAACCTGAAACCTAATTCTCGCGAACCATAAACTTTAGCGAATTATTTGAAGTCGGACGAACCTGCAATAACTTCAACTAGGGGACAAGTATCGGTGTACTATCACGGGAATATGGCTATGGCATATATATCTAATAGGCTACCTAGTTTTATAACTTTTGCTTTGGAGAAGATACGCAGTCGTGGAGGGAAGGTGAGTGTTGACATTGTGTTCAGGTTAACGGATTAAATTGAATATAAACCGACCAATATCACATAGTCTACTGTGTGGCTTGCCTTGTTTACCTGCGATCATTTCATGAGACCTAATGAGACATTGATGACCAGACAGTTGTACTGTAGGGGAGACCGGTGATGGCTGTAACACTTCTGACATTTTTGTCAATTTCTCATAGATTGTTTGAGCTACTACATTCAAAACGTGATAGGAACAGCTTCCATCTGTCTGCTACAAATGGGTATAGGTATTATCTCTCTAAATAAAACCGATAAATTGTGACTTTGTGGAAACATTACCCCACCTTCGGGTCAGTTGAAACAGGGCTTGGGGAAATGTAACAGTTTGAATAAATGCATAAATCACGACATGCAACGAAATATTGATAGCTTTTATTGAAAACATGAGAACAGCAGAATTAATCATGTTTATTATTTTTACATTCCATTAACTGGCCATTCTCAACTAAACTACAACATCTGGATTAAACAATTGGTGTCCCTTATGGAAAAAACAAATGAATTCCACATGTGAACACGTGTGATCTTGTGTGATGACATGTGATTTTATGTGAAGTTGATGTGATCACGTGAAAACATGTGACATTTCACTTGTGAAAACGTGTTTCACATATGAAAACATGTTTTTGGAACACTTCACATTAGATATTGAAGGGGTTTGATTAACTGACACAGGTTGCCCCGGCGGGAGGAGATTTCCCCCAGTGTAACCGGTGTGAAATGGCTAGCTAGTTAGCGGGGTGCACGCTAATAGCTTTTCAATCGGTGACATCACTCGCTCTGAGACCTTGAAGTAGTTGTTTCCCTTGCTCTGCAAGGGCCACGGCTTTTGTGGAGCAATAGGTAATGATGCTTTGTGGAATACCTAGTCAGTTGTACAACTGAATGCATTCAACTGAAATGTGTCTTCCACATTTAACCCAACCCCTCTGAATCAGAGAAGTATGGGGGCCTGCCTTAATTGACATCCTTGTCTTTGGCACCCAGGGAACAGTGGGGTAACTGCCTTGCTCAGGGGTAGAACAACAGATTTTTACCTCGTCAGCTCAGTGATTCGATCGAGCAACCTTTCGGTTACTGGCCCAACGCTCTAACCACTAGCCTACCTGCCTAGTGGTTTTGCTGATGTGTTCAGAGGGTCCCTGGTTCGAGCCCAGGTTGGAGAAGGACAGAAGCAAAACTGTTACATTGATGCTGTTGACCCGGATCACTGGTTGCTGCAGAAAAGGAGGAGGTCAAGGGGGGAGGGTGTGTAACTGGTGTGAAATGGCTAGCTAGTTAGCGGGGTGTGCGCTAATAGCGTTTCAATTGGTGACGTCACTCACACTGAGACCTTGAAGTAGTTGTTTCCCTTGCTCTGCAAGGGCTGCGGCATTTGTGGAGTGATGGGTAACGGTGCTTTGTGGGAGGCAGTTGTTAATGTGTTCAGAGGGTCCTTGGTTCGAGCCCAGGTTGGGGTGAGGAGAGGGACGGAAGAGATACTGTTACACCAGGTAAAAAGTGATTGCGTTCATTTTGGAACTAGGTTGCCTCCCGGGCGTGAGCCAGGTGCCCTGTTCAAAGCCCATTGCGAAGTCGGCTCAAAACAAAAGTGACGTAGATTAAGCACACAAATATTCTCAAGACATTTGTTTTACCAGTCTTCAGGATGTCACGTGATGGTCCCAGATAGTCCCAAACCATTATAAGTAAAGTAATGGTATGGTGGTTTTAAAGTAAGTGGTACGCTGTTCCATCTCATATAACCCCACCTGGGATTTGGACTCCCAGTTTCTGGATTTTAGGTGTGCTGATCTTTCTGCTGAGCAATAATGTCTGTAGCATTCCCCTACACATTCGATGCCTATAATAAATCTATGCACAGAGTGCCATCTGCACTGCTCTTTTAGTTAACAGTTCATCTGACTTTTCTCTCATCGTTGATTTAATTGACTTATTTCAGCAATTTGAGGGTATTCTGTATAGTTGTCTAATGTTGTTTCAATGTTACTCCTGAATTACTATGAGAAATACAATATCATAGTTTTTCTTGAGCGTATATTTAACAAAACTGAGATTTAATTTGAAGTCCAAAGTGCAGGAATACAGGTGTGGTGGCATAGCATAAATATCATAATGCCGGCAACCAAGAAGTTGTGAGTTCAAATCCCAGATGATGACACATTGAATAATAATTACTGTATAAATATACAGTTGAAGTCGGAAGTTTACATACACTTAGGTTGGAGTCGTTAACTTGTTTTTTAACCGCTCTACAAATTTCTTGTTAACAAACTATAGTTTTGGCAAGTCGGTTAGGACATCTACTGTGCATGACACAAGTCATTTTTCCAACAATTGTTTTCAGACAGATTATTTCACTTAATTCACTGTATCACAATGCCAGTGGGTCAGAAGTTTACATACACTAAGTTTACTGTTCCTTCAAACAGCTTGGAAAATTCCAGAAAATGATGTCATGGCTTTAGAAGCTTCTGATAGGCTAAATTACATAATTTGGAGGTGTACCTGTGGATGTATTTCAAGGCCTACCTTCAAACTTTGCTTGACATCATGGGAAAATCCAAAAGAAATCAGCCAAGACCTGGTTGATCCTTGGGAGCAATTTCCAAACGCCTGAAGGTACCATGTTCATCTGTACAAACAATAGCACACAAGGATAAACACCATGGGACCATGGTGTTTATCCTAGCCGTCATACCGCTCAGGAAGGAGACGCGTTCTGTCTCCTAGAGATGAACGTACTTTGGTGCGAAAAGTGTAAATCAATCCCAGAACAACAGCAAAGGACCTTGTGAAGATGCTGGAGGAAACGGGTACAAACGTATCTATATCCACAGTAAAACGAGTCCTATATCGACATAATCTGAAAGGCTGCTCAGCAAGGAAGAAGCCACTGCTCCAAAAACGCCATAAAAAAGCCAGACTACGGTTTGCAACTGCACATGGGGACGAAGATCGTACTTTTTTGGAGAAATATCCTCTGGTCTGATGAAACAAAAATAGAACTGTTTGGCCATAACGACATGTTTGGAGGAAAAAGGGGGAGGCTTGCAAGTCGAAGAACACCATCCCAACCGTGAAGCACAAGGTTAGCAGCATCGTGTTGTGGGGGTGCTTTGCTGCAGGAGGGACTGGTGCACTTCACAAAATAGATGGCATCATGAGGGATGAAAATTATGTGAATATATTGAAGCAACATCCCAAGACATCAGTCAGGAAGTTAAAGCTTGGTCGCAAATGGGTCTTCCAAATGGACAATGACCCCAAGTATACTTACAAAGTTGTGGGCTAAATGGCTTAAGGACAACAAAGTCAAGGTATTGGAATGGCCATCACAAAGCCCTGACCTCAATCCTATAGAACATATATGGGCAGAACTGAAAAAGCGTGTGCGCGAGCAAGGAGGCCTACAAACCTGACTCAGTTACACCAGCTCTGTCAGGAGGAATGGGCCAAAATTCACCCAACTTATTGTGGGAAGCTTGTGGAAGGCTACCCGAAACATTTGACACAAGTTAAACAATTTAAAGGCAATGCTCTCAAATACTAATTGAGTGTATGTAAACTTCTGACCCACTGGGAATGTGATGAAAGAAATAAAAGCTGAAATAAATAATTCTCTCAACTATTATTCTGACATTTTCACATTCTTAAAATAGTGGTGATCCTAACTGACCTAAGACAGGCAATTTGTACTAGGATTAAATGTCAGGAATTGTGAAAAAGTACGTTTAAACGTATTTGGCTAAGGTGCATGTAAACTTCTGATTTCAACTGTACATACACAATGTAGTCAAATATGTAAACACTATGTTAAAAGCACTGTGGTGTCACATGTGAAGTGTTCTAAAAACACGTGTCTTTTGTGTGTGTGAATGAATGTTGGACATGTTCACTCAAACAGACTCATTGTTGTGACAGTGGTATGGTAGTCCTGGGGTACGGGCTTGGTGGGTCCATCAATTTCATTCCCAGCACCCAGACCTCCTTAGGCGGGTCACAATTAATCTTGACCCTTGCAGCCATTAGCTATCTTCAATTTATTTACATGTTCAAACTTTAGCATTGTTAACTTACATCAAATATATCTACACACACTGGTTATAAACCTGATATAAGTTTGGTGAATCTAACGACAAAGCAGGTGATGCCAGCGCAAAAACAAATTTGGTCAAAAAATATAATTTCTTACCTCAAAATCAGATTAATTTCATTAAAATCTATCACAGGGTCTTGCTTCTTCAGATGAGGGTTGAGGACTAAACTGACCATGTGCACAGTGAGTCACATGATTCTAGCTTGTCCCTGATTAAACATATTGAGAGTGTTACAACTATCCTGTGTTAGAACCATCCCAATGTCCCCGAATTGATTTAAAACATGTTAATTGGCCTAGGTCAGGTAGCCCACAGTGGCTGACCAGACCTGGACTGTTTAAAAAGGATTTAAAATAAATAAGAATTCACAATATCACATCATCATCAACATCATCCTACGGTACCTCATTGTATAATTTCTCACTGTACATGAAGTTGCACTGATACCTAGTTAAACAATTGTATTCACTTGCATAATTACCAAATAACCACACAGTAACTGTACTAGTAACTAATGCTAAAATAACTGGCCCAGTTGCTTCAAATCTAGTTTAATATTTGTTTTATACACCTTGTCTGAAAGTACAGTTTAGGCCTACAGCTGAGTAATTACACAATGGTTACAATATAGTTACAGATTGCAGAAGGGCAACTTCATGCAAAATGTTTCCCAACTCCTGTCTCCTGATCTATAACCAAATATATAAATGAAAGGCCAAATGAAGAAATAGCCAGTAAAGACATAAATGCAACCATCTAGCTTGGTATTTGAATACAATAAAAATATAGGCCTGTTTTGACAGTTTTACAGTCTAGTAGGTTATATACTGTCTGAAATCTTTTGAGCAGGTGTTGGACAACCATATTGTGGTGTGGTTCTCTTCCTATCTTTGTCTTGTGTGTTGGTCAGTAATGTATTCAGGTTTAGAGAGAAGGTTGGGATGAGCTCTTAAGTTATCACAGCAGCCAAATGCACCACGGCAGTTGTAACATCTCAGTCATAGTAACTCTAGGGTCTCTATTAAATGAAATTGTCAGTCTTTTTGCGTTTGATATTCTGGTAGAGAWATTATATAGTCACTGCATTTGTAACAACACTTTCCAGACTGTTGTATCCTGCTTTTCCCAACATACGTCATCATGAGGTTATTATCTGTCAGGTCTGAATCATCATTAATGATTGAATGATTAGGCTGCTACTTGGGAGACTGCATAAATGATCAAATGCTGGCCAAGAGGTTATACAGCTTTGCTACTGAGGAACATCTAATTCAGCCATTAAAAGTCACATCCTCCCACCATCTGATAAAGTCAGGTACATAAGTGTCAGCAAAGGCTATTTCTGGCACCAGCCACCCAAGTGATGATTGATTTGACATGTATGGGTCATGTCTGAAGCCATGTTTTCACGATGAGGGCAGTAGTAAATGTGTTATGTCCTCCCATCCCTTTGATGAGTAGCTAATGAGAACGTTGCTCAAACCCTATTGTGGGGCAGTGAATACACTGAATGAGTGATCCAGGGATGAATAATTCGTGTGATATATTTTTCATGAGGGAATGAATGAATAATGGAGGAGCTTGGAAATAAGTGACACTGACCGATATAAAGGGCTAATTTTAGACATATCCATGGCTGAAACTCAGTGGATTATTCTATGAATAACTATGGGCTGATGATTCTAATGACACAGGCAACTTTGTAATGTGCTGTCATCTGAGAGGCCAATTCTAGAACATTGCTGTCGTCAGAGAGGCCCATTCTAGAAAACTGCTATAGACCCAGTCAGTATTAGAACATAGTGACACTGCCCAGCTGTGGGGAAAACAACATGTGGTTACCTAGGTTACCCCAGTGGCTCACTGCAAAAGCTTGACCTTTTTCAAGCGCAATTTTCTTGTTTTCTGCTAGTTTTAGTCAACTACAAAACTACATTGAAGAAAAGTACATGTCTAAAGATTATTTTCAACATCGGCTGCTCCCTAGCATTCTCACTACTTAGAAAAACGTAATATTGTAGGGCTTCCCTCGTGCCCCTGTTCAAGAAAATGCTAGACCAGAACATTAAAGTGGAACTGCCAGCGTTTTAATTACTTTGCCAATATGAAACAAACAGACAATCATAATATCAGTCAAAAAGATCAAAATCCCAGTTCATGCTACAAAACCAACTTTATAAGAGGTTTTAAAAATAGGTTATATTTGACTCAACATTCCATGGTGTACACTAAGGCAATGTTGGCAGAATAGAGGGATGCAGTTCAATGCATGATTTAATATAATTCACCAATACATTTCTTGGTAGTCCAAAAAATATTGCTATCAGGTTGTAAATCACAGTTGGCCTGGTACAGTGTTTGCTGCCTCCATTCGGGAGGCACTGTTTCAGTTTCAATGACTCAATATTTTGGACAAAAATTGACGAATGTAACTAAGGCTGGGAATGTCAATACAATCAAACTAGCAAGGACAATGATCACAAATTAGTCATAACGTGGCTAATAGGCTAGCATATCTACAGTTGAAGTCGGGAGTTTAAATACACTTATGTTGGAGTCATTAAAACTCGTTTTTCAACCACTCCACAAATTTCTTGTTAACAAACTATAGTTTTGGCAAGTCGGTTAGGACATCTAATTTGTGCATGACACAAGTAATTTATCCAACAATTGTTTACAGACAGATTATTTCACTTATAATTCACTGTATCACAATTCCAGTGGGTCAGAAGTTTACATACACTAAGTTGACTGTGCCTTGAAACAGCTTGGAAAATTCCAGAAAATGATGTCATGGCTTTAGAAGCTTCTGATAGGCTAATTGACATAATTTGAGTCAATTGGAGGTGTACCTGTGGATGTATTTAAAGGCCTACCTTCAAACTCAGTGCCTCTTTGCTTGACATCATAGGACAATCAAAAGAAATCAGCCAATTTGTAGACCTCCAAAAGTCTGGTTCATCCTTGGGAGCAATTTCCAAACGCCTGAAGGTACCACGTTCATCTGTACAAACAATAGTACGCAAGTATAAACACCATGGGACCACGCAGCCGTCGTACTGCTCAGGAAGGAGATGCGTTCTGTCTCCTAGAGATGAACGTACTTTGACCCAAGTTAAACAATTTAAAGGCAATGCTACCAAATACTAATTGAGTGTATGTAAACTTCTGACCCACTGGGAATATGATGAAAGAAATAAAAGCTGAAATTAACAATTCTCTCTACTATTATTCTGACATTTCACGTTCTTAAAATAAAGTGGTGATCCTAACTGACCTAAGACAGGGCATTTTTACTTGGATAAAATGTCAGGAATTGTGAAAAACTGAGTTTAAATGTATTTGGCTATAGTGTATGTAAACTTCCGAATTCAACTGTTACGTAATTCCCAAACTTCTAAGAATTTATGAAAACTTGAAAATGACCATGACTGACTGCCTTCATTTGTCTTCTGTAGCAACATTTGATATTGTGTTTTTTACATTGGGTAAAAGTAGAGACTCCGAGCTAGAAAATGGTATATCATATACTACAGTTGAGGAACCATGTGAAAGTAATTCTGCTTTGAAAGTTGATGAACTTAAATGTTTTGGTACCTACTGGAGAGCTCTTCTTTGTCTACACCCATTCAGTATCGTTCACACCCTCTTAAGGTTTAGTTCCATCCATCTCTTCAATGATTCACATGTGAAGCTATGTACTAAACAACCAAAGAATTCAAGACTAATGGCTGTCTTATACTGCGGGTGTGTTCGTGAATTTAATCTGGAGTGCCAGAGTGAGCTCTGGGTGTTTGTAAACTAAGCGTTGTCAGATTGTCAGTTCGTAAATTCAGAGRATTTCGCTTTCGGAGGAGTAGGGTTGATCCGAGTGTTCTGACCTAACAGCAGTCAAGCACCCAAGCTAACTTGCTAATGTTGGTTAGCTTGCTAGCTACTTCCAGACACAAATGAGAGAACAGTTCATTACGACCATATTACACGCCCTAGCAGAGCTGGTTAGGCTGTTTTTATGTTATCCAGAGCGTTGGTGACGCCAACTGTGCTGCTGGCAAAAATTAAATCACCCTTTTTTGCCAACATTTATTGACACTGGCCATCTTAAACGGGTGTTGAGTGTTTGTAAATTTGTCAGTTATTCTGTCACACTCAGACGAAAGTGTACTGAAATCAGAGTAGATAGCCAGAGCGAATTTACCAGCTACGTCTATCGGTAGTTGTTGCAGTGACATCATAAACATTCTATTGAAATAGTTATTTGCATAGTGTATACGTATTTTGTTTAGACATGTAGCTAGCTAAACAATGAAGCATAATCCCAACTCATAACGTTACTACCCTGCATAAATCTGCAGGTAGCTAACCAACCAGGTTCAATGTTAAATAGATAACATTAGGCTATAACTAGCATTTCAAATAGCTCTGAGATACGAATAATATTAGTACACAGATAATACGTAACGCTAACTAGCTAGCTAGCGAACAGTACACTAACTTGAAATGAAAACAACTTTCTGACAAAATTAGAAACGTATAATATCTGAAAATGTAGCTAACTAGACTCTTTTACCAATATATCTGGACGGACGCTTCTCCCTCTGTCACAGATGCCATGGTTGCCCTTAGTTTGAAGATGTAATCCGGATAGGTTTTTTATACAACAGCCACAGAAGTGTGTTCTCTTTTTGACTCCGTCTGCATATTTGCAATCAAACGCCAGAATTTGCTCCATCTCCTTAGGTATCATCCTCTAATTCCACTCATTTCAAAACTCAGTCCTCCAGAAAGTGGAGCGCAACACTTATGCAGTTATACTACGTGATATCTTTAAAAAAAAATCTGCGTTAGAAAAGATTACCTACACATACTGACCAGCTCATATTATAGACAGAAAGTGCTACATGGCAGACCAATCCGAACTCATCTCTCGGCATGTCCAGCCCCCTCATTATCTCAGCCACTCATGGCTAGCGGGAAGTTTGCTGACTTTTTCCATGAATAAACCAACTGGGCCTGTAATTTTAACAATTGTATTTGTAATTTTGATTTGAAAAAAAGAAGTTTACATTCAAATGGCGCTCCTGTGAAGTAGTGATGCGCTACATACCCTTAGTTTCCTGAAACGAGTCACATATCTAAGTGCTCGCTTGTCAGAAAATGTTTTAACCTTTTCACAAGTACCAACAAAAGAGTGTGATCATTCTACAGTGGTCCCTGCAGCGGAAGCTCAGTCCGGTTTGATTAGAACGCTTATTTAGATTATTGCGTCAATCGAAACTGGACAGTCAGCATTTGAGCTAGCCACACTGTTTTTTCACAGAAACATTTTGCACAAACACAGTCCTTATAAAATGATGTCCTGAATGTGACAAGTTTATTTTTGGATGCCATGTTCAGACATTCACAGAAGTACCAACAGCATACACAGTCATCCAAACCGGAAAATGTAAGCTACATTAGTCCTAGCGCTAACTGAAGAAATATTGACATAACACTAGCGGTGATATTTAGATAACGCTCAGCTGACAGAAAACACAATATGAATTAGTTAATGGCAATTATTATTTATAATTCATCACATCACGGTTGAGCTCAACATTGATCTAAATAATTGAGTAAAACAATTATTGGGTAGTTTGTGCACGCCGCCATGTTTGTTTTTTGCGTTAACCAAGGATAATAAGAGGAGACAAGATGAGTTGTCTGTTTGCAGTACGCGTGTTGAAGGGGGTGTGTCGTCTACAATCATTCACTTCCCTTCATTCACTTCCGGAAGTTTACCCGAAAGATGAGTGAACCATTCCTTCACCTCATTATAACATCTTTGGTCTGACAGACTTTTACGTGACACCCAGAATGCATTGTATAATGTCAACAAACATGGCACCACACATAGCTGGCAAATAGCTTAGCATTAGCTCATTATGATCAGTACAACCTTCAAAAAAGTATTTTACATACATCATAGGTGTCCGTTACAATCTATGTAATAATTGTCACCAGTACTTGAAAACGTGAATAAAACTGTAAATATATTATGCTCCATACATACATAATTCATGCTACAGTAGAAACGACAGCATGATATACAGAAAATAAGGCACTTACTTTGATAGGAAAGCACACTTGTCCAAAGTTATTATTTGAAAGGAAAACAACAATGGTGGCAAAGTGAGCACCKGCCAGAAAATGTGCCAGTTCGTGCAAGTCTGCATACTTGATGTGTGGACAAAATGGGTAAGGGCTGTCCTTGAAGAGGGAAAGCCTCAAACATAAATTGTCCGCAACACTGAAATTGGCTACTTCCCTATGTGAATTAATGAGGCGAAACACACCTCAATTCAAACTGTAGTTAGAAAATACAACTTGTTAGAAAATAATTTGAAATTGACATGTTGAAACAGCCTATAGATAATTAGCAGGCAGTGCGTGTTAACTGTCCTGTTGCGTCACAATCACATTTTGGAACAGTGAATGCATTCTGACATCACGTACATAAAACAACTCCCGCTGGGGCGATCGTTAGAGATATTTGGAACTCGCGTATGAAAAGGTTAAAAAGTGTAATATTCTTCCTGAGGGTGTATATGAACAGATTTTTATAAGATTTCATGTTGCTAAAATGCTGTCAGTTCCACTTTAAATGGGCCAAGACCAACAACACCAACAAACAGACTATACAGCTACACGTAGTGAGTGGAGTTACAAACGGACTGTACTAAACAAGTTAAATATCTTACCTGTGATGAAATGTTTTCCACACACACAGCTTCGTGTAGCCTACTTGGACACCGAGTCCCCACATTTCCCACTCTCCCACACCGAATAGCCTGAAGCCACAGGGCTCTTCTTGCAAGCTCTATGTCCCTACGTGGGAGCATTGCGAACCGTAGGTCGGGATTATTTACCTGGCTACATGTACATTGTACAACACAGCAGCTTTTCTGCATTTTTTGTTATTTCGGTATAAAATCAATGACGAAGTTGCCTCTTTTACAATGGAGGTCAATGGGGGGAATTATTGCGTGAATACCGACTGGGACTATTGTTTGAGGCCAATTCTCGCAAACTGCTGTGGTTTTAGAGGCCATTTATAAAATACTGATACCGTTTGAGAGGATGGTTCTAAAACATTGTCTGAGAAGCTAATTCTAGAACAGATTGTAAAGGAAGAGAAACACCCAGAGAGACAACCAGAGTCTTCTTAGGTAGTTGTGGGCTGCCTCTCAAATAATCATAACAGATTTCCTCCATGTCTCCTCCGTGTCTCCTCCATGTCTCCTCCGTGTCTCCTCCATGTCTCCTCCATGTCTCCCCTCCATCTGCACTCTGGACAGAAGAAAATAAGTTCCTCTACTGTAAGGCTTTCACTTGGCTTGCCTTCACATACTGGTGCAGGTGGAGAAAAGGAGACAACCACTTTAAATGATTGAGACGCAGCCGTGGTGGTAGGTAGCTTCAAGGAAGGCAGACTCAAAAAGGAGATGAGAAGAAGAAGCCACTTTAGATGATTCAGATGCCGCCATGATATATTTTTCACCAGGGAATGCAGACTGAGGAAAGACATAATGACACCCCAACAGGAAGGAAGCCCTGTCTCTTCACTTAAGTCCCTTGGGCTGTGGACATATAAAACCACAAACAGCTGAGGAGGCTGTCGAGGAAAATATGTCACAGGAAGTTTAGGGGCCAGTCAGTTGGGTGGCTCTTCTGCATGGTTATTATAAGTTGCTAGGATGACGTTAAAACAACTGGTGATAGAGACACTCAGGTCAGTAGACTGAGAACTATACTGACATCTCCATCCCTCACAGGTGGAACTAGACATTGCCTTATGATAGTGTGTGTTGTTGATAGGTTGTCTGTCAATCAATGTCCCACTTCCGGCATTAAATTGCCACGGATTTTGGAAGTTTTGTTTATTTATTCCAGGAGAAATAGGAAAACCACCATTGCACGGCAGCCCACACCTGCAAATGTTGCTCTAGTTTTGAACAATTTATTAAACTTACAACTAACTCTACACCCCTCTCTGTTATTTGCCAGTTGTTTTGTGATACACATCACCCTGTCTCCTGCCTTGTTTCAGGTTGTTTTGCTTTTCTCTGTTTAACCCTGGGCCACTTGTTCCTCAGTACCCACTGGGCACAGCCATCAATTCGACGTCTATTTCACGTTGATTCAACGTCATTTCGTTGAAATGTCGTGGAAACAACGTTGACTCAACGAGTGTGTGCCCAGTGGGTAGCTACAGAAAGGTCCCAGTTATGAAACTCCCTGCAGCGATCCTTTAAAGTCTTACTATCAGAGATTTTTTTTTCCTGCCCAGGGTCAATGTTTACATTCCAAATAGCTTGAAAGGCTTTGTTATAGTTTTTTTCCAGTTAACTGCATCAACCATTGGCAGTTTGATATGTTAAACCCCAAAGAGTGCTTGAACTTATTGCAAAAAATAACCTAGTCTCTGTTTAAGGCAGTTTGATTGATTGTAAGGTATGAGTGTTTTTTTCGGCTGACACTTCATCCCTCTAGCACCTGTCCTTCTGTCTATTTGACACCTATTCAGAAGAAAAAGTAAGGCCTTTACTTTTGTGTTCAACTATTCATTTGAATGGAACAGCTTAACAGAGAAAAATATTTAGCCTGTCATCAGATTTCTTGTTCTGAAAAGCCACAGTGTGTCAATAGGGGGGTGACCTGACCTGGGTAAAATCTTTCCCTTGTGATGGAAGGCTGAGCAGCCCTGCGTGACCCTCTCCTGGGGGCCCGTCCGGGATGTGGACTCTGGCAGGGTGCCCACGGCCCAGCTCCCCCCAGCATGGTGGGCCACTCTGGGCTAGGTCTCCAGGAAGTATCTCCCCTGGGCTGGGGTGTTCCCATACAAGTCAAACAATGAATAAACAGCGATTGGACCGACGCGGATCGCGGATTTCTCTCTCTGTCTGGGCCTTGTTATATGAATTTAGGTCGCCAGTGATTTACAAACAATATGTCCCCAATTAGTCCCCAGAGAGAGGTGGAATATGGTACATGGCCTGGGATAGAGATGTAACCTCTAAAGAGGACATGATAGTAGGGATGTAAAGGGCATGTATCATGATGGAGACAAGGCAGTGAGTTATCCGGTTTAGTTATGTTTAATAACTCTTATATTAACAGGCAGTCCACAGAACTACTATCTGCTAGTTCTCATTGCTAGGTTAGTCTTATTAGCGTAGTCCGCTAGGTCAGTCACATCTGGTTATGATGATGACACGCATAACCAATGATGGAATTTTGGATGACAGTTATTGGTCAGCCAAATGACCATGGTCACCAGAGTGCGAATTACGGGGAGCCCAGGGGGGTCTTAGACCTCCTGAATGAGACATGAGACCGCCTAAATGCAACAGTCAAACTAATGCTAATTTAACCATTCTCCTATTTGTTTATAATACAATTTGAGACGAGGCAACGAAGAATCGTCTTCAGGTCCTGATTGGCTCGCCCCGACTGGCCGTTAGATTGGGGATGAAACCCGGAGGACAGGCTGGCCGATGACCCAATGAGGGTGCAGAGCGCCTTCCAGAATCGGGATGAGAACTGAGGACCATGTCAACCGGAAGTCCATGGATCTGGAAAATGTGCTGGACCATGAGCTAGGCCGTCTCCTTGGCTGAGGGTAACTTGGGAAGGGGAATGAAATGGGTGGCTTTGGAAAACCTATCCACTACCGTAAGGATGGTCATGTTGCCATCGGACGGAGGGAGACCAGTGACAAAGTCCAGGGGTATATGGGACCAGGGGCGGTGAGGAACAGGGAGTGTTTGAAGGAGGCCTGCCGCAGCTTGCCGTGGAGTCTTACTCTGTGCACACACAATGCAGGCGGCGATGAACGTGGAGACGTCAGGAACCATGGTGGGGCACCAAAACCATTGTCGGAGGAAAGCCAGGGTCCGGTGGTAGCCGGGATGGCTGGTGAGGTTAGAGGAATGAGCCCAGGGCACTAGGAGATGGTCAAATTAAAACGAGTGAATAACCGAGCCCAATGAGCCTACCTTGAGTGGAGGCGCTTGGTGGTGCGGAGATATTCCAGATTCTTTTGGTCGGTCCACACTAAGAATGGATGTTCTGCCCCTTCTAGCCAGTGTCTCCACTCCTCCAGCCCCATCTTGACCTCAAGAAGTTCCCAATTTCCCACGTCGTAGTTCGTCTCAGCGGGATTAAGACAATGGGAGAGGAAGGGTCAGGGATGCAGCTTTTGATCCTGGACAGAACGCTGGGAAAGGACGGCCCCCACTCCAACGTCCGAGGTGTCGACCTGCACCACGAACTGACGGGACAGGTCCGGATGGATTAAGATGGGGACTGTGGTGAATTGATGCTTGAGATCCGAAAATGCCTGGTCAGCAGCTGGGGACCACGTGAATGAAAACTTGAGTGAGGTGAGTGCAGAGAGGGGGGAAGCCAGGGTGCTGTAGCGGCGGTAGAAATGAGCAAACCCCAAGAAGCTTTGAAGCTACACTCTGGAGGTGGCTTGGGGTCACTCCACCACCGCTCTCACCTTGTTAGGATCCATCTGAATGTCCCCTGCAGCGATGACGTATCCCAGAAAAGAGATAGTGGAGGGATGGAATTCACATTTTCAGCTTTAACAAACAGCGGCGTTCCGAAGGTCCAACTTCGAGGAAATGGTCGCCCCCTGGAGATGCTCGAAAGCCGAGGAGAAGAGTGGTAAAGGGTAACGTTTCTTTACCGTGATGTCATTAAGCCCCCTGTAGTCAATACACAGGCGCAGAGTCTTTCTTCTTGTCCTTCTTCTCCACAAAGACACACGGAGAGGAGAGAGCAGTGCGAGTAATAGGAGATGGGAGACTCCCTGTATGGCCCACAGCTTACCTCCGTCATGAAATCCTCCAGACTAAGGCAAACGGTGGATTGTTGCTCCCACACCACCCTAGCCCAGGCGAGCACCCTCCTGGGCATCAGCGTTATAAGATACGCTATCCTCGAATGATCCAATGCAAACAAAGATGGCTGTAGCTCGAAGATGAGGGAGCACTGGGAGAGAAACGCCCGGCAGGTTCCAGGATCCCCAGCGTAGTGCTCATGGAGGAGGTAAGCGGGATTCTTGGGAAACTGGGGTAGGCTGGGGAGAAGCACCACTGGTAGAGGAGTTACTGGGAGTCTGGAAGGTTACCGTTGTGGCTTGCTGCCTAGTAGATAGTAGAATTGTTCCAACAATGCATGGAAGGCATGGTCATGGCATCCCGCCAAGATATGGAGTCCCTCCACAAGGTTATGCAGTAACTCCTTGTGTCTTCCAATGGTGGCTCCTTGGAGGGAGACAGTGTTGTGGAGCTTGTCCGAGTCTGCTGGGTCAGTCATGGCCAGTTCGTACTATAACGACTCAGGATATGACCCAGATGCAGACACCGGAGGTAGATAGTTCGGTTCTTAGAATATATATTATACAAAGGGGCAGGCAAAGTGCAGGTCGAGGGCAGGCAAAGGTTTGTAATCCAAGGCAGAGTCAATCAGGGACAGAACGGCAGGCAGGCTCAGGGTCAGGACAGGCAGAAAAGTCAGAACCGGGAAGACTAGAAAAAAATGACTGGAGAAATGGGAAATACGTTTGTAAGATCTGACAAAGCAAGATGAAATGGCAAAGACAAACAGAAAACGCAGGTATAAATACACAGGGGATAATGGGGAAGAATAGGAGACTCCTTGTAGGGGGTGGAGACAAGCACAAGACGGATGAAACAGATCAGGGTGTGACGAAAAGCGGATTTATGTGATTTTCAAGATTTCTTTTGGCCTTTTTAGTTGTGATTACAAACCTTATCAAAACATAAGGCCTATGGGCTAGGCTACATGAGGTGTGTGACTACGATTCGAAAAAGTCACACAAAAAAGTGATAATATATCATAAGTGATTGTCACCCATCACACTATTCTTGATTTAATCTTGTCTTTACATATACTAAATAATATATGTGTGAAATTTGTTTTGATTTAGAATGGGCCATTATCATGCACCTGTCTTGATTTATTTCCATGCCAGCCAGGTAGGCTATACTCCTGTTGTAAAGATATACTCCTGTTGTAAAGATAAGCAATGTGATTAATATTAGGAAAGTTGAGAAATAAATATAGTAGGCCTAGCCTATAGAAAGCTAATGGGATCTTCCTCTATTTACTCTTTTCTCTCGTAATTGCTAAGCTTATGGAAATGTTGCGCAACATGAGCTCATGGGCTCTCATGAAGTTTGAATTGATTTTAAATTACATTTGCATTGATGTCAGAGTGATTAGAGGGACAATAGAGTGCTGTGTACCAGGCAGTTAGCAAGTTTGGTTGGCTACTAATGACCATTAGCAGCATCAGAGCTTGGAGAAGACTAATTACCGTGACTAAACGGTCACATGGAATTTGACTGCCTTCATGACTCGTCACCGCCGGTGTGGCGGTAATACGATCACGCAAAAGCCCTACACATGTCCTGGTTTTACTTCCTGCTTTGCTCCTATGGGTACAGTCGCAATGGCCGGCAGTCCACCCATTATGCCATCATTGTCTTGAATGAGATCACCCGTTCTATTCAATGAAGGGATTCGACTAATCTGGCCTGAGCGCCCAGGTAGGTGTGTTTTACTCCATTTGGAACCGGGCTGCCTCCCAGGCATGAGCCAGCACATGGGGTCATGAGTAGGATTCTGTTTGAAGTTCTCAACTGCATAATCCTCACGTCCTCTCCTCGTCTCTTTCTCAAAACACATTGGATGAGAAAGCCAGAGATCCTCTAGCTTTCTCATTCAATGTGTTTTGAGAAGGAGAGAGGATGCAAATTGGGATCTTCCCTTTGTTTTACATAACCCCAAGGTTCTCAAACCTTCTAGCTCGAGTGCTACTGCCCTATAGTTTTTCAATCCAACCCAACCCTAATCAACATCACCTGTTGGAGTGAAAACCTACAAAACGGCTGCTCCCRAGGAACATGTTTGTAAATCCCTTGTCTGAGTGACAGTGTGAATGGCATAGTAACTGTGTAATTGTTGTTTTATAATAACATTAAATTGTTCATAAAGAATTATTGAACTACAATGTTATTTCTTGAAAATTTCCTCAACAATGGTTGGATGTAATTGCTGCCACCACAGAGGCTGGGAGTACCCGTCGTTGACCTTGACCTAGATGTTCTCCCCTCAGCATCCACTCCAGGGTGATCCGATAAAAGACCAGTCTGTATTGTCTCTAGAGAGACAGAAAATAAATACATGACAATGTTATGTACAACAATCAAGAAAATAAATAGGCCTAGGCCTGTACAACATAAAATATAACAGGCTCAGGGATCATTAATCATGTTAATTTATAATCCGTATTGATGATGGCACATACATTTAGGTAATTTTAGCAGATGCTCTTATCCAGAGCAACTAACAGGAACAGTTAGGATTAAATGCCTTGCTCATGGGCACATAGGTGGATTTTTCACTATATCGGCTAGGGATTTGAACCAGCAATCATTCTGATAGGCTACATGCCACAATACTATTGATGTCTCTCTTTGTCTGTACAGAATGTACAGTATAGCCAACTCATTGTTCAAAGGGTTTTAGTGGTCAGCTGTTTTTCTTTCTCTTTTGTGTGGGTTTACAGGCTAATTAGGATATTATTGGTATAAAAGCTAGACTGGCATTTGCAAGTAACATGTTCTTCTCTACAAGCACTATTGACTTTATACTTCTTACACCTTTTGGTAATATAAATTATTGTTTATGTAGACCCAGATTGTGAAGTGTGCGTCCTATACATTTTATTTCTATGGCGCGCATCCTAGCCAGCATGTCATCATTGTCAGACCCTAACCCTAACTTGAAGGGGACTACAGTAGCCAGTTAAATTATGGGGTGTAGGCAGGATAATTGAAAATACAGTTGGAAGAGTGTCATTAGGTAGGCTATTTATTTATTTTTATCTTAGAGAGTAATATAAATATACTCTGAGCAATGTTCCCTCAAAAATGTTTCTGCATTGAGCAAATTTCAGGTCTGCTGAGCGCAAACTTGAATGTTGTGAAAATTCTGTGCAACATCTGGTGCGTGTTAACTTGTGAACACTGAGGCTGTACCCGCTTTAAGTTCCAGCTATTTGATCATAGTGTAAGTGGTCTACCATAAAAAACTATGGAGAAGATTTATCCCATAACATTTTAACATTGAAATAGCTGTTCTATCATTCAGCCTACAGTAGCTGCAAGTGTGTGGGGTTCAATGTAGGCCTACATTCCATGAGACTTTTGACAAAAACTTTTAGGGATTGACATTAACCTGTTTATCAACTTGTCCTCTTTGCTTTGATCTCAAAACAAGCACATCTACTCATGACCACTCATGCTGTAAACACAGTCCAGTTCAAAGTGATTGGCACAGATCCATATATGACAATGGTCTATTTGCCGATAGGGATACTGCAGCTCTGATTGGTTATGTCTGTGTAGAGTATGGGCCTGAGTCATGCCTGTCAATGCAATAGAATCCTACTCCATTGCGCCCTGCCTACAAGAACATTTCTTGCATAGTTCATTTTGTTTCGATATGTTGCATTGAAAGTGGCTGATAGTGCATTGATTCGATCACAATTCCCACAGTAGATGGGAAAAAGTATAGTGTTAAGGGGAAAACTAGAAAGTTGAGTGAAGTTCAGTCTCGTGCTTCTCTGCGCGAGCTGATAGTTCTTCTGGGTGGCGCTCACACGCACCCATCTTAGAGGTAACATTGCCTGTGAGTAATATTAGCCCAAACCTACGCTTCAGAGAGCTTTCCATTTAGACCGTCAGGTGTGGCACAATGTTTCCAGTTGATCCTGGGCATTCTAAAGAAAGTTTCCAGCACACCAGGATTGATGTGAGACAAGAAATCGGAGTGTTTAATTACACACATGCCATCTTCTACTGCATTGTCAGTCTGATTTTCTACCTCCTCCATTATCGGAATAAGCTGATCCCTTTCTCGACAGCTGACACATTCTCTGTCTGTTGGTAGAGGTTGGCATCTCCCGCAACTGCACCACCAGTCACCGTGCGTTTTGGGAAAAGCCTGTTTCCTCGACATCTGCTCGCTCCTGTCTCTCTGGCTCATTTCTCCTTCTGGTCTCTCTCTAGCTAATTTCTCTCGGTCAGCTGCAAATGGAATAACTCAGCCTCAGTATAATCCGTCACAAACCGATATGGCACGAGTACTATTCTGAAAAAAAAGGCAGGTCTCCAATTTCCTCTTCGTTCTTGATCTGACATTCTTTACTCTAATTAAATTTGATGAGGGCAGCAAATACTGTGAGGGAGTGAGAACAGAAAATGTATTGTTTACATCCTTCAACCACGCCCACCTTGGAAGTCCCGACCTAGGTCCTGACTCGCGGCGCGCATTAATCAACTTCCTGGAATTAAATATGAAAATAACAAAATACGTTGGTAAAAATAAGTTAGCTACTAAAATAAGTTAGCTGAAAAATTGTGCCGAGAAAGTAATTACAAGGACTATTGTGGTCATGGGAGGCCAGAGCGGTGTGTTTGGGAGGTATTTATGATGAACTTTGATGTTGCATGGGGTTTCTATGGGGAAGACTGGTTTAGAATCAGCTTATTATCTACATATAAATACTCAAGCAATGGACCTAAACACTGTCTGGGGTACTGACAAACAACCAGGCAAGTGTTATAAAGGGCCCAGAAGTGTATTTCCGGTTGCCAAGTCATTTATGGGTTCTATGCCTTTAGTTTTCCATGTGGACCAATTTATCAGTGAATTCTGAAAAGCTATCCTAGGATTGTTATATAAGGTTGTGTTTTTAGGAAGTGATATTGGTTCTTGTAGAATTTGTTTAATTTTCTTCCAAATTGTTATAGTGTTCTTAACTATGTAGTTAATGTTCTTCGATTTATCCTTTGAAAATAGACACGTGAAAAGATTCTGGGGATGAGCATACGCATCTTCAATATGTACCCATTGTTCCTCTTTAGTGCATTTAACTATAAACTAAGTATATCAAACATTAGGATTTTCCTAATATTTAGTTGCAATAATATTGAGTTCAGGCATGAATGCTACAAGGTGTCAAAAGTGTTCCACAGGGATGCTGGCCCATGTTGACTCTAATTCTTCCCACAGTTGTGTGAAGTTGGCTAGGTGGACCATTCTTGATGCACACGGAAAACTACTGAATGTGAAAAACCCAGAAGTGTTGCAGTTCTTGACACAAAACGTTGCGCCTGGCACCTACAACAATACCCCGTTCAAAGGCACTTAAATCTTTTGTCTTGCCCATTCACAGTCTGAATTTCACACACAAATAATCCATTTATCAATTGTTTCAAGGCTTAAAAATCCTTCTTTAACCTTTCTCCTCCCATTCATCTACACTGATTGAAGTAGTTTTAACAGCTGGATTCAGCTGGTCAGACTATGTCATGGAAAGAGGTGTCCTTAATGTTTTGTATAGTCAGTGTATGTCGCAAGTAAAAGCCTTAGGTAGCGAGTTGATGCAATTCCAAGTCTGGAAGTTTAAAACCACCCTCAGTCTTAGGAAGATGTAAAACTTTCCTTTTTATTTTAGTAATTTTATTTCCCCATATAAAGTCTGTTATGACCGAGTATACTTTTTAAAAGAATGTCTTCGGTGGGGTAATTGGTTACCGAAAATAAATAATTACAACTTTGGCAGCCATGCCATTATAAAGAGGTTTATTCTACTTGTAAGATTTATGGGAAGATTATTTAATTTAATTAGATCTGCTATAAAATTGTTGAGTAATGGAATTCAGTTTTCTTTATATGTTTGTTACTTATTTAGCATCTTAAGTATTTAATATTTTTTGTGGTCCACTTAAAGGATTGCTGTAGATAGTGAGTTATTACTTTCTTTTTTTCACATGACTTTTATATGCTTTTTTTAAATTCTGAAAATATTTTTAGCTAAGGGGTCATTGAGTTTTCAATATTGGTCAGGTATATCAGGAGTTAATCTGCAAATAAGTTTAGTTTATATTCATGTTTACCAATACTGATATGTGTTACGTTTGGGTCCTGTCTAATTCTTTCTGCAAGCGGTTCAATTGCTAGTACACCAGGAGGGGGGAGCGAGGACATCCCTGTCTTCTGCCCCTTCCTAAAGCAATTCAATCAGATAAAGTATTATTTGTGTATATTTTTGCTTTAGGACATTTATACAACCTTTTTATTACTTTTATTATTTCAGCTGGAAAGTTGAAAGCTTCCAAAGTTTTGAATAGGAAAGGCCATTCAAGATGGTCAAAACCCTTTTTGTCATCAACAGCTATTATTGATAAATCTATATCTTGTTTTCGTTGTGTATTGTATTAAACTGAAACATGCTGTCACGCCCTGACCTTAGATATCTGTTTTTCTATATATTTTGGTTAGGTCAGGGTGTGACTAGGGTGGGTACGCTAGTTTTTGTATGTCTATGGTTTTTGTATGTCTAGGTGTTTTTGTATGTCTATGTTGACCTGATATGGTTCCCAATCAGAGGCAGCTGTTTATCGTTGTCTCTGATTGGGGATCATATTTAGGTAGCCATTTTCCTCATTTGTGTTGTGGGATCTTGTCTACGTATAGTTGCCTTAGTGCACATCAGTAGCGTCACGTTTCGTTTGTGCTTTTGTTTGTTTGTTTTGTTTTGCTGAGTTTCGGTTTTATTAAAATTATGTGGAACTCTGTGCACGCTGCGCCTTGGTCTCATCATTACGACGATCGTGACACATGCTCTTGTATATTGTAAGTGTCTATTTTTAATAAACCCTGTTTGATTGATATGTATCAAGTCTAGTCAAACTTTTGCCATTCTATTGCTTATAAGCTTTGTTATTATTTTATTGTCAGAATGTATTCAACTTATGGGTCTGTAATCAGCAGGGCCTCTGTATTCAACTTATGGGTCTGTAATCAGCAGGGCCTCTCCAGACTTTCCTGGTTTTAATATAACTTAAATAATTGTTTGATACATGGAACTAGGAAGTACTGAATTGCGTGACATGTGTGTTGTCATTTGTGTAAATAGGGGGTTACTTTGGCCCAGAATGTTGAATAAAATTCTATGGGAAAGCCATCCATTCCTGGTGCTTTTCTCTGTGCTAATGTTTTAACAGTATCTAATATTTTTTCTTGGGTGATCTCTGTTTTTAGGGATTTTTTGTTGTCTGTTGATAAGTGCTTCAGTTGTTGAGTCTAAGAAGGCTATAGGATCCATTCAACTGTTTAATTCTGATTTATATACATTTTCATAGAAGCTTTTAAAATGGTAATTAATCACATTATTGTTTCTAATTACCACTTGTATCTTTAACTTAAAAAATTATAACTGGTTTAGCATGTATTTGTTTTGTGAGAGCTGCGAGATGTTTACCAGGTGGATGCATGTCACGGCCGTTTAAAGGAGTGGACCAAGGTGCAGCGCGATTGGAATACATCTTAATTCCACGAAGAACACTTAACAAACTATCAAACGAAACGTGAAGCCAACGTAGTGCTCACAGGCAACTGAACATGGACAACTACCCACCAAACCAACATGGAAAATGGCAACCTAAATAGGATCCCCAATCAGAGGCAACGATAAACAGCTGTCTCTGATTGGGAACCCACTCAGGCCACCATAAACCTACAACCCCTAGACAATACAAAATCCCCATAGATAACAAAAAACCCTAGATAAGACAAAAACTAAACAAACCTCCCCTTGTCACACCCTGACCTAACCAAATAATAAAAAAAGCAATATAACTAAAGTCAGACGTGACAGTAGCCCCCCCCCCCCACCCCCCCCCCCCCCAAAGGCCGGACTCGCCGCCCAAACCTAAACGGGAGGGTCTGGGTGGGCATCTCCCCGCGGTGACAGCCCCGTTGAGGACGCAGACCGCGCTTTACCTCTGGCTTGGCCAACTTTGTGGCGCCTCTAGACGGGGACCCTCGCAGCGGCCCGGACAGGAGGTGACTGCGGCTCCGGACAGGAGGGCGGCTCCGGACAGAGGGCGCTCCGGACAGGAGGGCGCTCTGCGCTCCGTACTGTCGAGGCGACGCCTGGAGGCCTCGTGCCATGGATCCTCACTGGAGCCTCGTGCCATGGATCATCACTGGAGGCTTCGTGCCATGGATCATCACTGGAGCTTCGTCCATGGATCATCACTGGAGGCTTCGTGCCATGGATCATCACTGGAGGCTTCGTGCCATGGATCATCACTGGAGGCTTCGTGCCATGGATCATCACTGGAATAGAGAGACACACAGGAGGCCTGGCTCTGGGAGAAGGCACCGGACTCACCAGGCTGGGGAGACATGCAGGAGGGTTAGGACTTAGCACAGGCACCGGACTCACCAGGCTGGGGAGACATGCTGGAGGCCTTGTCCTTGGCCGAGGCACTGGATATACTGGGCCGTGGAGGCGTACCGGCGGTCTCGAGCGCAGAGCTGGCCCCACCCGTTCTGGCTGAATGCCAGCTTCCACCCGGCAAATGCAGGATGCTGGCACCGAGCACACCGGCCTGTGAATGCCCCGCCTCGACACCGTGAGCATCACCCCATAGCACAGGGCCTGACCAGTCCCATGCTCGCCACGGTAAGCATGGGGAGTTGGCTCAGGTCTCCAACCTGACTCTGCCACACTCCCCGTGTTCCCCCCCCATTTTTTTGGGGGGGCTGCCTCTCGGGCTTCCTTGCCAGCCGTGTTCCCTCGTACCGCTGGTTCCCCTTTCCTGCTGCCTCCGCTCTCCTGGCTGCCTCCACCTGTTCCCATGGGAGGCGATCCCTTCCAGCCAGGATCTCCTCCCATGTGTAGGATCCCTTGCCGTCTAGGATGTCCTCCCATGTCCAGTCCTCTCCTCCACGCTGCTTGGTCCTTTTTTGGTGGGTAGTTCTGTCACGGCCCGCTTAAAGGAGTGGACCAAGGTGCAGCGCGATTGGAATACATCTTTTAATTCCACGAAGAACATTTAACAAACTAACAAACGAAACGTGACGTCAACGTAGTGCTCACAGGCAACTAAACATGGACAACTACCCACCAAACCAACATGGAAATGGCAACCTAAATAGGCTCCCCAATCAGAGACAACGATAAACAGCTCTCTCTGATTGGGAACCCACTCAGGCCACCATAAACCTACAACCCCTAGACAATACAAAATCACCATACAAAATCCCCATAGATAACAAAAAAAGAAAGCAAATATAACTAAAGTCAGGGCGTGACAATGCCATTAAGTAGTATTCTTTATTTGAGTTAACCTGTAGTTGTAGGCTTTCTTCAAAAGTGTAAGATCGCACTGTTTAAGTTCCGAATTTTCTTTTTACCTTGGAAAGATATTTTGTGCTTTTTCTAAGATAGATTTTAAAATGAAAGAAAAAGAAATCACTAAATCAGATTAAATTTGTGCAGAGTATGATATTATCATCCCTCTAATGTATGCCTTAGTCGTCCCAAATTATATCAGGACTTGGCTTTTCTCTGTCCTGTATGTATACATTTGTAATGGTAAAGGTTTAAAAAAAGAATTTTTAACGTATAATATATTTCGTGTCCGGAAGATGCACTCTGTTCGTTCTCTAAACTCTATCCCTAAGTGTATTTTTTAATTGGTGTATTAAAACATGATACCAGAAAATGATCCGATATCACTTTACTGAATCCAGTAAATTGTTGAGTGCATTACATAGGGAATAGGGTTGCCATTTGGCTGGCCCAAAGTAGTGCACTACATGGGGAATAGGGTGCCATTTTTGTAAATAATTCTTGAATAACTTTTCTTACTTTGAGAAAAAAAGGAATAGTGTTTTGTAGTTGGGAATAATAATCTCCAGGTGTCCTGTTAATAATTTTTTTTATATCAACATTTTCAGCCTCTTTGGAGGCTCTCTAAATTTGCCTTTTTTATTACTACACTATGGTTTAAAAGTTTGGGGTCACTTAGAAATGTTCTTGTTTTTGAAAGAAAAGCACATTGTTTTTGGTACATTTTTTAAATATCATCAAATTGATCACAAATACAGTGTAGACATTGTTAATGTTGTAAATGACTATTGTAGCTGGAAACGACAGATTTTTTTTATGGAATATCTACATAGGTGTACAGAGGCCCATTATCAGCAACCGTCACTCCTGTTTTTCAATGCCTGTTTTCCTAACGTTGTGTTAGCTAATCCAAGTGTATCATTTTAAAAGGCTAATTGATCATTAGAAAACCCTTTTGCAATTATGTTAGCACAGCTGAAAACTGTTGTTCTGATTTAAAGAAGCAATAAAACAGGCCTTCTTTAGACTTGTTGAGTATCTGGAGCATCAGCATTTGTAGGTTCGATTACAGGCTCAAAATGGCCAGAAACAAAGCACTTCCTTCTGAAACTCGTCACTCTATTCTTGTTCTGAGAAATGAAGGCTATTCCATGCGAGAAATTGCCAAGAAACTGAAGATCTCGTACAACGCTGTGTACTACTCCCTTCACAGAGCAGCGCAAACTGGATCTAACCAGAATAGAAAGAGGAGTGGGAGGCCCCGGTGCACAACTGAGCAAGAGGACATTAGAGTGTCTAGTTTGAGAAACAGACGGCTCACAAGTCCTCAACTGGCAGCTTAATTAAATAGTACCCGCAAACACCAGTCTCAACGTCAACAGTGAAGAGGCGACTCCAGGATGCTGGCCTTGAGGACCTTGAGAAATTCTCTGATCTGATTGAACTCTTTTGCCTGAATGCCAAGAGTCACATCTGGTGGAAACCTGGCTGTACTCTATATCATCTACTGCATCTTGCCATCTTTATGTAATACATGTATCACTAGCCACTTTGAACTATGCCACTTTGTTTATATACCCTACATTACTCATCTCATATGTATATACTGTACTCTATACCATCTACTGCATCTTGCCTATGCCGTTCTGTACCACCACTCATTCATATATCTTTATGTACATATTCTTTATCGCTTTACACGTGTGTGTATAAGGTAGTAGTTGTGGAATTGTTAGGTTAGATTACTCGTTGGTTATTACTGCATTGTCGGAACTAGAAGCACAAGCATTTCGCTACACTCGCATTAACATCTGCTAACCATGTGTATGTGACAAATAAAATTTGATTTGATTTGGCACCATCCCTACGGTGAAGGATGGTGGTGGCAGCATCAAGCTGTGGGGATGTTTTTCAGTGGCAGGGACGGGAGACTCGTCAGGATCGAGGKAAAGATGAACGGAGCAGAGTACAGAGATATCCTTGATGAAAACCTACTTCAGAGCACTCAGGACATCCGACTGGGGTGAAGGTTCACCTTCCAATAGGACAACGACCCTAAGCACACAGCGAAACAGTTCATTCAGCCTAATTTACTGCCTTTTAAGCAAGCCATATCAACTATGTTTTTTTTTAAACAAATGTGGTTTCTACTGACAATTGAGATGTACAAACTATGGCATAAGGTGACGACGAGCGCATAAGAGGCAATCCATAATTTCGATGAAAACATTAATGAGCGAGCTAGGACGGACGTAGTCAATAAAACTTTATTCATCACTTTTGAAATGTACAGCGACAATTCGGAACATGGACTGTTCTTACAGTATTCTCCCATGTACACAAAGTCAGAACCGTAGGATAAATAAAAGGGGCATATAAGCAGACAAAGAAAGCTCTTACAATATTTGATGATTACATTTCTCTAAAACAGGCTATAGGCTACATGTGCACCACCAAGTCAGAACAGTACGCTAAGTTATGAGGGGGAAAGGGACCAAATTATTAGGGTGCGGTACATGGGCTACTAACAGCTTACTACACAACATACACTTAGTATTATTTGCTTAGCTACAGTATACATATCTCCCTGGCATATTACATAATATATGCAGCAGCATACAATACATTTTTGGACTCACTTTGTTGTGCTGTGCTCACTTGAAGAGGAAGTTGGTGCTGCGGTCCCTCTTGTGGCCAAATTTTGTCATCAAACTTTGTCATCAAAGTCTGGCATTCTCTGGATTTATGGTGCTTTCAAGACAACTGGGAACTCTGAAAAAAACAAAGGGTGAATCATGATACCGGTGATCTTCAGGTCGGAGTTCTAGAAAGAGGACCGAGTTCCCGACTTGGAATTCTGAGTTGGATGACCGATCAAAATTTATTTTCCAGCCGGAGCTAACTTTTTTCCAGGGTTCCCAGTTGTCTTGAACTCACTGAAGTCTGATATTTCCCAGGACCGAGTTTCCAGTTGTTTTAAACGCAGCAGAAGTCATGTGGGATTGAACCGTTTCTGGCCCATGGTGTACTGCGAGTGAATATTTATCCTTTTAAGCTTGGAAAAGAGACCCTTAAACCCAGACGTGGACCACACACCCTCTCCACTGAATAGCAGTCTAGTGATTGCTTTGCAAAGCTTGCAGTTAGCCACTGATTCCTTCCAAACCACTCCTTGTTGAATTTGCAGTTTACAACTTGTGTAATGTTAATAGCCGATGAACACCGATATGTTTTATCTATAATTTGGCCAGGAGATTGTCGACTTGATTCATGATAATGACCATACAGCTACACTCTTCGAAAAAAAAAGGTTACAAAAGGGTATTTTGGCTGTCCTCTGGGTTCCATGTAGAACCCTCTGTGGAAAGGTTTCTACATGTAACCCAAAAAGGTTCTACCTGGAACCAAAAAGGTTTCTCATTTTACATTCTAGTCATTTAGCAGACTATCTTTTTCAGAGCAACTTACAGTATTCGTTTGTGCTGGTCCCCCATGGGAATGAAATCCACAACCCTGGCATTGCAAGTGCCATGCTCTACCAATTGAGCCACACAGGACCTATGAGGACAGCTGAAGAAGTATTTTAGGTTCTAGATAGCACCTTTTTTCTAAGCGCGTGCACCTTCCAGCCTCTCACATCTTCAATCTCACTCTCTGTTTCTCCATTCTGAGAATCTGTCTGTTAGGAGATAAGGATCAGGGGGAAATGTACTGCTCTCTTTGTCTGGGAAGATTACCCAGGAAATGGGCTCTTGTCACTGTTCTATGTCCTCATGTGACAGCCATTCACTGAGGGAACACTGACGCTCACCCAGTCCGCTGGTGTGATTAAAAAGACCAATCAATATTTCCGTGCTTATCTCATTTAGGCTGGCATGGTAAATCAACAGAGTAGAGGAGATAGTGGAAATGTAGCTGTTGGCAATGATTGATAACGTTAGTTCTCATGAAGGATTGATTTTCAGCTTGAGGTCAAGAAAAACTAAGAGGATTTCGCTGATGTATAGAGCTGCGATAACCGGAAAAGTATCAACACCGACCATACCAGGCTCCTCAGAGGAGGAAGGGAWGGACCATCCTACTCAGTGAATTTCATAAAAATATTAAAACATTAAAAAGGTTTTAGATAAAACAATATATTCAGATGTCACCAAATAACTGCTTAAAACACAGTTTTGCAATGAAGGTCTCCAGTAGCCTCAACAGCCATCTCTGTGGTAGCACCATGGTGTATCTAGAGGACAGCTATTTTCCATCCTCTTCTGGGTATATTGACTTCAACACAAAACCTAGGGTTAACTAACTTTAGCCACTGTTTGCTAAAAATCTATGGAAGTGAATAGGGCATGTGAGCACATTTTTATTTATTTCTGAATCACTTTTAAGTACTATCAAACCAAATATGGAGTTGATTTGAACTGATTTCAGGCAATTTTATTTTTTGTAACATGATCACATGCCCCCATCACCTCCATAGATTTTTAGCTAGCAGTGGCAAAAGTTAGCTAATGTTTTCTAATGGCTGTTTAAAGACAACTGAACCATGGATTGCAGTTTCTCCTGGCCCATAGACTACTTACAGGGTGAGGAAATATGTAAAATGGTGAACTACTCATTTAACATTTTAGTTTCGCTATAGCTTTTTTCTTATTGAATGATGTGACAACTCAACAATGTAGCTTCTCTGCCTTTATTACTAATAAGTTGTGTGGACGATATCACTGATTGTTGGAAGTGTTCATACTGTAGTTTGTTGTTATGGTTCCCAGACAACCAGATGGTCACACACAAATTGTATCTGTGTTAGCCAGCCACATGCAATCTCCAGCTGTGAGACCTGTTTTATTTCACAGCTCAGAAGATATAATGGACCAAAAGTGCAATCATGTTCTGTTTTAGAAGTAATCAATACTTTTATTGAGTGTTGGAAAGAGTATCACGTGGTTTGGCGTAGCCTCTTGTGACAGCCTCAGCTAATTTGGTTCTGGGTGCCGAGTTAATAATAATTGATGGGAAGGCTGAAACTTGAAATTGTTCACTCATTTACTATGGGACTAGGCTGCTTTACCCAGCTTTATATTCATCATGTGAGTATGTTTTACCTGCCATCTCTGCTATGTCAGGGGACCTCTCCAGTTTCTTGTTTGTTTGTTGCTCATAAATATTTGAGTGGTGTTTGTGTACTGTAACTACTAACTCCTGGAGGTGTGCTCTGGTTACAGTTTAATACTTCTGGTCTATGGCTTCTAGGCTAATTTGGCTGTGCGTCCAACTGCAGCTAGAAAGATAACTAAAGGTCACTGGTTCACAAAATCGACTCTGTAGACAATTGACCCTTTTTTGTTGTGTCTATGTAATATGAAGCCATGAGAAAGGTTCATACTACAGTAGTTGCATTGAGCCACTTTCAAAGGTATTGTTTACGGTAATGTTGTATACTGCTGTTTAAATGATTGTCAAGATGAAAATGTTGAACCAAAGAGTAATACAACAAACGAAGGACATTCATTGACTCCAGAACAGAAGTGTTTGAKATTTGAGGAAATGTTTCCATCTTCTCCAGAGGGGTGTGAAAGAACTCTTTTCATTTTTAAAATTTATTTCACCTTTATTTAACCAGGTAGGCTAGTTGAGAACAAGTTCTCATTTGCAACTGTGACCTGGCCAAGATAAAGGAAAGCAGTTCGACACATCCAACACAGAGTTATACATGGAATAAACACAAACATACAATCAATAATACAGTAGAAAAGTCTATATACAGCATGTGCAAATGAGGTAGGATAAGGGAGGTAAGGCAATAAATGGGCCATGGTGGCGAAGTAATTACAATATAGCAATTAAACACTGGAATGGTAGAATGTGCAGAAGATGAATGTGCAAGTAGAGATACTGGGGTGCAAAGGAGCAAGATAAATAAATACAGTATGGGGATGAGGGAGTTTGATGGGCTATTTACAGATGGGCTATGTACAGGTGCAGTGATGTGTGAGCTGCTCTGACATCTGGTGCTTAAAGCTAGTGAGGGAGGTAAGAGTCTCCAGCTTTAGTGATTTTTACAGTTTGTTCCAGTCATTGGCAGCAGAGAACTGGAAGGAGAGGCGGCCAAAGGAAGAATTTGCTTTGGGGGTGACCAGTGAGATATACCTGCTGGAGCGCGTGCTATGGGTGGGTGCTGCTATGGTGACCAGTGAGCTGAGATAAGGCGGGGCTTTACCTAGCAGAGACTTGTAGATGACCTGGAGCCAGTGGTTTTGGCGACGAGTATGAAGCGAGGGCCAGCCAACAAGAGTGTACAGGTCGCAGTGGTCGGTAGTATATGGGGCTTTGGTGACAAAACGGATGGCACTGTGATAGACGGCATCCAATTTGTTGAGTAGAGTGTTGGAGGCTATTTTGTAAATGGCATCACCGAAGTCAAGGACCGGTAGGATGGTCAGTTTTACGAGGGTATGTTTGGCAGCATGAGTGAAGGATGCTTTGTTGCGAAATAGGAAGCCGATTCTAGATTTCCTTTTGGATTGGAGATGTTTAATGTGAGTCTGGAAGGAGAGTTTACAGTCTAACCAGACACCTAGGTATTTGTAGTTGTCCACATTCTAAGTCAGAACCGTCCAGAGTAGTGATGCTGGACAGACGGGCAGGTGCGGGCAGCGATCGGTTGAATAGAATGCATTTAGTTTTACTTGCATTTAAGAGCAGTTGGAGGCCACGGAAGGAGAGTTGTATGGCATTGAAGCTCGTCTGGAGGTTAGTTAACACAGTGTCCAAAAATTGCCAGAAGAATACAGAATGGTGTAGTCTGCGTAGAGGTGGATCAGAGAATTATCAGCAGCAAGAGCGACATCATTGATGTACACAGAGAAAAGAGTCGGCCCGAGAATTTAACCATGTAGCACCCCCATAGAGACTGCCAGAGGTCCGGACAACAGGCCCTCAGATTTGACACAATAAGCTCTGTCTGAGAAGTAGTTGGTGAACCAGGCGAGGCAGTCATTTGAGAAACCAAGGCTGTTGAGTCTGCCGATAAGAATGTGGTGATTGACAGAGTCGAAAGCCTTGGCCAGGTTGATGAATACAGCTGCACAGTATTGTCTCTCATCGATGGCGGTTATGATATCGTTTCGGACCTTGAGCGTGGCTGAGGTGCACCCATGACACGCTCGGAAACCAGATTGCATAGTGGAGAAGGTACGGTGAGATTCGAAATGGTCTGTGATCTGGCTTTTTGTTATCTTGGCTTTCAAAGACCTTAGAAAGGCAGTGTAGGATAGATATAGGTCTGTAGTAGTTTGGGTCTGGAGTGTCTCCCCCTTTGAAGAGGGGTATGACCGCGACAGCTTTCCAAGAGGACATTTTTAAACACAACCAAGACAACCAATATTTTGGGAAGGATGAAGTGAGTAGGAGCTGGACGTGCTGGGCCTCTTTCTCGGGTATACTGTTATTGTAACAGGCTGTTGTGAAATGTGCTGATGTGTGCTTGGTTGCCAAGTGAAGTCTTGGGCGATATACCGTATACCGGTGTATTTGAAATATGATTTTCAATACCGTCCCACTAAAGGGGCCCACTAAAGCTCTAAGCTCCCCGTGTGTTATGCCACTCCTTATAACTAGATGTGCCAAATAAATTATCTGCAGCTCAGGGGTCCAGCTACGTATTTGGTTTTCTAACTTGCTAAGTGGCTAGATGGCAATATTAAGCTTCTTAGTTATAGCAGACAATCAATCCCCTCCTGGATCAACATCCCTGCTGTCTAATATTTGTTTTGTGAGTGCAGCAAACTGTGAGTAGCCTTTCAAGATATTTGTATAACTTTATGAGCTGGGTTGTCTGTCCTTGCAATTTGTATATGTTTGCTTGCGCTTCTTAGCATTTAGCTAGTGTCCGCTATGGGAATTTTCTAGTAATTTGTTAGCATTTGTTGGGACCCCAACCCCCAAAATTAGAGTAATAAATATACACTGCTCAAAAAAATAAAGGGAACACTTAAACAACACAATGTAACTCCAAGTCAATCACACTTCTATGAAATCAAACTGTCCACTTAGGAAGCAACACTGATTGACAATATATTTCACATGCTGTTGTGCAAATGGAATAGACAAAAGGTGGAAATTATAGGCAATTAGCAAGACACCCCCAAAAAAGGAGTGANTGCTAATTGCCTATAATTTCCACCTTTTGTCTATTCCATTTGCACAACAGCATGTGAAATTTATTGTCAATCAGTGTTGCTTCCTAAGTGGACAGTTTGATTTCACAGAAGTGTGATTGACTTGGAGTTACATTGTGTTGTTTAAGTGTTCCCTTTATTTTTTTGAGCAGTGTATATAATACTGTATACCCGGTATGGTACAGGAACGGTTTGAAAATCAGGATACCGCCCAACCCTAGCAGAGAGAGCAACCAATCCACTGATCCACAACCCGACTACCCCTTACATGACTAAGTCACAGTATTCATGCAGGTTTTATAGGGTTCCTGTTGTTCCTCACAACGATCACCATGGAGTTCAGTTAATGAAAAGACAGGCACCATGTTGAGTAACTGGAAAATGTAATAAATGGTCTTCTACACAAACACTCTGACAACAAATTCCTTTTGGCCCATCTTCCTTCAAGATATAATATTTTCAAATTTTCCTTCTACTTTCTCCTCTCAACATTATTTCTCCAGTCTTGAATTATCTTCAATATGTTTCTGACTCCTGTCTTTTTTCCCTGCAGTGTTCCCTGTTCAGTGTGGGATGCTAGCGGACCGGTGGCGAGCCGAGGCTGAAGGAGCATGGTGAAGCACCAACCCTTGCAGCAGGTCTATGAGAAGCAGCTGTGTTTGTCCTTCCTCACTGGGATCTATGGCTGCCGCTGGAAACGCTACCAGCGTTCCCATGACAACAGCTCCAAGGTGAGAGTAAAGACGAATGCAAATGTCACAAGATGTTCTGTTGTGGACAAATTATGGGTGTATTGGTATGTTCTCTTCTCATACCAATCAATGGAATATCTGAGAGTTAGATTGTCCTGACCTTTAATTGCACATGCTGGCAACATGCCTGGACTTGTTACGGACTACCACTCTAGTCCTCAATCAGTCAACTGGCTTATTATTAAAGGGAGTGATGTACAGAGAGACCTGTCGTCTTGTCTCCTCTCATCGCCGTGTGGCACAGACTGGGGAAAGCTAGGCCTCAGTATCAAATTCCAAAGGAACTGATGCCCTTTCACTCACCTAATCAAACTGAGACAAACTGATGCCCCTTTAAGGAGTAAAACATATATAACCCGTACTGAATGACTGTAAGACATAATATCTATTTACCCACATGGATTGAGGCCAAAACAGGGGATCTGTGCTAATGATGCATGGCTGGAAAGCCTGCGTTAATAACTAGACTTTGAGCTCAATAGAAAACGCTTTGGATCTCCTCATCGGACATTTACTGAGCAGCATGAGACCGCAAATAATCAATGATAATGATGAGTTACCGATATAGGGATTGATACACCTTCACAAGCACAGTTTGTGTGTGTAGGTGTGTCTGTGCGTGTGTGTGTGTCCCTGTACAGGATGTAGAACAAAAGTCGGCTAGCCTGTTTATTAGGCTGTCATTAGCACTACTGCAGCACCTGATTTAGCTCCAAGTACCAAAGTGGAATCACTATGTTTAAACCAGAATGATCTTTCATGAACTGGTTACCGTCTGATATGTTTTTATGGATTGGCTACATTGAGATTTTAGTGTAAGCAATGAAAAGCTTGGCAAACGTCAGCAGCTGTGTTGAGCTAAATGATGAAACCAGCCTTGCTCTCAGTGGACAGTTTTACAAAACTTTGCTTAGCTTTTATTTTAGGCCACTGGCATGAAAGTAGGTATTTGGGCAGTGTAGGGCTACGAGCAGTGAGGGGCAACAGTAGTAAAAATGTCACTACACAACAGAAGTCTGTTAATTGAAGAACTGCCTTGTTCAGACCACGAGTGACAGATGAATTTCCAACACTGATAGTGAGGCTTGTTTGTAAGCAAAACAAAGCCAGGAGACGTATCACCTGCAGGGAAAGAACAGTGAACTTGTTTTGGGGACTTAGATACAGTAACCTGACACGTGTGAGATGGAGCACAACGATATCAGTCAGCCTGCCCAGCAAGAGCCTGCCTGAATGACCCCTACCTTAGATATATGCTTCCTGGAGATAAATAACATATTATAAGCCTTATAATAAGACATTATAGTTCATAGGTGCTTATAACAAGTAATAAAGTGTTATACCTGTCAGCTTTCTGTAAAATGTTACCATGTACTGTATTTTCTTGTCTAGAAGGGTGCAGAGTGTAGAGTGAGTAGTGTGCATTGCTATAGAGGTCAGTGTGTACTATAACACTCAACTCACTAAAGGGCTAGCAGAACATAGTTCTGCCCATCCTGCATTGAAACCTTATCACACCTCAGGAATAATTGAAACGTTTACCATTTGTCTGATTCTGTTCTGGAGGCCCAGAAATCTTTTCAAGCCTCTTCATACAAGAAAAAAGTGACAGACAGACAGGCAGGCAAGCAAGTATTTACCAAAAGCAAAAGTCTGAGTTATCCAATGCATTCAACCTTTCAGGAAAGCTTTATTATAGCTACCGTCCTTGTTAAATTGTTAAATTTATCCAATAGCATACTTTAAAAAATGTAATATTATTAAATGTAACTCAAATGATATTTTCTGTAAATAGTGGTCTGTAAAACTTTGCTCATTGTAAAGTATTAGGTTTATGGCAGGCATTGGTAGCCATAAGCTTGTTGTAGAAGTCAATGGGGGTGTTTTAATATAATGCTTCTACCCAGATTCCCAGCTGTGTGTGCAGACTGCTGTTCTTAACTTGTCATTGGACTACAAAAACCCAGTATGTTGTCCATAAATTAGGCCAGTTAGTAGGGAATGTGTGAGCGGGGCAGTAATGAGGTGCTGACCAAGAGGAAAAATACAAACACACAGCTGCACACCTGCTTTCCCTCTCTCCATTTACAAAGCACTCACTCACACGCGCACACGTGCACACTCATGCACATAGACATTCATATCATCCAAATACACATCAATGAGAATCACATGTACATCCCTACACATTCTAAATGCAACTCTCTTACAATACCTATCTCTCTGACTCTTATTATTAGAGTTCATTCTGCTATTGACTTGACCATTGAGAGTGCTACTGTGATTCCCAGGCCTGAGTTGACCCTCCTGTGTTTGTATATCATCGCTTTCTCTTCTGGTACTTAGTGGTATTACTTTGAGTGGTAGGTTGTTATTTCTCAGAAACAGGTTACCTCTGTCCTGCTCTTCAAGCCCATAGAGAACTTTGTAATTAATGACCTAGAAACGCTTTCGCTCAAGATTAGCAAACCATAAAGCAGCCCATGCTGAACAAGTTACATTTCCAGCTGGAGTTGGATTCATAGCTCCATCAGTTGTCATTGAGACACAAATTATATTTGTCCTATTTTTATGTACCTATTTTCATGTAGTACCATGCTCCTGATATGGCAAAATCCATAGGATAATAAGTGTGCATAGTACTGTATCATACAGAAGTGAGATGTACACGTCAGTCTGAGGAGGTTTGCCAGAAATGGTAGGTAGTCATACTGTTTCTCTGACTTAGCTACTTCATTGTGATGAATCAATGTTCTTCTCAATAGATGAAACAGTGTGGTAGGGCAGCACTGTCTAGCAGGGTTATAATTAGCAGGCTGTGAAGACGTTAGAGAGGGAAGGAGAATGAAGCCAAGGCACAGTCTGGAGGAGGAAGTGATGGGATTAGAAGGACGTCAGAATTAGACGTCATCAGCTTGGTGACAATGGCACTGTGCTAAAGACTGACTTCCTGTATCATCGATAGTGTGGTTGGTTATGGTTGTGTCTGAAATGGCCCTACTATACTGTAAAATGACTTCCACAGTGACTGGCTGTGCACTGGGCTGGTTGATGTATCTCACATATCGGCAAAAAAAAGACTACACCTGGAAAGGTGCAAAGATGTCTGCAAAATGATTCATTTCGACTCGGCATAGGGATGCTTCCTGTTTGCCCAATATGACTGGGGGTACCTAAGGACCAGAGTTGAGAAACAGTGAAATGTGCTAATGTGCACTTAGTGTTTGTCCAGTGGGAGAGTGTTTTTCAGTGAAACTTAAGAGAGTTAACTCTGAGCCCCATCATCCCTCTATTGATAAACCAGTAACCACAGATGGTCTATGGAGCTCAGGGAGAAGAACCAGGCTGGGGTCACTGGCTGGACTTCATGGTTTTCAGGAACTACTATGTGGATATTTCTACCCCCTTGAGTTTTAAAGGTGTGTGAGAGGTATGATCACCCACTGTAATGTGTTGTCTGCGAAAGGTGCAGAAAATATTATTATCCTTGGTTCTCTCCCAGCACTAGCTAACTTCCTGAATTAACGGAATCGAAAATAAAATTCAACCCAACCCTGCTTCCTCCAACTGTTCTTGAGTGAGTGTTAGATTCATAATGTGGCTGTAGTCCTACACCTATGCACTTTCACCTCAGCGTAAGTCAACCTTAAACCAATTAAATAAAACCTGACATTGTCAGAGCCCCTTCCCCATGTCACTTTCTATTACCTCTATTTGTCACATTAGGTCCAGAGTCTGACATTACTCCTTTTAGTGCCATGAAAAAGTGTTTGCCCCCTTCCTGATTTTCTCAATATTAGCATATTTTTACTTATGCTGAATGTTATCAGATCTTCAACCAAAATATTAGATAAAGGGAACCTGAGTTTACAAATATCAAAAATTGTACTGATTTTATTTATTTAATTAACAAAGTTATGCAACACCCAATTCCCATGTGAAAAATAAATTCCCCCCTTACACTCAATAACTGGTTCTGCCACCTTAAGCTGCAATGACTGCAACCAAATGCTTCCTGTAGTTGTTGATCAGTCTCATATCACTGTGGAGGAATTTTGGCTCTTCCACTCTTGCATGCAGAACCGCTTTAACTCAGCAACATTTGTGGGTTTTCAAGTAGAGGTCGACCGATTATGATTTTTCAACGCCGATACCGATTATTGGAGGACCAAAAAAAGCCGATACCGATTAATCGGCCAATTTTTTTATAAATTAAAAGAAAAATTGTAATAATGACAATTACAACAATACTGAATGAACACTTATTTTAACTTAATATAATACATCAATAAAATCAATTTAGCCTCAAATAAATAATGAAACATGTTCAATTTGGTTTAAATAATGCAAAAACAAAGTGTTGGAGAAGAAAGTAAAAGTGCAATATGTGCCATGTAAGAAAGCTAACGTTTAAGTTCCTTGCTCAGAACATGAGAACATATGAAAGCTGGTGGTTCCTTTTAACATGAGTCTTCAATATTCCCAGGTAAGAAGTTTTAGGTTGTAGTTAGTTATTATAGGAATTATAGGACTATTTCTCTCTATACGATTTGTATTTCATATACCTTTGACTATTGGATGTTCTTATAGGCACTTTAGTATTGCCAGTGTAACAGTATAGCTTCCGTCCCTCTCCTCGCCGCTACCTGGGCTCAAACCAGGAACACATCGACAACAGCCACCCTCGAAGCAGCGTTACCCATGCAGAGCAAAGGGAACAACTACTCCAAGTCTCAGAGCGAGTGATATTTGAAACGCTATTAGCGCGCACCCCGCTAACTAGCTAGCCATTTCACATCGGTTATACCAGCCTCATCTCGGGAGTTGATAGGCTTGAAGTCATAAACAGCTAATGCTTGAAGCACAGCGACGAGCTGCTGGCAAAACGCATGAAAGTGCTGTTTGAATGAATGCTTACGAGCSTGCTGGTGCCTACCATCACTGTCAGACTTCTCTATCAAATCATAGACTTAATTATAACATAACACACAAACACGAGCCTTAGGTTATTAATATGGTTGAATCCGGAAACTATCATCTCGAAAACAAAAAGTTTATTCTTTAAGTGAAATACAGAACCGTTCCGTATTTTATCTAACGGGTGGCTTCCATAAGTCTAAATATTCCTGTTACATTGCACAACCTTCAAAGTTATGTCATAATTACGTAAAATTCTGGCAAATTAGTTCGCAACGAGCCAGGCGGCCCAAACTGTTGCATATACCCTGACTATGCGTGCAATGAACGCAAGAGAAGTGACACAATTTCACCTTTTTAATATTGCCTGCTAACCTGGATTTCTTTTAGCTAAATATGCTGGTTTAAAAAATTATACTTCTGTGTATTGATTTTAAGAAAGGCATTGATGTTTATGGTTAGGTACAGTCGTGCAACGATTGTGCTTTTTTCACAAATGCGCTTTTGTTAACTTATGGATGAAATCCCGTTAACGGGATCGATTTGACAACAGCCAGTGAAAGCGCACGGCGCTGTCACTGCCATCAACAGAAATAGACCAAAGCGCAGCGTTGTGAGCGTACATATTCCTTTATTTATATGACGCCGACAAAAACAATAAACAATCCAAAACAACCGTGAATCTAAAGGGCTATGTTCCACAAACAAAGTTAACCTCCCACAAAGACAGGTGGGGAAAAAGGGCTACCTAAGTATGGTTCTCAAGAACCCTAACCGGCCAAAACATAGAAATACAAATAATAGAACTAAAGAACATAGAATACCCACCCCAAATCACACCCTGACCAAACCAAATAGAGACATAAAAAGGATCTCTAAGGTCAGGGCGTGACAGGCGCCAAATTCAAACAACAGAAATCTCATAATTAAAATTCTTCAAACATACAAGTATTTTACACCATTTTAAAGATTAACAATAAGTTTATCTCACCACAGTGTCCGATTTCAAAAAGGCTTTATGGCGAAAACATACCATGCGATTATGTTAGGTCAGCGCCAAGTCACAGAAAAACACAGCCATTTTTCCAGCCAAAGAGAGGAGTCACAAAAAGCAGAAATAGAGAGAAAATGAATCACTAACCTTTGATGATCTTCATCAGATGACACTCATATGACTTCATGTTACACAATACATGTATGTTTTGTTTGATAAAGTTCATATTTATATCCAAAAATCGCAGTTTACATTGGCGCGTTATGTTCAGTAATGTTTTGCTTCCAAAACATCCGGTGATTTTGCAGAGAGCAACCACATAAATTACAGAAATACTCATCATAAATGTTGATGAAAATACAAGTGTTATGCATGGAATTAAAGATATACTTCTCCTTAATACAACCGCTGTGTCAGAATTCAAAAAAGCTTTACGGAAAAAGCACACCATGCAATAATCTGAGTACAGCGCTCAGAGACCAAACAAGCCATACAGATACCCGCCATGTTGTGGAGTCAACAAGTCAGAAATAGCATTATAAATATTCACTTACCTTTGATGATCTTCATCGGAATGCACTCCAGGAATCCCTGTTCCACAATAAGATGTTGTTTTGTTCGATAAAGTCCATCATTTATGTCCAAATACCTCCTTTTTGTTGTCATGTCAAACGATGTATAGAATCAATCTTTAGGATGTTTTTAACATAAATCTTCAATAATATTCCAGCCGGACAATTCCTTTGTCTTTAGAAAGGAAAAGGAACACAGCTAACTCTCTTGGCATTCTGCCAGACACCTGACTCAAACAGCTCTTATTCTCTCCTCTTCACAGTAGAAGCCTGAAACAAGGTTCTAAAGACTGTTGACATCTAGTGGAAGCCTTAGGAAGTGCAATCGGACCACATTTTACACGTAATATTGGATAGGCAAAGACTTGAAAACCTACAAACCTCAGATTTCCCACTTCCTGGTTGGATTTTTCTCAGGTTTTTGCCTGCCATATGAGTTCTGTTGACTCACAGACATCATTCAAACAGTTGTTTTCTATCAAAATCTACTAATAATATGCATATCTTAGCTTCTGGACCTGAGTAGCAGGCAGTTTACTAGGGCACCTTATTCATCCAAGCTACCAATACTGCCCCCCACCATAAGAAGTTAAATCATCCCCCGTTTGGTGAAGTGGCTGTCTTTGTTAGGAAAAATAGTCTTCACACAGTTCGCAACGAGCCAGGCGGCCCAAACTGCTGCATATACCCTGACTCTGTTGCAAAGAAGTGACAAAACGAAATTCATGTTAGCAGGCAATATTAACTAAATATGCAGGGTTAAAAATATATACACTGCTCAAAAAAATAAAGGGAACACTTAAACAACACAATGTAACTCCAAGTCAATCACACTTCTGTGATATCAAACTGTCCACTTAGGAAGCAACACTGATTGACAATAAATTTCACATGCTGTTGTGCAAATGGAATAGAAAAAAGGTGGAAATTATAGGCAATTAGCAAGACACCCCCAATAAATGAGTGGTTCTGCAGGTGGTGACCACAGACCACTTCTCAGTTCCTATGCTCCTGGCTGATGTTTGGTCACTTTTGAATGCTGGCGGTGCTTTCACTCTAGTGGTAGCATAGACGGAGGCTTACAACCCACACAATTGGCTCAGGTAGTGCAGCTCATCCAGGATGGCACATCAATGCGAGCTGTGGCAAGAAGGTTTGCTGTGTCTGTCAGCGTAGTGTCCAGAGCATGGAGGCGCTACCAGGAGACAGGCCAGTACATCAGGAGACGTGGAGGAGGCCGTAGGAGGGCAACAACCCAGCAGCAGGACCGCTACCTCCGCCTTTGTGCAAGGAGGAGCACTGCCAGAGCCCTGCAAAATGACCTCCAGCATGCCACAAATGTGCGGTCCTGCTGTGTACTTGTGTATTGATTTTAAGAAAGGCATTGATGTTTATGGTTAGATACACGTTGGAGCAACGACAGTCCTTTTTCGCGAATGCGCACCGCATCGATTATATGCAACGCAGGACACGCTAGATAAACTAGTAATATCATCAACCATGTGTAGTTAACTAGTGATTATAATTGATTGATTGATTGATTGTTTTTTATAAGATAAGTTTAATGCTAGCTAGCAACTTACCTTGGCTTCTTACTGCATTCGCGTAACAGGCAGGCTCCTCGTGGAATGCAATGTAAGGCAGGTGGTTAGAGCGTTGGACTAGTTAACCGTAAAGTTGCAAGATTGAATCCCCGAGCTGACAAGGTAAAAATCTGTCGTTCTGCCCCTGAACAAGGTAGTTAACCCACCGTTCCTAGGCTGTCATTGAAAATAAGAATGTGTTCTTAACTGACTTGCCTAGTTAAATAAAGGTGTAAAAAAAATATATATATTTTTTTTTAAATAAAAAATCGGCCAAATCAGTGTCCAACAATACCGATTGCCGATTGTTATGAAAACTTGAAATCGGCCCTAATTAATCGGCCATTCCGATTAATCGGTCGACCTCTATTTTCAAGCATGAACTGCAACATCTCAATTGGGATTATATCTGGACTTTGACTAGGCCATTCCATAACTTCAAATGTGATGCTTTTTAGCCATTTTCATGTAGACTTGATTGTGTGCTTTGGATCATTGTCTTGCTGCATGACCCAGCTGCGCTTCAGCTCACAGACGGTTCCTTCTATTAAGGCAAGTCACCCCAAACCAAAGCATCCCCAAACCATCACACTACCACCACCATGCTTCACTGTTGGTATGAGTTTCTTACTTTGGAATGCAATGTTTGGTTTTCSKTAGACATAATTGGACCCATCTCATGCAAAAAGTTGACTGAAGTTTGCCAAAAAAGCACCTGTAAGCACCTGGATGATCATCAAGACTCTTGGAAGAATGTTCTCTGGACAGATGAGTCAAAAGTATCACTTTTTGGATGACATGGGTCCATAATGCTTGGCGAAAACCAAACACTTCATTCCACAGTAAGAACCAAATACCAACAGTCACCCATTGTGGTGGAAGTGTGATGTTTTGGGGATACTTTGCTACCTCAGGACCTGGACGACTTGCCTTAAAAGAAGGAACCATGTATTTTGCTCTGTATCAGAGAATTCTACAGGAGAATGTCAGGCCATCTGTCTGTGAGCTGAATCTGAAGCGCAGCTGGGTCATGCAGCAAGACAATGATCAAAACACACAATCAAGTCAACATGAACATGGTTAAAAAGCAATAATGTGAAGTTTTGGAATAGCCAGTCAAAGTCCAGACCTAATCCCAATTGAGATGTTGTGGCAGGACTTGAAACCAGCAGTTCATGCTTGAAAACCCACAAATGTCGCTGAGTTAAAGAAGTTCTGTATGCAAGAGTGGGACAAAATTCCTCCACACTGATGTGAGAGACTGATCAACAACTACAGGAAGCGTTTGATTGGAGTCATTGCAGTTAAAGGTGGCACACCAACCAGTTGAGTGTCAGGTGGCAATTACTTTTTCACACAGGGGCATTGGGTATTGCATAACTTTGATTATGAAATAAATGAAATAAGTATGTAATCGTTGTGTTATTTGTTCACTCAGGTTCCCTTTATCTAATATTAGGTTTTGGTTGGAGATCTGATAATGTTCAATATAAAAAATATACAACAGTAGAGAAACTTATGTAGTGGGCAAATACTTTTTCACAGGACTGTACACACACAGACACACACAGACACACACACACACACACAGTCTTGTCACGGCTGTGAAGTATTGTGTGAGACCAGGTAATTGACTACCTCAACAGAAGTAGTGTGGTGGTTACCTCAGAAACCAGACTTCATTAAAACACCAGCCCTCTACTCTCCCATTCTCCCCTGTGCATTAACTCTAACCAGCAGAAGGTGAGGCCTCACTGATGAGATTCCTAGCCTTTCCTCTGAGTGCAGTGTAAGTGTTAATGTGGTATTCCCCTCTTAACTACCACGCGTCTACACATTATCGCCAGGCATCTAATAATAGACTGTAGGAGATGTGGAAGAGATGCAGCACTAGTCTGGCCAGCATGAGATGTAAAGCTGATCACTGGTCAACTCCACCTGGCTGTGGTCTGACCTGGGCCACATTCAGTACGCAAACGTTGTAAAACATGGCAGATAGAGATGTCATGAATACAGCTGACATTATTCCATATTCTTTATAATTACTTATTTACYTTTTAGTAATTTACCAGATGCTTTTATCCAGAGTGACTTACAGTTAGTGCATTCATCTTAAGATGGCTAGGTGAGACAACCACATGTCACAGTAAGTACATTTCCCCTCAATAAAATAATTATAACTGGGAAATTTGCTATTTCGCAACCTTGTTCCCTTTCTGCATGCGCCCCTGACCTGTTTTACCCCCCTCAATCCAGTCAATTACTATGGGAGAAGTGCCTGGTAATCTGACCAGACTTTCATGCCAGTCATGCCAGAGGACAGATGAAAGGTGGAAGTTATGTTACCAATCAAAGGGGAAATTCATAAAAATTTGATTTTTATACGGTTTTGTTTCGTTTTAAGAGGTAATTTGTTTTAACTTGTTTTACACGTTGTGTGATTGTTTAAGRTGAAGGTTGTGGAACGTTATGTTAAAAGTGTTATAGAAAGTACATGTCTTCTTCATTCTGTTGTGTGTTCACCAGTGGGAATGTGCATGGTTCATCATCTTGTGCAGCACCTTCTCCCTGCTCCTCTTCTGGGCTTACTTCTGGTTGGAGGCCCACAATGACTACAACCAATTCAACTGGTGAGTGTAAGTTAGTCCTTACCAGAGTGGCTGTGAGCTGAGTTTGCACCATTGTTTCTGTCCCCCAGAAGCAGTCTCTCTTTTGAGCAGTTTTCAATTAGTAATTTAATGTGTGCATATTTCAATATCTCCTATCAGGGCTGGTCCTCTTCTTATCAAGACACTGGCTCACCTTCCACACCCTCTGTCTCTCTTTCTCAGGTTACTATACAACCGTTCTGGGGAATGGAAGGACGGCACTGTCCCCATTCTCGCAACCACCGCAGTCGGCTTTAGTTACATAACATTTTTAATGGTGAGTAAGTTTCATGTTTGGTTAAATGCCTGTACACACAGTAAAACACATGTTGCTGCTGCAGGTTCAGTAAGATATAACCTGATTGTGGCGCTGTTCGTATCCAGATTTTAGCACTCTGTCATATTTCACTGGGACAGCAGCTGAACCTCTACTGGATCCACAAGGTAGGCCTTCAAATGAACTCTGACCTACTGATGAGGAAAGGAATACCATGTTACTGTTATCCCTGCATAGGAATGTGTAGAACAAATCAAACTGTGATATGTTGGTCCCCACAGATTAGTGTGTTGGCTGCCTTGATCACCACTGTCAGTGGGGTGGTCTCCATCAGTGACGTGTGGGGGGACGAATGGGACATCATTCTTATATCGCTACAGGTCAACATCTCTATTTGTTGGTTTCTCTACGTGTGTGTGTGTGTGTGTGTGTGTGTGTGTGTATGTATGTGTGTGTGAACAAGGTTATAAAACTCCTGTCTTCCTGTGTTGTAATTCAGTCCACAGGTCCTTTCCTGCACATAGGAGCTCTGGCTGCTGTCACAGCGCTGGGTTGGCTGGTCGCTGGACATGTGATCCGTGCAGGGAGAACCAGTAAGTATTGGGTTGGATTTTGATTGGCTTTCACTGTAACTCAAATCAGGATACCAATAATATCAATATTATACATTATTACATTACTTCATGATTATTATCATTATAACCATAAAGATGTTTGATAATGAACAATGATTGCAGCAGCAGTCAGAAATCTGGGAACTAATGTCCTCACTCTATGGTCTTCCTCCTTCCCAGAGTTCCACTTGATTGTGCTGCTTGTCTACCTAAGTGTCCTGCTGGTCCTCTACATGGCTCCCCTTGCCATCACCTCACCCTGCATCATGGACAGGAACAGCCTCAAACCTCGACCTGATGTCATTGGAAGACGGGGGGCTCCAATGGTGAGTCCGTGTCCCCCTACAGAAATATCTTCTTGCCCCCTACTCTCTAGTCGCTTCATGTAGATCCTAAGGAATCTCCACATGTATTCGGCTGCTAACCTATTTCCTATTTCATTAAAGCTGAAATAATTTGCCTTTCCACCACTAGCTCAAATGACTGCCATCAAATTCTAACAACACCTGATAACCCATTGTACCTCCTGTGTGTGTGTGTGTGTCCTGTGCTGTAGCTGGCTCCAGAGAACACCCTGATGTCCTTCAACAAGGCCCTGCAACAGGGGGTCAGCTCCCTGGAGGCCGACGTCTCCGTCAGGTACCCAACCATACTCTACCAGCCAATAACCTAACCCCACCCTACCACCTTAATGTTAGGAGTAATGAGTTCTCTACAGTAGACCGGTAACGACGGGTGGGCCTTTCTGTAGTGAAGCCATAGCAACATTCACAGCGTGTAAAAGGTTATGGAGAAAATCTAAACACCCCCATTCTGACCCTGCTTTTGATATAGTCAACTTGTTTTAAGACCATTTTAATCTCACATCCATTCCTTTTCACTAGTGCATTATAGCCTGTTATTACAGGCCCATTTTAGTACTCCCATTGCCACAGAACCTCTTTATTTTATTTATGAAAGCAGTGACATAAATGACATAAGTGTTACTGGTTCAGTGATGTCAGTCTGTGTTCCCAACTGTCCTCTACAGTCTGGACGGGGTGCCCTTCCTGATGCGAGACCGCACCCTGAGAAGGACCACTAACATCGCCAAGGTCTTTCCAGACAAACAGCACGAGGACGCCTCTCTCTTCAATTGGACAGAGATTCGCTCTCTAAATGCGGGGCAGTGGTTTTTGGAGGTACCTCTCTCCCCTCTCTCTCTCTCTCTCTCTCTCTCCCCCTCTCAATGGGTATATGTCTCTCCCCCTCCTTGTATTGCTCTTTCTCTTAGTCTCTCCCCTTCTCTAGTCTATCCTTCCCTCTCCCCACACCAAGTATATTTTTTCACTCCACTTTGCATCACTTCATAAAATAAAACACCTCTCTTCTCTCTCCAGAGCGACCCCTACTGGACGGTTGGGTCTCTGACAGGGAGGGACCGGAACCGAATGGGGAATCTGACAGTGTGTAGCCTGGTAGAGATGCTCCGCCTGACAGCCAGGGCCAACCGCTCAGCCCTGTTAAACCTCCATAGACCTCCCCCAGAACACCCACACTACAAGACCTGGATCATGGACACCCTGTGGGCCGTCCAGAGGTCTGGGATATCACAGAAGAGGGTGAGGAGGACTTTCTGTGTATCTATCTGTCACTGAGTCCTTAGCAACATTGGTAGAAATGTGTAAATCAAAAAGCAGGTCCAGACTCTTACCCTGTGTCTTGTGCCCTGTGGTTTTTTAGGTGACATGGACCCCGGACACAGACAGGGGCCGTGTCAGGGGGCTGCAGCAGACCTCCTTAGAGAAACTGTCAGTGGAGGAGCTCAGACACAGGGGCATCAGCAGCCTCACCCTGCGCTACTCACAGGCCAGTAACAAGGACATTCAGTAAGACATACTACTGTTACTCTCAAACTCTAACCCTAACCATTCACCTGCTGGGATTGTCCAAAATGTTATCTGGGAGGTCCAAACATGTCATCTAAAAAGTCCTAGAATCTTATCTTAAACCCTAACCTCACCCTGCGTTACGGTTACTCACAGACCAGCATGTCCAATAACTATTTATCTTTGTAGGGACTTCCTGGTGAACAACATGAGTGTGATGGTGTACCCGGTGAATGAGCCGTGGCTTTACTCAGTGCTGTGGTGCAGCGGAGTGCCTTCTGTCTCCTCCGACGCCCCCCAGGTCCTCCGCAAGGTGCCCTACCCCATCTGGCTCATGGTAAGAATCTCCGTCTACACCACTTCATTGCAATAACTACACTTTTAGTACAGTATAGACATATGGAAGATACCCATGAGTGTAACAGTACATTTTCTATGACTGGGTACCCCTTTTAACTGCTACAGTACAGAGGCAAGGCAACACAGAGAGGCTGGGGATCGCAGGGGAGAGTACAGATAGTGACTAGGGAACAGCAGAATAGCTGGGTAAGAGCGAAGTGAGGCACGGGYACACAGCAGCAGACCCAAGGACACAGCTCGAGACTAGGACTTAAAACTCAAGTAGTTTCATTCATGTTCTGATCGTCATCGCATGTTCATCATGATAAGAGGTATAGTATATTTGTGGTGATGCTGCGATCTAGTGGTGGATGTTGGTTCTGAACAACTGTTCTTGTTTACAGAGCCCATATGAATACTGCTTAGTCTGGATCACCTCAGATCTTGTCTCCATCGCCATAGTTACAGGAATATTCATCTTTCAAAAGTAAGTTCCCATTTTCCATTACGATCAAACTGAATCTCCTTTCATTTAGCTGTGAATGGTTGTGTATTTGCAGCATACCCCTCACCCTCACACTTTTGAGTATTTCCAGAGTATTGTAATAACACTGCAAAGTTCTCTACTACACTGATCCGCGAATAAAGCTGGATGCACACACTTCAGTGATATGTCTGCTCTGCTCCATTGTCTAGTCTGATGTACTAAGTGTTTCTCAGGACTGTTGTGTAAATGTAAAGGTCTGTGTGTTCTGAACTTTGTGTTGCGTAGCCTTCTGCTTCTAAACTGACGCTTCTGCTCTTTCCCTTTCACTGCCCTGTCTCTCTTCTCCTCATCTGGCAATTTCTCTCCTTCTGTTTGTCCATATCATATTTTTTTCTTATGTCCTCTTTCATTCCCTCCTCTCTCTCGTTCTTCCCTATTTGTCCTCTGTTCTGCCTGATCTGTTCCGACTGATTTTGTTCTGCCTGATCTGCATGCTACGTTTCTCTGCTGCACTCTGGCGTCTGTCAGCTATCACTTGATCAGGTAACTGGGGTGACTCCCATGTTGCTTTGTTGTTTTCTGTCCTTGTGCTTTACTTGTGTCTGAAGCTCAAACGCTTGTACTCAGTGTACACTGTTTCATTTAGATATGTATTCATCAATATGTATTCATCATTTGACTATGTTTATATTGACTCTAAATGTGTCTCTGACGGTGCGGTGTCGCCRTGTCAGATGGAGGATGAGTGGCATGCAGAACTACAACCCAGAGCAGATCATGCTGAGTGCTGTGACACGCCGGCCCAGCCGAGACGTCAACATCATGAAGGAGAAACTCATATTCTCAGGTCCGTAATAAATCAAATATAATATAGGCATTTAGCAGACACTTTTATCCAAAGCAACTGACAGAACTGTTGGAAGTTGACACGGAAACATACAGTATAATCAGTATGTAGCCCATACATGTATCAAACCCACAACCCTGATGTTGCCAGCACTATTCTCCAACTAACCCACTGAACCAAATCAAGAATGGAAAAGAGTGAGGGTCAAAGTTGAACTCTTCTTTTTTCTCTRCTTTTTTAGAGGTAAGCAATGGAGTAACCAATACAGATGAACATTTATATCCAGAGAATGGCTATGACATTGGGCAGTACAAGTGAGCTGTGTCTGTATACCTGGAGAATGGCCAGGACAATGGGCAGTTCAGATGAATTGTCTCTATATCCTGAGAATGGCAATGCAATGCGCAGTACAGATGCGTTGTCTCTGTACCTGTTTGAGCTGGTTGTGCCAACTACACTTATGACGACATCACACGGAGACTGCAACAGACAGAATCACAATGGCTGCTACTTTAAACTTAGATGTTTCCCGCCAACATGTTAGAACTTTGAACTTCTAAAAGTTGTGAATGTTCAATGTTTTGAAGACTGTTGATCTACTTGCTGGAGTGACCTTTTTAAAAGTTGTATTTCAAGCTCTGAAGGATCATGGGATGTTTTTTCTTCTCAACTTTTTCTAAATATGACTTTTTGTTTTTCAGTTATTTTCTTTTCCCTCTGAGAGGATTGTCATGGTTTGGTGTTCTAAATACACTGCTCAAAAAAATAAAGGGAACACTAAAATAACACATCCTAGATCTGAATGAATGAAATATTCTTATTAAATACCTTTTTCTTTACATAGTTGAATGTGCTGACAACAAAATCACACAAAAATGTATCAACCCATGGAGGTCTGGATTTGGAGTCACACTCGAAATTAAAGTGGATAACCACACTACAGGCTGATCCAACTTTGCTGTAATGTCCTTAAAACAAGTCAAAATGAGGCTCAGTAGTGTGTGTGGCCTCCACTCAACGCCTGGGCATGCTCCTGATGAGGTGGCGGATGGTCTCCGGAGGCATCTCCTCCCAGACCTGGACTAAAGCATCCGCCAACTCCTGGACAGTCTGTGGTGCAACGTGGCGTTGGTGGATGGAGCGAGACATAATGTCCCAGATGTGCTCAATTGGATTCAGGTCTGGGGAACGGGCGGGCCAGTCCATAGCATCAATGCCTTCCTCTTGCAGGAACTGCTGACACACTCCAGCCACATGAGGTCTAGCATTGTCTTGCATTAGGAGGAACCCAGGACCAACCGCACCAGCATATGGTCTCACAAGGGGTCTGCAGGATCTTATCTCGGTACCTAATGGCAGTCAGGCTACCTCTGGTGAGCACATGGAGGGCTGTGCGGCCCCCAAAGAAATGCCACCCCCACCATGACTGACCACCGCCAAACCGGTCATGCTGGAGGATGTTGCAGGCAGCAGAACGTCTCTCACGGCGTCTCCAGACTCTGTCACGCCTGTCACATGTGCTCAGTGTGAACCTGCTTTCATCTGTGAAGAGCACAGGGCGCCAGTGGCGAATTTGCCAATCTTGGTGTTCTCTGGCAAATGCCAAACGTCCTGCACGGTGTTGGGCTGTAAGCACAACCCCACCTGTGGACGTCGGGCCCTCATACCACCCTCATGGAGTCTGTTTCTGACCGTTTGAGCAGACACATGCACATTTGTGGCCTGCTGGAGGTCATTTTGCAGGGCTCTGGCAGTGCTCCACCTGCTCCTCCTTGCACAAAGGCGGAGGTAGTGGTCCTGCTGCTGGGTTGTTGCCCTCCTACGGCCTCCTCCATGTCTCCTGATGTACTGGCCTGTCTCTGGTAGCCTCCATGCTCTGGACACTACGCTGACAGACACAGCAAACCTTCTTGCCACAGCTCGCATTGATGTGCCATCCTGGATGAGCTGCACTACCTGAGCCACTTGTGTGGGTTGTGACTCCGTCTCATGCTACCACTAGAGTGAAGCACCGCCAGCATTCAAAAGTGACCAAAACATCATCCAGGAAGCATAGGAACTGAGAAGTGGTCTGTGGTCACCACCCTGCAGAACCACTCATTTATTGGGGGTGTTCTTGCTAATTGCCTATAATTTCCACCTTTTGTCTATTCCATTTGCACAACAGCATGTGAAATGTATTGTCAATCAGTGTTGCTTCCTAAGTGGACAGTTTGATTTCACAGAAGTGTGATTGACTTGGAGTTACATTGTGTTGTTTAAGTGTTCCCTTTATTTTTTTGAGCAGTGTAGTATGCTATTATAAGACTGAATTCACTCTCATGATAAGTAGTGTGTGTCCTCTCCTATCGATGTGTGAAGGACATTTTGCATCATTGGGAATGTACACTGTTCTTGCATTGTGGTTATACAGGTATGCACATGAAGGGCATTCAATAGTCAACATAGTCCATGTTGCAATCATATTTTCTCTGCCTATTCTGTCATGCCATGATTGGTTTGCTTTAGGTTGAAGTTATTATATCCTTATCTCTTCACGTGGCTGCCTTTTTGTAAAGTAGTTTCTAGGTATGTTACAATAAGAGTCTGTTGCAGGGGCAGTGTGTTTCAGTACTTATATTGTTATATGACACAACTCCTATAAATAGTATTTCAGGAACAGTACCAGTCAAAAGTTTGGACACACCTACAGTACTCATTCCAGGTTTTTTCTTTATTTTTACTATTTTCTACATTGTAGAATAATCAAAACTATTAAATAACACATATGGAATCATGTAGTAACCAAAAAAGTGTTAAACAGATCAAATATATTTTACATTTGAGATTCTTCAAAGTAGCCACCCTTTTCCTTGACAGCTTTGCACACTCTTGGCATTCTCTCAACCAGCTTCATGAGGTAGTCAATTGGAATGCATTTCAATTAACAGGTGTGCCTGGTTAAAAGTTAATTTGTGGAATTTCTTTACTTCTTAATGCATTTGAGCCAATCAGTTGTGTTGTGACAAGGTAGGTGTGGTATATGGATGATAGCCCTATTTGGTAAAAGACCACGTCCATATTATGCCAAGAACAGCTCAAATAAGCAAAGAGAAATGACAATCCATTATTACTTTAAGACATGAAGGTCAGTCAATACGGAAAATTTCAAGAACTTTGTAGGTTTCTTCAAGTGCAGTCTCAAAAACCATCAAGCGCTATGATGACTGGCTCCCATGAGGACCTTTGCTGCAGAGGATAAGTTCATTAGAGTTACCAGCCTCAGAAATTGCAGACCAAATAAGTGCTTCACAGATTTAAAGTAACAGACACATCTCAACATCAACTGTTCAGAGGAGACTGCGTGAAATAGGCCTTCATGGTCGAATTTCTGCAAAGAAACCACTACTAAAGGACACCAATAAGAAGAAGAGACTTGCTCTGTCTTTGTGAGACGCAAAGTAGGTGAACGGATAATCTCCGCATGTGTGGTTCCCACCGTAAAGCATGGAGGAGGAGGTGTGATGGTGCTTTGCTGGTGACAATGTCAATGATTTATTTAGAATTCAAGGCACACTTAACCAGCATGGCGACCACAGCATTCTGAAGCGATACGCCATCCCATCTGGTTTGCGCTTAGTGGGACTATCATTTGTTTTTCAACTGGACAATGACCCAACACACATCCAGGCTGTGTAAGGGATATTTGACCAAGAAGGAGAGTGATGGAGTGCTGCATCAGATGATCTGGCCTCCACAATCCCCCGACCTCAATCCAATTGAGATGGTTTGGGAAGAGTTGGACGGCAGAGTGAAAGAAAAGTGCTCAGCATATGTGGGAACTCCTTCAAGACTGTTGGAAAAGCATTCCAGGTTAAGCTGGTTGAGAGAATGCCAAGCGTGTGCAAAGCTGTCATCAAGGCAAAAGGTGGCTACTTTGAAGAATCTATAATATAAAATATATGTTTATTTGTTTAAAACTTTTTGGATTACTACATGTTTCCATATGTGTTATTTCATAGTTTTGATGTCTTCACTATTATACTACAATGTAGAAAATAGTAAAAATAAATAAAACCTCTTGAATGAGTAGGTGTGTCAGAACTTTTGACTTGAACTATATGTGGATCATATGTGAAAATAAAGCAATAGATGTGTCCCTTTATCTTGGGGAAACACGACCGTGTAGTTGTACATCATATACTATGGATATTTTGGATTTTATTTTTACCTTTTATTTTTACCATGTCCAAATGTACTTACTGTAATTTTTAAAGTGTTTCTAGTCGAGTTTAAACCCCATAATTGTGTGAGTTGGCAAAACAAGTATATTTTTAAATTGCAGTGTTTCACAGATCTGTTCCTTAAAAGAGTCATGATTGTGCTATTATAAACGTTTCTCCATCCATTATAAATGGCACACTGCTAACAACAGAATGGTCAAATCTGTTCAGTTTAGGATTATACATTTAGGAATAAATAGGCCTGTGTTGGATTAGGCCCAATCCAGGATATATGGTGTTTACTGAGAGATTTGGACAACACTTCCACCATGTGGACTCCTGCTCTGAAGTAAGGGTGTAGTGATGTACCGCTCAGATTTCCATCTGAAATCAGCGACTTGCTTAAATAAAGAATGTAAATGTATCCAGTGTGCTTATTTCATGCCTATGGAAATGTTAATATATTACTGTATTATGAAGAATTTTTACCAACCAATTGTAGGCCTATATTGCCGTACCTCTGCTGGTTGTTCTTCCTGATGAAAATTCAGAAGAAAAACAATGTATCCCCTTGTGCCATTCTCACCAGAAATGATTTAACAGCTGCAGAAAATTATAATACTTTATTTTTGGAAAAATATTGCATTTCATAGTCGTTTCATTGGTACATTGGTACATTGGTACATTGGTACATTGGTACATTGGTAAAACAATTGCTAGAATGAAGGAGAGCTTTCAAAAAACTGTCAGTAAGCTGCTAACTCTCAAATCACTTTAACAAAATGTTCAATAATACCATAAATCTGAGATACAGTAGAAAAATGCTTTAGACCCTAATTTAATATCTCCCTCTTCCACATGCACCTCTGAAAATGTACTGTACACCCACACACAGTAATGTTGACATTGCACATTATGCTAAAAACAAAGCCTAGCCTACTGCAATGATTTCACAGGTCCAATGACAGGATGACTCACGAGACTTGAGGAATAACTGTAAAGGCTTGGGATACATCATCAACAATTACAAACCAGCACCCAAGCCAACTCAGGAAATGCCTGGTCTGCCTTTGGTGTACAGTAGATAACCACTGGGCACAGACCTCAGTTCAACATCTAGTTTTGATTTACATTTGGTTGAGTTGTCAACTAATGTGAATTTAACGTTAAAATCAACATTGTCATTGGATTTAGGTTAGAAGTTGATTCACTGTCAACACAGATTTTTTGGGTTGAAATTATGTGCAAATAGTGGGTTAATGCATAACAACTGCAATGCCAGCCACATAGGCTACTGATACTGAATGCAGTATGAAAGCAAAGAGGAGTGCTCTTGTCCTACGTAAAGGGTCTATCGCATGAGACAATTATTGCATGGATCCACATCGATAGTTTTTCTGAAAGACCCTTAGGAGTGTCTATCTGCTGGTGGCAGTTAGGTCTGAGCCATGGGAGAATGATGGTGCAGTGCTGGCACGTGGATGTCTGTCTCTTCCTTGCTGTTGTCTGAGCAGTCAGAAGGCATGTAGCAGCCAGAGTCTCTGGGGCAGTTCAGGTCGGCTTTAATACTCTCAGTTGGGGACTTGGCTTCCTTGTTTAACTCTCCCTCCTTCTGACCATCACCTGGAATAGAACAGACATGGGGGCTTAGAGAGCTTATTGTGGTCTATTTAAATGTTATGTCCACAAATCTGATATGCTCCCACAATATCAGAGTTGCAGAAAAAACTGTTTTCATAGTTTCCTTTTTCTCTCAAGCACTGAAATATTATGCCTATTGTAGCTGGTATGTTTCAATATTTATGTAGGCTGTTGAATCTCTGAGTCCGAGACCTTGTTACTTTTGGTTACTGCAGCTAAAAGTGAAGTTCAAAAGATCCAAAGCGTTTGCATAAGATTGAAAAACAAGATATATGGGCTAGTGCAACACCCAAACCACAGTGGCTTCTGAAAATGACATTTCCTGTTAGTAGCTTGTCTTGTCTTGCATCACTCAATGTTATGTTTCTTGACTACCACTCAGCCTTTCCTTTCATGTCCTTCTAGCAACTGACTCTTAAGGTATTAGCAGTGTAATACATCTTCTTTATCTAGCTATGGCCAGGACAAGATSGCTGATATCCTGTTATTAACACACACTGTGAGATGCACTCAATTAATGTTGTATTCTGAAGTTCACTTCTTGCCGTGATATTACTTTGTTATAATAGACAGTTTGCCAATTTAGCAGTATTGTTAATGGTTTTAAACTGTGATTGGTAATTGTTGTGAGCTGTTTGCTGTAACTGTCCTGAATTGTTTATTGTAACTCTTTTGAACCGTGTGTGGTAACTGTCCTGAATGATTGGTTGTGACTGTGTTGAATTATGTGTGGTAACTGTCCTGTTGTGTTCTCTGTGCTGTAAGTGGTGGTTATCCAGTTATCATTAGCCTTTTTATCTGTGTCCCTGATACCATGGCCCTGATACAGCACTTCCTCCGCTGACGGTATACCCTTCCTTATCCGCTTGACATCTAAAACCAGACCTTTGGCAATCTAAATACAGTACATATGCTTAGAGGGAATTATGATCTCCTCCACACCTACTGTTTTTGTCAGAACTAGCAGCTCTGGAGCGCCTCACCTAAAYGTTTGGATTGTTATTGGTTTAAATTGGCAATGTTGATGCCAGAAGGCCCAGGTGTTGTCTTGAGTGCCTTTGCATCCCACCTGGAAATCAAAGTAGGGAAAAGACTGCCCTGACTCACTTTGGGGTTCTTGGAGGCACTCGACGGCAGCCATCAGACGATGTCTGTGTTCAGAATCAGTCACATTGAGTTCCACCAGATGCTGCTCCTTCAGCTCCCTCAGGTCATCTACTGTCTGGTACCCATTAAGGAGCAGGGAGGAGGCATACTCCTACAACACAGAGAAACAATACCAATCGGTAAGCAAGCCATCATGTTACAACAAAAACATCTCAATCCTGTCTGTCATCACTGTGTTGACATCAGAAATGTATGGTTCTCTAAAGATGCAATTTATAGTTTTTTAAAAGAATGCAGGAAACAAGTTTGTTTGAGAGCGATTGTTTGTGACAGCAGGTTTGAGGAGAGAGACAGAGAAGAGAGTGAGAGAGAGAGACAGTGAGAGAGCGAGAGAGAGAGTCAGTTTACCTCCAAATTGAGGCGCTCTAGGAGTTCCTGTAGCGTTTTGGGCCGGGGTCTCCTGCTCCTCCTGTGTGTCATCTTCTGAGGCGGTTCAGGAACCTTCTCTACTATGAGGTCTACGTAGATGAACTTAAAGTTCCCCACCTTGTTGTTCAGCATGCCTGTCCATATCCCCATAGGAGGTTTGCTGATGATCTCAATCACATCCCCTACCTGAAAGAAGAAATTGGCATTTTACTTGAGCAATGCAATGTATTAGGTCTACACAAGCTACTTTGCAAGACATTGGCTCTATCTCAACTGCTTAAAAATCCACGAGGATGTGCTGAAGGACAGGTTTGACAATTCAGTCAGGTGGTTCAGTCAGGTAGGTTACCTTAAGTTTGAGTGATTCAGTGTCGTAGGGACTGGGGACAAAGTCGGTGTGGACCTGGGCTCTGCCACAGAACTGGCCTGTGTAGGACAGGGGCAGCTCCTCATCCAGCCTCAGACTGTCTCTGTTACTGGAGCCGTCTGACCCACTGGTAACCCCACCTAGGGCGCAGCACAGTTGGATTGGTAGGAGACAGACATCATGTTAGCTTCACAACAACCTTTACAAACACAGGGCCGAATGTGTTACGGTGAGCATTGTGGGTGTTGTCATACATCATGCTATATAGTGAGGTAGTTTTTTTACTCCTTAATGCGATGTCTATTCATGAGGGTTGATGCCACAGGAGGTTGGTGGCACCTTAATTGTGGAGGACAGGCCTGTGGTAATAGCTGGAGCGGAATTAGGGGAATGGTATCAAATCCATTAAACACATGGTTGTCAGTTGTTTGATGCCATTCCATTCGCACCGTTCCGGCCATTATTATGAGCCGTCCTCCCCTCAGCAGCCTCATATGATTGATGCTGGTCTAACAGTAGTCTACTTAACAATTATAATATTAAGTTACAGTATGATGGTTATGGCGGTGAATTAAATATTGACAGTTTAGAATTTTGACTGTGATTATGTTTGTCAGGCATCCTTTGTTGGGTAAATCAAGGTCCAACAACATGCCTTAGCAGATGAGACTACACACTTGATTTTTATCAACTGCAGAGTAAACTAAAATTGCATTAGTAAAGAGAGAGTGAACTTGTTGAATCCAGTAAGATGTTGGCTGTGTGCTTACTGGAGGAGCTTTGTCCACTATTGAGACTGTAGAGGCTTTCCAGAGAGTGACTGGACTTTCTGTGTCCTTTTGGAAATGAATGGACGCCGTAAACAACATCCCCTTCTCCTTCTTCATCTCTCTCCGTCTCGTCGCACTACCAGTAAAAAAACAACAGAACAGGTCATGTTTTTTTATTTTCTTTGCCCTCCTTTTCTCTTTATGCCGTCACTCCCCATCTCATCTCCTCTCACAGCATGGCGGTTGAGGAGGAAGGAAAGGAGAAAGCTAAACTAATCAGAGGGCTGGGTCGGGGCAGGGTTCTAAGATGTTCCGTGTGCCAAAACGGCTCAGTATCCCAGGCAGTTTGTGCAAGAACACAGAGTAGCTTCTCTCCTCTCTCTCTGAGTCCTTAATCCACACAGAGCTGCCTTGCCATTTATAACTGAGACTTGACATAGGCAGGAGCTGTGTGTAATCCCCCTATACCTGCTCCATAGGCTCTGACTGTACCTCCCTCGTTCTCTTTGTGAGAGAAGGGTTGTGTCTTTTTAGCTTCACAAATTACTTGGTTACCAGGTGACGTGTTAATGAGTCTTTGTCCTGTACTGACCAGTGTTTGGACATGTTAGGCTTTTAGTCCAGAGACCAACTTGTTCGTCATAATTTATAATCCTCCTTTCTTTACTTCCTGATGAGCCATGCACTGTATTATTACTGTATTCTATTACCACTCTATGATCACTGTATTATCATTCTGTACTATTCACTTCCAAGGTTCCTGTTCTGTTGGTTTTATATTGTTCATTTATGTGGACTTGGTCTTACTGTACATTTCCTACATATCAGCCTATACCTCTGCATTCAGACATCAACTTTCTTTTAGTTCAACTTTCATTTAATTCGTTTGGCTTTTATCAGAGGTCTGTGGCACACTGAATGTCAAAAAATACAGTTGAGGTTGGGGGGTTTGTCGGTTTTGTTTTCAATGTAAAGAAAAACTGTACAATGGTAATTGCAATGTAAAAATTTAAGTGCAATATTGAATAATTTTATTAATCTATTTAAACAAAATCAAACWAAAAAATAAAGAAAAGAAAACACAGTTGATCTGTTTGCCACAACGTGCTTCGTCTCACTCACCATATCCTCTGACAGGGCTTTAGCGTACTGCCTGCCCATCCTCTTCCTCATCGTCAGTGAGATGGCCTTCATCTTCTTGCCTATACCTCCTGATCTGGTCTGGTCACCACTATTAACCTGCTCTCCCTCTGCAGACTGCACACATATCAACATACACTTGTTGTTACATAGTTGAAATGCTTAAACTACGATACAGCAACATAATTTWAAAAAGATGTCAGCCCTGCTGGCTTGAAACATGTATCAGTTTATTTTGGAAAAAGAAATACAAATCTACTAATGTTGAAACAATTAGGGCTGGGACAATAACCGTACTGTGTAACAGCCAATTATGGATGAAGACCAATCAAACCCCCCCCCCCCCCAAAAAAAGACGTCATAACCATTTGAAACCATTGTTTTTTTTGTGGAACAATCTGAAGACAGGACGGCCAGGCATTCATGCGGTTGAATCTGTTTCTGCGGTAACATGAACTCTTTACAATGTGATGAAACTTTGTTGCTCCTTGCTGACAAAAGCAAGGTGTTGTAGCAAACAAGTCTTTGGTTGCCTAGGCAAAGCCCCCTTCACTTCAGCAGCAGCACACATGGAAATAGAATGAATAGAACGGGATTGGAATTTGACTGGTAAACTCATGGTTACATTCGCAATGGCTGCCTGGTATTGTGATGCTATAATTTCCATGGTAATGTAAACTCAGCAAAAAAAGAAATGCCCCTTTTTCAGGACCCTGTCTCTCAAAGATAATTTGTAAAAATCCAAATAACTTCACAGATCTTCTTTGTAAAGGGTTTAAACACTGTTTCCCATGATTGTTCAATYAGCCATAAACAATTAATGAACATGCACCTGTGGAACGGTCGTTAAGACCAATTAAGGTCACAGTTATGAAAACTTAGGACACTAAAGAGGCCTTTCTGCTGACTCTGAAAAACACCAATAGAAAGATGCCCAAGGTCCCTGCTCATCTGCGTGAATGTACCTTAGGCATGCTGCAAGGAGGCATGAGGACTGCAGATGTGGCAAAGGCAATAAATTGCAATGTTTCGTACTGTGAGACGCCTAAAAGAGCGCTACAGGGAGACAGGATGGACAGCTGATCGTCCTCGCAGTGGCAGACCATGTGTAACAACACCTGCACAGGATCGGTACATCCGAGCATCACACCTGCGGGACAGGTAKAMGATGGCAACAACAACTTCCCGAGTTACACCAGGAACGCACAATCCCTCCATCAGTGCTCAGACTGTCCGCAATAGGCTGAGAGAGGCTGGACTGAGGACTTGTAGGTCTGTTGTAAGGCAGGTCCTCACCAGACATCACCGGCAACAACGTCGCCTATGGGCACAAACCCACTGTCGCTGGACCAGACAGGACTGGTATAAAAGTGCTCTTCACTGACGAGTTGCGGTTTTGTCTCACCAGGGGTGATGGTCGGATTCGCGTTTATCGTCGAAGGATTGAGCATTACACCGAGGCCTGTACTCTGGAGTGGGATCGATTGGGATGTGGAGGGTCCATCATGGTCTGGGGCGGTGTGTCACAGCATCATCGGACTGAGCTTGTTGTCATTGCAGGCAATCTCAATGCTGTGCGTTACAGGGAAGACATCCTCCTCCCTCATGTGGTACCCTTCCTGCAGGCTCATCCTGACATTACCCTCCAGCATGACAATGCCACCAGCCATACTGCTCGTTCTGTATGTGATTTCCTGCAAGACAGGAATGTCAGTGTTCTGCCATGGCCAGCAAAGAGCCCGGATCTCAATCCCATTGAGCACGTCTGGGACCTGTTGGATCGGAGGGTGAGGGCTAGGGCCATTCCCCCCCCAGAAATGTCCGGGAACTTGCAGGTGCCTTGGTGGAAGAGTGGGGTAACATCTCACAGCAATAACTGGCAAATCTGGTCCATGAGGAGGAGATGCACTGCAGTACTTAATGCAGCTGGTGGCCACACCAGATACTGACTGTTACTTTTGATTTTGACCCCCCCCCCCCTTTGTTCAGGGACACATTATTCAATTTCTGTTAGTCACATGTCTGTGGCACTTGTTCAGTTTATGTCTCAGTTGTTGAATCTTGTTATGTTCATTCAAATATTGACACATGTTAAATTAGCTGAAAATTAACGCAGTTGACAGTGAGAGGATGTTTCTTTTTTTGCTGAGTTTGGAATGTTCATTTAATTTATGTGGCTTATGCAATGGAATATATTTTTATTATACAACGTGGATCTAATCCTGGATGATGATTATTTAAAAAATCGCATTCCAGCCGGTGTTCATTCCACACATTACCGCATTAAAATGCCTATTTACTCTGTTCCATCTCACTGCGCAATCCACTGTCTCATCAGTCCAGCCAGGCAATTCTCCACTATAAAAGGCATCTAGACATTATCTCCCATTTCTTTTAGACTAGCATTTGGTTTTCAACTGCGGAGATTTGTATTAACCTTGCTGTATGTCTCTCCGACATTTGCAACATTGTTTACATTTTGAAATTCGATCTTCAGCAGTCCCATAGTAATGAAGGTGTAGGGAGTCGGGACGAGACAGACAGGCAGACAGCTTTTCTCAGCTAGTCGAACTCATGAATCAGCTGGCATCATTTTTATGGATATATAAAAATAAATGTCAATAGAAAACAGGTGAAACTAAATTTAATGCTGCTAGTTTGCAGTCTTTCCAGCTTAAGTTTGAAGTGATTGTGTTAGCTGTGTTGTTGGCTAGCTCCTCTGAACAGTGTCTTGACGAGAGAGCACATTTTCTATGCAGGCGAAATCGCGCATTATTAGCTCATTGTTATGGCTGTATCCAAATAAATGTCACTAGAAAACAGCTTAAACAAACACAAATGCAGCTACTTTGCTGTTATTCTGACTGCACTGTTTGACGTGACTGTAAGTTAGCCGTAGTTGGCTAGCTAGCAAGAAAGGCATAAGAACGTTGCCAGCCAGTGTGGCAATGGAACATTTAGAAAGAACGACTGGGTCGCGTCCATAGATACAGAACAAAAAGACTTAACTACTCTGTCAACCGAACCAATAGAACGAACGACCAGTCGGATTGGGTATCAACCTTAGATTTATGTCAGGACTATATCTTGTGGGAGGATGAAATAGTATGAATAAATTCATCAAAATAATGTTTTTTATGAAAATATGTGAATCATTATTTGAATATGTTGTTATAACTCATTGTATAAAAGTGATTATGCCCTCGAAGCCGGTGTTTGATGGATATATTGGCACGGTTTGCATTATCACCTAAGTAATGTCAGTTGAGTTTAATCAAAAAAATTACTGCACATATTGATGGGTACACTTCCTGCTATTACTTACTGCTTTGCTCCTATGGGCAGAGATACTTAGAAAGGAGAAGATATGAATCCCAGTGGCCAATAAATGGAACCACGTATAAACGCCCCACCCAGCAGACTGTCGACCAATAGCGTTCATGTTGTGGATATGAGTCGAGAAACCTGCCTATTTTCCTCGAAAGTACGTAATGTCACGATTTCAAAGCTGTACGATATTACAGAGAACAAGTTAATTATCTCACATCTCGGAAAAGATTCGTAATGTTGTACTTCTTGTTCAAGTAATTCATGCTAATGCTGTTTCTTGAGTTTAGCGTCCAATTGACTCCCATTCTTGAAGGAGTGATCTCCTTGTCCCATAATCACCCACAATGCACCGCGTTGCCCATTGTCGACACATGGGAAACGTACACAATGGGTGTTAATACGATTCGAGTGAGATTCCCCTCTTCTCAAAATGATCTCTGCTATGGGTACGCTTGCAATGGCCGCCAGTCCACACAGTATGCCATCATTGATTTTAATGGGGACTACCGTTCTAGTCATTCTATTTCTATGGCAGCACATGCGGTCATGAGGAGAGGAGAAAATGTATTTTTTTCATTTTTTTTGCTATTCAAACGGCTATAACGGTGACCACGGTCATTTGGCTGACAAATAACCGTAATCCAAAATTCCATGCCGTCACATCCCTAGAAACAATTAAGAAAGTTTACAGTGTTACTTATAAGGAATTACTTGTTGAAGTAGCCGACAAAATCAGACAGATGCTTCACGTACCAAAGCACCTCCATTTTCCTCTGGCTTCACTGGGGCTGGTTGGTGTCTGAGTGAGTCAAATCGGCCAAAACTGGTGGAGCGCTGGGTGAGATGAGAGATTAACTTTACAGATTAAAACGTGTTTGGGATGGTAACAGCAGGACACATGTTGTCTGTCTGTCGTGTTTATGTTGAACTCAAAGCAGCACAATACAAACAAGTAACGTCTGTAGTAGGCCTGTACCTTGTAAACCATACATCTAATCTGGCTGTTCCTCTGGTCATGTATTTACATAGTACTGTCTGTATTACCAACAGGCTCCATTATGGCATTTTATGAGATTTCTCCTAATCTTTTTTGTGCTTATTGTGTCATGTTGCATTTGACTAAGATTGGATGTGATGATATAACTGCAGGTTCAGTTTGAACTCTACAGATGTATTTTCTAAAGCTGCCAAACCAAACCTTGTCATTGTAGTATTGTTGTTTTGTACTACTACTACTATTGATATCATGAATATTATGAGTACTTCTGTATGGTAATGGATGAGTACTGAGTGGTGTTCAGCTTCACTACAGCTGAGGTTTGTATCAGTTATGGTCGGCTGTTTGCCATAAAGTGATGTAATGTAAATCTCTTATACTAAATCCAATGTAATACATTGAATATTATAGTATTTCATGTCATTCTTGTGCTACAATTTTGTGTGTGTGTTGTATTCCTGTTATATAATAGCGTTATTGTTATGGATTTTATTATTCTAGTACATCCTGCTGTTCGCCCTTAAACCTGTCATCTGCTCATCTGCACTATGCTAATTGAAAGATAATAATCTGCATAAACGTCATAAAAAATGTGACTGTGTGAAAAGCAATGGTCCGTTGTTCACTGGCGGCCCATTAGATTAGTTTTAGTGGTCATTCTGAGGCTCTCATCCAACATCTGTTACATTAAACCCTGGCGCGTGGCCCCGCAATGATCATCTGACCGTTAGTGAACCGTGAACCTTGGCTGGCTGCAGTCACTGTCACCTACTGGGGAAAGCTAATGATTTCTAACAGAAATAATGGTCAAATAGTAAGAGCAACAAATGCTAGTATTGCTTTTATAATGAACTCAAACTTTTGAGTGAATCTTCATTTTCAATATCCTGAGTTACCGCTGTAATACAGCCTAATGTTTGGCAAATATGCTTTAGAACTTTTCCTTTTATTTTAAATTACAACAAGTACTTTAAGTTAAAAAATGTTTAAACAAAATGCCCAGCCATATAAAATGTTGTTTTTTGTTATTACAGCAGCAAATCGAAAAGCACATTTTACACAAAAAAAAAGACTTTTAAATCATCTCACCTTTGGTTTTGTCTTGCTCTTTGTGTCTTTGTTTGAGACATTTGATGGTTTCCTCTGAAGCATAGTGCTGAATCTGAATAACTGCTGGTCAGTTTTTTTGTTGTTGATAAAAAACAACTGTGCTGTTGCTTATTTGACCAATCATCATATCAACAACCTACTGTACTGCAACAGTTCTGCAGAGCAGCTACATTTCCTCTACGGCAGCCAGGATGTGACTATATCTACACAGTCTGTTTATCTGTGATGAAAGACATGCATGTGTTGTACTTTTAGGTGGGAGGTGGAAAGTCTGGTCAACAAGCTACAGACACTGAATAATCCTCAGTGCACCCAGAAAGCCTCATTGATGACTGCTGGATTGGGGTTGTAATAATGTGAGTAATTCGTTTTTTGCCATAACTGCAATTTTTTCTTCATAGTGTTTTTGATAGTTCACTGTAACCAGAAAAATTACTTATGAGGAAGTGGCCAAGCGACTGGTGAGCACAGGAAGGGGTGAATTACCACAAAGCCTGTATATTGCAGTTTCCGTTCTATTACCTTAATAAGCTTGTTTATTGTTAAATGAATACCAAATAGAAATTTGCCTGTGTAGGGGGAAGTGTGCCCTACAAAGCAATCATTTCTCAGGAAACACCAGTCCCACAGCTTCCCACAATACCTCTGTCAGACCTGTATGTAAGCTCCTTTAAGTGAACCGTATCTTACCGTGGATTCTGAGATGTCCAGATCTGTGATCGAGCGGATGACCCGTTGGTGTGAGAACACTGGCGGCGTCTGTTTGCTGTCCAGTTCCTGGACCAGACTCTCAAAGCGGTCCCAAGCTGTTGCTCGGGGCAGGGTGAAGTCAAAGCCATAGTTCCGGGGCTCGCCTGGGGGCCGGTGGCAGGTGTGGTAGGGGACATCCCAGGGTGGAGGGAATTGTGTGAGGCCCCAGTGGTGGTCGTGAACCCCAGTGCTCCAAGGTCCTTCCACAGCTTTCCCATTGGTCTCCTTAGTCTGCTGCTTCTGTGGCGATGGTGGGTCAGCCTTCGAGGACTTCTTCTCTGTCTTCTTCCCCAGCCCGATGCAGGTGATGACGGGACTGTCGTTACTGAACACAGAGTCTGCCAAGTGACCTGGACAAGAAGAGAAATAAAGCGCTTTTTAGTCCTATTCATTAATAGATACATAATTMATTCTATAAAGAACAATAAAATCATCAGCTTTCAATTGTTAATGAGAGTTGCCCCTATTATTCTAGGGTTTTGTTTTCATAGGATTTGTTGTGTATCAAGCAGGCAGGCAGCTCTGTCTTTGAATTTGGAGCCAAGGTGCATCCATTAGAACTCACAATTGCTGTCAGTCTTTCCATCATCTAGTCCCATCTGGCTTCCCTTCTTCACTTTCACTAGCCTCTGGAACCTCTTCAGCTTTCCCTTAGATTCAGCCATGTCAGCCTCCGCATCCCCAGTCTGCAGTAGAATAATATGGGTAGGGTAGGCTATCAGTGTCCATAATATCAGTGTGCATTATGTAATGCCTAGTACTCTCAAGTTGTCAAGTGAAAACTTCACATGCCATGTTTTCGTCTTGTTTTTATTTGTCTTTAGTTTTGCACTGGTTATAGAGTCAGCAAGAAGATTAAAGTGGAGGAGTGTCTGTGATATGGCCGCCGCCACAGACACACACCTGACGTCTCCTACCCTCAGTTCACAGCCTACCTCTTCCTCACCCCAACCACCCTGACAAACCTGGCCAGCAGAGCAGTAGGTCTAACTGTACCACATGGTGCCTTCCCAGTCACCTGAGGACGTTGGTTGATCTATTAGTTGTAATTCAACTGGCGGGATGAAGGATGAGGGAATGGATGGACCGGGACATTTTTAAACCTCACCAAAATAAAATGCAAAGGTACATTTCACTCGATAATTTAAAAAAAATGTAACCTTTATTTAACTAGGCAAGTCAGTTAAGAACACATTTTTATTTACAATGACGGCCTACACCGGCCAAACCCTGACGACGCTGGGCCAATTGTGCGCAACCCAATGGGACTCCCAATCACAGCCGGTTGTGATACAGCCTGGATTCGAACCAGGGTGTCTGTAGTGACGCCTCTAGCACTGAGATGCAATGCCTTATACCGCTGCGCCACTCGGGAGCCCAATAAATACATATATGCCAGCACCAGCAACGGTTTTTGTGCCAAAATCTCAAATAGATAGAACCATATAAACGGACACAACATGTAATAACCCATGTGTGCTCACATTCCCCTTGACGGTTTGCTGGGTATACTATATGTAGAGAAAGAAGCACAGAGAGGGCTTGCTACATCCTTTCTGGTCTCACAAACAAACATAAAGGCACATGTCCTGACACACACAAAGATCCGCATTCCACATCCAGACAAACACACTAACACAGAGAGACCGATCCGCGTCTCACATCCAGACAAACACACTAACACAGAGAGACCGATCCGCGTGCAGCTCAGGGGCCATGTGGGTGAGGGATTACCATTTCCATGCTCTGCCATCTGCACTGCATTACTAATAATTATCACTGTGCTGCTAAAGTGATTGCTGCCTGCTTGTCCCACAGGAGATTGTGCTAATGCCATAGTGCATTGTTCTTCTCTCCAATCGACAATTACTGTGTCGTCTATTATAGCATACGGTCAGTATTTAGCACTGCATTAAACAAGATAGTATTTCTTGTATTTATTGTGTATATCTTTCAGATAAATGCTGAAAATGTATTAAGGTACACCATCAGTTTCAATGGGCATGAGGTCTCTGGCTGCCCCTGCTGACAATAACACTCACCATGTTATGCTGATGGCTGTCAGGGGGCTCATAGTTTGGGTTCCAGGCCTCGAAGTTCACCCCCTGCATAAACAAAATAACAATACAAGTTTAATGAGTTACTTATATCCTCAATGCTTTTAGTGAAAACCAGGGTTAGGCCTAATGTTCAACATAGCACTACATAAAAGGCAATTTATATATCATTCATTACGTTGGTAAATTCATCTAAATCAGACTTAATCATACTATTTCATGACTGTTCACAAATTTATCTCTATTCCCAAATGTATCTCAACTCACAATAGACCTACTGACTCCCAAACGTGACATGCATGTGTATTTCTATGTGTGATCACTGAACATTTTGGCGGGATGAAGGAACCAGACACATGCAAACAAACGTGGAGCTCTCCAAATAAAATTGGAAATTGACAGAAAAGTCTTAAATGAAATGAAATATTCCAAAACGTATTTCTCACAAGTGTATCGTGGTTTGTGAGCTCTGGAAACGGGTCCGCTCCAAGAATGATAATACATTCCGTGAATAATAATACATTATCCAAACACTATCTTTCTAGATTATTGAGAAATGGCGGGGATTAACGGTAAATTTAGCGGCAATCGCAGGAATTGATAAACAGATAATTCACCTTTTAATAAAACAATTAATGCACCCGAATTGGCGGGAGACAAAGAACACATTTGTGGTAAGAGGATAGGAGCCTAGGGTGGACTTCACCACAACCATTACCAAGTCCTTAAATATTTGCGGCTGTAGTAGGCCTAATGTAGACTACGGTGCTAATTATCGAGGGACTGTAGATTGCTTTCTCTGTATTTCAAGATGACCCAAAATGTTTACACAACCAAAAAGCTCTGTGTCAGGGGAATTCATTAGTAAAATGATTGAGCATTTCAATCAGGAAGTGATTATATCTCAAACAGAAAGTGAAAAACAACGTTTTACAGATTTATGTGTGATTGGGATGGCGTTGGAGGGGAGAATTTAGAAAAAGCCTGTCGGAAATTCAATATGTGACTTTTACCTAGAGATTATTGCATGTGTACCCAATATCCTACACTGATGAAATGAGCAAGGCCAGGTGATTTGAGCTCAACTGTTTGGGTAAATTAAGCTAATGCTGCTCATTTCAGGGGAAAAGTGTTTATCTAGTTGCCTTTGTCATTTGAAAAGTGAAGTCCAATATCTCTAATCGAATTTGTGGTATCGTGCTAGTCTACAATTGATGTTTTGTCCAACAGTTGATGAGGATGATGATGATGTTGATGAGGATGATGATGATGATGATATGTATAGTATTACCTGAGTTGTGGGCTCTTTTTCTCTTCTTTCAGAGTTCAGCTGTTCCACTCTGTCCTCTACCGCCAGCACGCTTCCCTGACAAGGACCTTGACCCATCTCTGAGGAACCACAGGCAAGAATGCAAGGTTAGACCACTTCTTTGGTACTCAGTAGGTTGTTGTCAGTAACACACACACACACACACACACACACACACACACACACACACACACACACACACACACACACACCACAATCTTGACTTGTTTAGATGTAGATTTGCAGGTGTAGGGTTACCTACTGTAACTATGCCTCATGAACCAGAATCCAAAGGAAACTGTCTGGGCCATTTGTCTCAGCCTCAGTTCGTTTTTACAGCCAACAGACACCCTGTTTGCTCTCATTCAGCTGTCTCATTCAACATAATCCTTCTTCATAAAACACTGCGATAGGTTTTTTCCTTCCTCACTGACTTTGGAAAAGCATGGGGAGCATCAGTAGGTCTCTCTGTATCTGTCATCATTAACTAAATCCTACAAGTCTGTCTCACACACATAGTGTCTCTCTCGGGCCTTAGCAAGCATACCCTAAATGAAACATGGGGTTTATGTTCTTTGGCTGACATATGTTTCTGGCCGTTTACCTTCGCTGTGATTATTCTTGATGTGAACAAAATCTTGCTTCTCTCTGGGTGACTGCCAGTAGACATTAGTGTCTGTGTTATCTGCAATAGAGGGGTCAGGGGAAGAAAACAGAGGCCATTAAGTGAAATCAAATAGAGTACAGAAGCCAGTAGGTCTAGCACGGCCAAGTAGGTTACTAATACTGAGTGCAGCATTGTGTGCACACTATACAGCTCCAGATCAATTAGAGAGCAGGATCAAAGCAAAGTTGGTAAGAAGCCTGTGATTTTACGCTCACTCAAACACATCTGAGTACGTCAAATGTATCAGTGTATTGCAATTATTTTTTTTGTACTAACCTATGGTTTCATTGTCCGATGTTGACGTTGTTGGTACATGTGATCTGAAATTACAAATTAAAATAAATTCCTGTCAATGTTGAGGTTGTCTCTACAAGTTGTCTCCAGCAGAGCATTCACTCAATACGCAGACATTTTGTCAGAATGTTGTTGTTTAACCATATTAGTTAAATGTCTCTAACGGTCTATGATGATGACATATTATGGCTGGAACAARACCTCAGGAGAAGTCTGGTGCTAGGGTTGCAATATGAACACATGAAACACACAATACTAACTGGATTTTATCTTTCAACAACAATGACGTGCTTGATAAGATTTGTCATAACACAACTGTTTGATTCACTCACAATCAAAAATTACACAAGTAATTTCCACAGTACAATTCTCCTTGCATGCAATAGCAATGTTTTGAACAGTTTGGGTCTGTGTCATTCTGTAAACCACTAGCCGAAATAAAATTCTGGGAAATCCAAATCCAAGGTACTGTATTTCCAACAACATTCTGMGAAATGTGGCTATAAATCACATCTTTTATCTTACGTTTTAGACTTACAGTAGGTGAATACATGCAATAAATGTAAATGAGAAAGAATGTTATTTATCCCAACTCTTGTCCCAATTAATCTAATCCTAATCCCACCCAACTCTTATGAAATTGCACCATAACACCTAATACACACCATTGATCTAATATCATAGTTAACACAACCACAGGCTAGCTATAGGCTCCATGTTTACACCTGTAAACATGTTTTATGTTCCACCTACGTTAGTAAATGGACTGGGCTTGCCAATTTGTTTGTGGATCTTTGGAGAGAAGTACATCTTTAAGAAAAGAGTTCCATCTTTAATTGTTTACTACAGTAAAATTAAGTGAAGGAGATCAGGTAGACTGCTTGTAATTTGTCAAATATATAGAAAAAGACTTCAGCTTTCAGTGTGTAATTGCTTGAATTAACATTACAAATAAACATCTCTAGGAACCCCCTTGAACTTCAACCTCTATTGGGTCATTTAAAAAAAAATCCAATCCTCGGTCAAACCAGACTATGAACTATGACCTTGTTCCGATATGAAAATTATGGAATAGGTGCCCTCTAATGGACTTGAGCAATGGACCAAGGTCCAAACAGACAGCTCCCTGGATGCTTAGAGAGTGAAGGCCACCATGAAAGGACAGGAACATTAACGGTGGACCTGCTGAGAACTCCTGATTAACTCATTATCTCCTGGAGGTGTACAGTAAGCAGCACGCCTTAGTATCCATTTCAGGGGTTAACTAAACCCCTCACTCTTTCTTTAACCAAAGCATTTATTGACTGACAGCTGTAAACAATACAAACTTTCATACCTTCTCTTCTTCTTTTTCAAATGGGATTTGTGAGCCTCGGACAGCTCCTGGGAATAAAATAATTGTAATGTAACACTGRATTGAACTGGCACACATAATGTATTGCACAAGTAGGCCATCTCCAAATACCCTGATTAAATTTAGAGATTGATTTAGGATTACACAGAAAAGTTGGTCTTCAGGCACCCATCCAATGACCTGAAGTTTCAGCAGCAGATTGCAGTCACAGGTCACCAGCAATGTCTGACTGGTTTGTTATTGTTGGAGACTAACGTCAGTGTGTTGGAAGCTGTTGGCCTGATATGAGGTATGAGGTCTACTTTAGGTCCCGCTTTATCTGGATAGTCACCTATAGATTATCTATATATGCTCAATCTAGAAACTGCAACTGTGTTGATGTGCAACAATTTTCTAGGGTTAGGGAGTACATTAGTTAGTGTATTGATATTTAGTTAAATATTTGGTAGAACTCACTGTGGGTATACATGGATCTGAGCCTCTCCACTTAGTCCTGTCCCTCAGAGAAGGGCTGCTGTGTCGGCTGTTGTGTCGACTGGGAACTCTACAACTGTGTTCTTGGATGACTGGGTGTTTGTTGAGAGCAGGCTCATACAGGCTGTCCGTCGAGCCCTCCTAGACCAGAGGAAAGAGAGCAACATGATCAGGGACAGGAAAGGCATAAAACAGTATAAACACATTGAATGCTGTGGTTTACAGCAGGGATTCTCAAACTTTTGGGAGTCGAGGACATCTTTTGTGATAGCAAATTCACCAGGGACCCCCTAATAACTCGAGCGAAAGAAAATTAGCATACAAAGAGGTTTATTATGACTTTGGCAGTGCATGGCCGAACAAACCAAGTTTCGGTCCTTGGGAAGTAACATTTTAAAGTCCCACCTCTTTGCATCAGAGAGAGAATTTTGCAGAGAGATTTTTTGTTGTTTAAGCTTTAAAGATGATATCCTGCGATTCTACACATTTTGCCATGAAACAGGGAGATCATTTTGCCATTTTAAAGCTTAAATTACAGTGTATTTATGTAAAACAAAAAGTAAATTAAACTTTTTGGGGGAATACAAGAAGTATTAAGTTGAAAAATGTATAATGGAGTACTATGGATACCAATATCCCTGTGAGCCTCCCAGGCCCATGTTGCCCAGGGTTATGAAGATACATTATAGATGTATTGTATTGTATTGTATTACACCCTCTAAATTTATTCCACAGATCCCTTGGCCAGAATTCGTTATATCTGTTGTTAGTGATATTAATGTAAAAAAATTATAATGTTCATTATTTTATTTATTTMTATATTTTGTATATTTTGAGATCTGGCCGCAGACCCCCTGCAGTACCTCGGCGGACCCCAGTTTGAGAACCCCTGCTTTCCCTGCTTTGTGTTCTCAATAGACTATTCCATAGGGTATTGTTTATATACTCAATCATCAAAATTCATGCTTTGCCAAGTTTCGTGACTTGTTACTGTGTTATATTGGTTGTCATAAGCATGAGGTGATGAAAGAAAACAGTCAAATCTTTAAGTTGCAGTGCCATACTTTTTCTTTCTGATCTTAACACACAAGCCATTTCACCAAGTTCACTGTCTAGTTGCAAGTTCTATAAGTGTTATTTGGATAGGAATGACATGCTGGATTCTTCCAATCGGGGAATGCGGCTAGCCAGGTCAGATTAGGAGACTTGATAAAATACATCTGATTACAGTATGACACACAGTAAGACACGGTCCTTCTGACCTTTGACCCTTGAGTGGGTTTGAGCACTACTTTAGTACTATAATTTTTGTATTCATATTCGGGGTTGGTTAGTCTCGGAAACCCCTAAAGTCTGTTATGAATCCCTATGGTGTGCTAAACCAACCTAGTTACCTGTGTCTTAAATCCTACCTTGGGTTACAGTCAGACCTGCTGTAAAAGTCAAGTTCTGAAGTGTGTAGTGTACATAACATGCCAACAACAAATGAAGTAGCTGCATTGACACTTTACACAGTGAGCATGGGGGATTAAATGTTGACTCTGGGGTGATTACTTTGGCCTAATCCATGAATAGGACATGTTCCTCTCTACATAACCTGGTGATCCGTGATCTGTTCTATGGAGCTCCATGTCGACCACATTCACCCAGTAATCCCAAACAGGCTAAAAACATTTATGCAAAAAACATGAACTTTTTCTTATTTTTAAAGGTATTTTAAATTTTACATCTAATGTCCATTCTATAAAAAAATGTAATGCTTTTTTTCTTAAATGTGGGCTATTGTTACAGGTTGCTAACCAGTTTTGGGAGACTCATCCAGGATGTGTTTAGGGAAAATGGACTCTCTAACTGTGTCCTAACCACTTTCATAACCCCCCTATGTCAACAGTATTCAAAGAATACTATTTTAAACTTTTCTTCAAAGTTCAAGTTACATTACAAAGGAAATGTTAAATTCAAAGCATCATACTGTCGTCTTGCTTGACTCTTTGTCAACCTCTAAAAGTATGTATTTGAATAGAAACCTACTTTGTCAAAGATACATGGTATTTTAGGACCAATTAATAAAACATTTGCCGCTTCATCAATTCAGAACATTGAATCCTCCTATTAAAATGATCTGTCAGCTCTAAAACCCGACGTGACAAACAACTACAATACACAAATGTCTTTAGATAACTTTCTAAAGCATAGTACAAGTGAAAGCTCAATCTCCTTTATGTCTCCTTCTGAGAGAGTCCATGTCAGATCCCTGTCAACAGCAATAACATCTCTGTGCTACCTATCCTTTCCCTGACTGACCAATCTGCCAGATTATGAGAGGGACTGGACAGGGAACGCAGAGACAAGACAGTCTGTCCTGGCGATGTGGTCAATTACATTTTAATTCATTCAATTCAGGAAGTAAACATCCGCAACCCTGTCTGAGATGTAGAGTTTTTGAGACACCAAAAAAAATATTAAAAATACAAGAAAGAGAAGGTTCATTAAAGCAAGCGTGTGTCTTACCAGAGAGAAGCAGAATAGGTTCATATTTCAGATGCTGTGCCTCCCTCCACCTCTGGCCACAGACAATGGAAAACAGTAGAGACAAGCTGACTGCTGGGGACTCCAGGACACACAAACACACACATGCACACACACACCCACAAACACACACCCCTATATACACATGCCCAAACACACAGCTCCGCAGGCTGTCTACAGCCCTGCGGCTTAGTACCAGTTTAAAATCCCTCTCATAATCCAATAGAAGCAGTGAACCATTACTGTCCAAGACAACCCTCACAAACAGGCCAGGCCGGCCACCCATAATCACACTCTCAGCAGGCAGGCGCTGGCTCAGGCTGGCTAACTGCACACAACAAACAGTGCTACAGCTCACGCTGCTTTTGTTATGGGATGTTTTTGTCATTACTGGGATTTTGACGTGATGGGGTTGTGATCTTTTAGTCAGGCTTTAGTGATATATGTGATATAAGTGTTAAGATGGTTACTTTTGCCAAGTTTTTTTTTTTTTATATTCCTGAGTGAACACTTAGCAAAGGTATTTTATTCATAAATTATATTTGACAATTTATAGAAAAAAAACAGTATTTACATTTGTTGCAATGTTATAGCCTTCTTGAGGGCACAAAACATTTAAATAATCAAGAAAATATTTTCCCCACCCAAACATTGCAGGCCTGTAAAACATTTTTTACATTTTAAGTTAATTGGTATGTGTTTGCGACTGGGCAAACCCAGATATTAAATCCATCTTTTGTATAATCTCTTATAAACCCTGATGTTAATTCTTCATGTTTAGATTTCAGTTGTTCAATAGTTATAGTGGACAATGTTAGCAGACACACGCAGCAGACATGTCATGCACTACACTGAATATAAAACGAAACAACAACATAAAAGACTAAAAGCATAAGATATGATACCACCATTTGCAATCCACTCAGATAAACAGATAAACTGTCCACATCTTTCTTAAACAAATCCCGTCAATCTCTAAATACAATTGTCAGCATTAAAGTGATATTATTTCTCCATTCCAAGGACAGATATGACACATATCTGTTTTCAATCACTAGGCTATATGGCTCATTTACTCTAAGCAGAGGTTCCGTAGAGGATTGCCCTCAGAAAAATAACATTATTCTTATTATTATTGATGTGAGGCGCAGGGTTAATCCTCTGTGAATCCTTCCTCTCCCTGTCCTCTACTGTACTTCTGCTCCATCACTAACAACTTCAGCACATTTCTCTATTCCTGGGCAAATGTGTGTTGAATTTCTGGTCTGCATCCCTCCTATTCTCTTGTCCACATCTGCCTCAAGTCACTGTCTTCTCAGGCAAGGGAATGGGTGTACAGTATATGTTGTCAGACCTATTTGAACCCAGATCTGTCTGCTGTATTTGTTTACAGGACATCTACTCTGGCCATCACTCACCCCTTTGTCTTTAATCCAGACATTAACACCATTTTTCATCTGGCTATGACAGGGTCACTGCAACAGAATTAGGTCTGAAATATTTAAAACAACATGTCTTGCTGTCAGCACTGATAACACATACACTGAGTGTAAAAAACATTAAGAACACCTGCTATTTCCTTGACCTAGGCTGACCAGGTGAATCCAGGTGAAAGCTATGATCCKTTATTGATGTCACTTGTTAAATGTGCTTCAATCAGTATAGATGAAGGGGAAGAGATGGGTTAAAGAAGGATTTTTAAGCCTTGAGACAATTGAGACATGGATTGTGTGTGTGCCATTCAGAAGGTGAATGGGCAAGACAAAATATTTAAGAGCCTTTGAATGGGGTGTGGTGGTAGGCTCCAGGCGCCCCGGTTTGTGTCAAGAACTGCAACGCTGCTGCATTTTTCAAGCTCAACAGTTTCCCGTGTGTATCAAGAATGGTCCACCACCCAAAGGACATTCAGCCAACTTGACACAACTGTGGGAAGCAACAGAGTCAACGTACTGTAGGCCAGCATCCCTGTAGAATGCTTTCGACACCTAGTAGAGTTCATGCCCCAACGAATTGAGGCTGTCCTGATGGYAAAAGGGGGGMTGAAACTCAATATTAGGATGGTGTCCTTAATATTTTGTACACTCTGTCACGTTCCTGACCTGTTTTCTGTTAGTTTTGTATGTGTTAGTTGGTCAGGACGTGAGTTTGGGTGGGCAGTCTATGTTTTCTGTTTCTATGTTGGTGAATGGGTACCTAATATGGTTCTCAATTAGAGGCAGGTGGTTTTCATCTCCTCTGATTGAGAATCATATTAAGGTAGGTAGTTTCACAGTGTTTGTTGGTGGGTGGTTGTCTCCTGTGTCAGTGTCTGTATGTTACGGGACTGTTTTCGGTTTTGTTTGTTGGTGGTTACAGAACCACCCACCAATCCAGAACCAAGCAGCGGAAATTCGAGCAGCGGCCAAGAGATCAGGACTCATGGACTTGGGAGGAAGTATTAGAGGGAAAAGGACACTGGGCGCACATTGGGGAATATCGCCGCGCTCGTGAGGAGATGGAGGCAGCGAGAGCCCAACAGCGGTGGTATGAGGAGGCAGCAAGGAGACGTGGCTGGAAGCCCGAGAAGAAACCCCAAAAATTTCTTGGGGGGGGGGCCTAAGAGGTTGTGGGCCAAGGGCAGGTAGGAGACCTGCGCCCACTTCCCAGGCTTACCGTGGAGAGCGGGAGTACGGGCAGACACCGTGTTACGCAGTAGAGCGCACGGTGTCTCCTGTACGTGTGCATAGCCCGGTGCGGGTTATTCCACCTCCCCGCACTGGTAGGGCTAGATTGGGCATTGAGCCAGGTGTCATGAGGCCGGCTCAACGCGTCTGGTCTCCAGTGCGTCTCCTCGGGCCGGCTTACATGGCACCAGCCTTACGCATGGTGTCCCCGGTTCGCCTACATAGCCCGGTGCGGGTTATTCCACCTCCCCGCACTGGTCGGGCGARGGGGAGRATTCAACCAGGTAAGGTTGGGCAGGCTCGGTGCTCAAGGGAGCCAGTACGCCTGCACGGTCCGGTATTTCCGGTGCTACCTCCCCGCCCCAGCCCAGTACCACCAGTGCCTACACCACGCACCAGGCTTCCAGTCGTCTTCAGAGCCCTGTTCCTCCTCCACGCACTCTCTTCTATTGGTGCGTGTCTCCAGCCTAGTGTGCTCCAGTTCCGGCACCACGCACTAACCACCTGTGCGTCTCCAGATCCTGTACACACTGTTCCTTCTCCCCGCACTCGCCCTGAGGTGCGTGCCCTTAGCCCGGTACCACCAGTGCTGGTACCACGCACCAGGCCTATAGTGCGCTTTGAGAGGTCAGTGTGCCCTGTTCCCTGCTCCCCGCACTAGCCTGAAAGTGCGTGTTCCTTAGCCCGGTGCCTCCAGTTCAGGCACCACGCACCAGGTCTACAGTGCGCCTATCCGGCCAGAGCCATCCGTCTCCCCAGCGCCATCTGAGCCATCCGTCTCTCATAGCGCCATCTGAGCCATCCGTCTCCATAGCGCCATCTAAGCCATCCGTCTCCATAGCGCCATCTGAGCCATCCGTCTCCCAGCGCCATCTGAGCCATCCGTCTCCCCAGCGCCATCTGAGCCATTCCGTCTGCCCAGTGCCGTCTGAGCCATCCGTCTGTCCCGAGCCATTAGAGCCGCCCGTCTGTCCCGAGCCGTCAGAGCCGTTCGTCAGTCAGGAGCCGCTAGAGCCGTTCGTCAGTCAGGATCTGCCAGAGCGCCCCAACCAGACAGGATCTGCAGAGCCGCCAACCAGACAGGATCTGCCAGAGCCGCCCAACCAGACAGGATCTGCCAGAGCCGCCAACCAGACAGGATCTGCCAGTAGCGCCAACCAGACAGGATCTGCCGAAGCCCAACCAGACGGATCTGCCAGAAGCCGCCAACCAGACAGGATCTGCCAGAGCGCCAGCCAGACAGGATCTGCAAGAGCCGTTAGTGAGCCATGAGCAGCCAAGCCGTTAGTGAGCCATGACAGCCAGAGCCGTCAGCGAGCCGATGAGCAGCCAGAGCCCAGTCAGCCTGGCCAGTGGGTCCAGAGCCGTCAGCCTGCCATGAGCTGTCCAAGCCGTCAGCCTGCCCATGGCGTCCAGAGCCGTCAGCTGCATGAGCGTCCAGAGCCGAGCCTGCCATGAGCGTCCAGACCGTCAGCCTGCCATGAGCGTCGAGCCGGTCATTCATCCAGAACTGCCTCTCTCAGTCCAGAGCTGTTCTCTTCCGAGCTGCCTTCAGTTCCGGAGTTGCCCCCCTCTATCCTGAGCTAACCTCTCTATCCTGAGCTACCCCTCTATCCTGAGCTATCTTCTGTCCTGAGCTACCTTGTCCCGGAGCTGTTCCTTTAGCTCTTGGTGTGCCCCCTTAAATTGGTGGAGAATAAGGGGTGGTCATTTCTAAGGGGGAGACGTAAGCTGCGGATTGACTATGGTGGCGGTGGGACTCGCCCAGAGCCTGAGCCACCACCGTGTCAGAATGCCCACCCAGGGACCCTCCCCTAGACTTTTGGTTGGTGCGTTCGGAGTATGCACCTTGGAGGGGGGTTATGTCACGTTCCTGAGCCCATGTTTGTCTGCTTATTTTGAGTGTGTTAGTTGGGTCAGGCACGTGAAGTTTGGGTGTGCAGTCTATGTTTTCTGTTCATATGTGGTGAATGGGTACCTAAATTATGGTTCTCAATTAGAGGCAGGTGGTTTTCATCTCCTCTGATTGAGAATCATATTAAGGTAGGTAGTTTCACAGTGTTTGTCGGTGGGTGGTTGTCTCCTGTGTCAGTGTCTGTATGTTACGCCACACGGGACTGTTTTCAGTTTTGTTTGTTTGTTCGTTTTATGTAGTCAGTTTTCCTGTTATTGCGTTCTTCGTGTTTCATGTAAGTTCGTCGTCCAGGTCTGTCTACATCGTTTATTTGTTTWGTTAATTATTCAAGTATAGTTCGTTGTTTTGTCGTGTTTAAATAAATTCATTATGTCCTATGAAAACGCTGCATTTTGGTTCAATCCCTGCTCCTCCTCTTCGGATGAAGAGGAGGAGGAAAGCCGTTACACACTCACTGTATATGTATGATAACCCAGCAAAACGGGAACATACCCAGAACATTAGCTAAGATTCCCATTAAGTTCTAGATAGGGTATTTTCTAACATTTGGATGATAACATCACAAAAACATACCAATAATGTTTTTGATAATGAACATTTTTTATTTATTTGTTTTATCTCTTAAATGAAATGTCCTTGGAATGTTCTCCTACCATTCACAATCAGGATGCATAAAACATTCCTTTGATGTTGCAAGAATTTTGATAGAACAGCCTTTCTGAGTTCTTTAAAGGTTCCCAGAACATTAAATTACAGTGCCTTCAGAAAGTATTCATACCCGTTGACCTTTTCCAGATATTGTTGTGTTACAGCCTGAATTAGAAATGGATTAAGTATGTTTTTCTCTCTCACCCATCTCCACACAATACCCGATAATGACAAAGTGAAAACATGTTTTTATACATTTTTGCAAACGTATTGAAAATGAAATACAGAAATATCTKATCTACATTGGTATTAACACCCCTGAGTCAATATATTTTAAAATCGCCTTTGGCAGTGATTACAGCTGTGAGTCTTTCTGGGTACAGTAAGTCTCTAAGAGCTTTGCACACCTGGATTGTACAATATTTTCACATTATTCTTGAAAAGATTCTTCAAGCTCTGTCAAGTTGTTTGCTAATCATTGCTAGACAGCCATTTTCAAGTTTTTCCATAGATTTTCAAGCCTATTTAAGTCAAAACTGTAACTGTAACTCAGGAACATTCAATTTCGTCTTGGTAAGCAACTTCAGTGTATATTTGGCCTTGTGATTTATGTTATTGTCCTGCTGAAAGGTGAATTTGTCTCCCAGTGTCTGTTGGAAAGCAAACTGAACCAGGTTTTCCTCTCTGATTTTGCCTGTGCTTAGCTCTATTCTGTTTATTTTTATCCCAAAAAAAACTCCCTTGCCGATGACAAGCATACCCATAACATGATGCAGCCACCACCGTGCTTGAAAATATGAAGAGTGGCATTCAGTGATGTGTTGTGTTGGATTTGCCCGAAGCATAAAGATTTGTATTCAGGACAAAAAGTTAATTTCCTTGTCACATTTTTTGCGGTTTTTACTTTAGTGCCTTATTGCAAACAGGATGCATGTTTTGGAATATTTTTTATTCTGTACAGACTTCCTTCTTTTCACTCTGTCATTTAGGTTAGTATTGTGGATTAACTACAATGTTGTTGATCCATCCTCAGTTTTCTCCTATCACAACCATTAAACTCTGCAACTGTTTTAAAGTCACCATTGGCCTCATGGTGAAATCTTTGAACAGTTTCCTTCCTCTCCGGCACCTGAATTAGGAAGGACGCCTGTATCTTTGTAGAGACTGGGTGTAACTTCATCAAAGGGATATTTAATGTGTGCTTTTTTATTTTTACCCATCTACCAATAGGTGACCTTCTGTGCAAGGCATTGGAAACCTCCCTGGTCTTTGTGGTTGAATCTGTGTTTGAAATTCACTGTTCGAATGAGTAACCTTACAGCCAATTGTATGTGTGGGGTACAGTGATTAGGTAGACGTTCAAAAATCATGGTAAACACTATTATTGCACACAGAGTCCACGCAACTTATTATGTGACTTGCTAAGCAATTTTTTTCTCCTGAACTTTAGACTTGCCATAACAAAGGAGTTGAATACTTATTGACTCAAGACATTTCAACTCTTAAATTTTGTATTAATTTGTAAACATTTCTAATAACATAATTCCACTTTGACATTATGGGGCATTGTGTGTAGGCCAGTGACACAAAATCGCAATTTAATCCATTTTAAATTCAGGCTGTAACATCAGGAATTCCATGCTTCTTTTTTAGCCTTCTACATAACTAACCCAYGGAAATACTGGTAAGTGGGTTATTCACCATCACTCATCCATCGTCTTTATATGCTGCATACTTCTGGGCCCATATTTACAAGGTACTTTTCAGATAATGAAAAATAAGACAGGGGCGACCATATCAAGTGTCTCAAAGTTGGAATTATATTAGGTGTGTTATTTAACAGTCAACTTTTACACAATGTGAAAACATTTTACAGTTAGTCTAAATTTGCATTTCTGACTGGATTTATAAATCTGGATGAAATCAAGACATCCTCTCTTTTGGTATGCTTTAAGGAGATACACATTTCTATGCTGAGAATGTTGTAGTAATAGTCGGTCAAACTTAAATATAACATTAACTAAATGTTTTTGAGATGTTCTGAGGACCTCCAAGACAAGGTTAATTGTATATTGCGTGAACATGAATGGATGCTATCAACAACATAAATACAGACTATTTTGGATATTGTGGAACATTGTGCAACATTGTGGGAATGTTCTGTGCAACCTATGTGAATATCACAAGAATATTCTTGTAACATCCTAAACTCCCATAACATAATTAAATGTTATGGGTACCTTTAAAGAACTTAGATCAGGTGTTCTGTCAACATTCTTACAACATTTTGTATTTTTTTTATTTCACCTTTATTATACCAGGTAGGCCAGTTGAGAACAAGTGTGTGCAAATGTAGAAGAGTAAGGAAGTAGACAATAAATAGGCCATAGAGGRGAAAATAATTACAATTTAGCATTAATACTTGAGTGAWAGATGTGCAGACAATGATGTGCAGTATAGATACTGGGGTGCAAAAGAGCAAGAGGGTAAGTAATAATATGGGGATGAGGTAGTCGGTGTGCTATTTACAGATTGGCTGTGTACAGGTACAGTGATCGGTAAGCTGCTCTGACAGCTAATGATTAAAGTTAGAGAGGGAGATATAAGACTCCAGCTTCAGAGATTTTTGCAATTCGTTCCAGTCATTGGCAGCAGAGAACTGGAAGGAAAGGCGGCGAAAGGAAGTGTTGGCTTTGGGGATGACCAGTGAAATATACCTGCTGGAGCGCGTGCTATGGGTGGGTGTTGCTATGGTGACCAGTGAGCTGAGATAAGGCGGGGCTTTACTTAGCAAAGACTTATAGATGACCTGGAGCCAGTGGGTTTGGCAACGGATATGTAGTGAGGGCCAGCCAACGAGAGAATACAGGTTGCAGTGGTGGGTAGTATATGGGGCTTTGGTGATAAAACGGATGGCACTATGATAGACTACATCCAGTTTGCTGAGTAGAGTGTTGGAGGCTATTTTGTAAATTACATCGCCGAAGTCAAGGATCGGTAGGATAGTCATTTTTACGAGGGTATGTTTGGCGGCATGAGTGAAGGAGGCTTTGTTGCGAAATAGGAAGCCGATTCTAGATTTAATTTTAGATTGGAGATGCTTAAGTCTGGAAGGAGAGTTTACAGTCTAGCCAGACACCTACGTATTTGTAGTTGTCCACATATTATAAATCAGAACCGTCCAGAGTAGTGATGCTAGTCGGACGGGAGGGTGTGGGCAGCAATCGGTTGAAGAGCATGCACTTAGTTTTACTAGCATTTAAAAGCAGTTGGAGGCCACGGAAGGAGTGTTGTATGGCGTTGAAGCTCGTTTGGAGGTTTGTTAGCACAGTGTCCAAAGAAGGGCCAGATGTATAAAGAATGGTGTCGTCTGCGTAGAGGTGGATCAGAGAATCACCAGCAGCAAGAGCAACATCATTGATCTATATAGAGAAAAGAGTCGGCCCGAGAATTGAACCCTGTGTCGCCTCAAAAGAGATTGCCAGAGGTCCGGACAACAGGCCCTCCAATTTGACACACTGAACTGTGTCTGAGAAGTAGTTGATGAACCAGGCGAGGCAGTCATTTGAGAAGCCAAGGCTATTGAGTCTGCCGATAAGAATGCGGTGATTGACAGAGTCGAAAGCCTTGGCCAGGTCGATGAAGACGGTTGCACAGTACTGTTTTTTATCGATGGCGGTTATGATATCGTTTAGGACCTTGAGCGTTGCTGAGCCATGACCAGCTCGGAAACCAGATTGCATAGTGGAGAAGGTACGGTGGGATTCGAAATGGTCGGTGATCTGTTTATTAACTTGGCTTTCGAAGATTTTAGAAAAGCAGGGCAGGATGGATATAGGTCTATAACAGTTTGGGTCTAGAGTGTCTCCCCCTTTGAAGAGGGGGATGACATTATATGAATGTCCTTTGCAAACTAACTTAAATATTGCATGAATGTCATCAAAACTGAGCATATTTTGTGTTTTGGGAACCTATCACTTGTAATGTACCCACACTGTTCCCACAACCTAATTAAATGTTCTGGGAACCTTTAAAGAACAGACTAAATGTGTTCTGGGAACGTTCTTGAAACATCAGGTGAATGTTTTTTGCACCCTAAAATAAACATTTTAGAATCATCTGCACAACTTGACAGTTTTTGTGTTCTGGGAACATATCGTTTGTGATATCCCACAATGTTCTCACCAGACGGTTCTCACAACTTAATGAAACATTCTGGAACCTTTAAAGAACAGATGACAAGTGTTCTTGTAACATCAGGTTAGTGTTTTGTGCACCCTAAAATAAACATTCTAGAATTGTCTGCACAACTGGACAATTTATTTTGTGATGTCCCCACAATTTTCTCACCAGACTATTCCCACAACCTAATGAAACATTCTGGGAGTCTTTAAAGAACAGATTAGGGGCCTCCCGAGTGGCACAGCGGTCCAAAGCGTCACTACAGATCCAGGTTTGATCCCGGGCTGTGTCGCAGCCACCCATGACCGGGAGACCCATGACGCGGCGCACAATTGGCTCAGCGTCGTCCTGGTTAGGGGACGGTTTGGCTGGCTGGGATGTCCTTGTCCCATCGCGACCTTGTGGCGCTGGGCGTATGCACGCTGACTTCGTTCACCAGCTGTATGGTGTTTCCTCCGACACATTGCTGCGGCTGGCTTCCGGGATTAGCAAGCATGTGTCAAGAAGCCCGAGTCCGTATGGGTGTTTCAGCGATGGGACAAGACTGTAACTACCAATTGGATATCATGAAATTGGGGAGAAAAAGGGATAACAGTACCCTCCACATTTTTTTTTATATAGAGCAAATTAAATGTATTCTAGAAAACAGTTTTGCAACATCAGGTGAATGTTTTATATAAACATTATATAATCATCAGCACGACTGGACGACCTAAAGAATGAGTACTTTCACAGAACCAATTTTGGTTTGCTGGGAAGTCGCTTGAGACCTGGACACTTGCAGTAGCTCCCCGAACTGGTGCCTAGGCTTAAGCTCAGCGGGCTAATGTAATGTGTGATGTAGCAGTTATATACCTTATGTCACCTTTTTCCACTCATGCATAATGCATGCATTTGTCAGGGTTCAGAGAGATAGCCGTATCGCTTGTAAATCCATTGGAGCTGTGTATGACTCCTTCAGCTGAGCGTTGCATGTCTGTCTGTGTGTCGTGGCCTTCACGCTAGGCTCCTTCTGCCTGGGGGGGCAGGATTTAGATTAGTGTGCTGGAGCAAGACTCAAACTCCTTTGTCATCACTCTCACTCCGACACACATAGCAGCAGCTTTGCTCACTGCATGGCAAGATACTGTAAGACATGCTGTCTATTGCGTGGTATATGATAATGTTATTGGATTAAAAGTTGTTTTTAACAGAATAGGTAACATTTCTACAAGATGTCGAAAGCGTTCCACAGTGATGCTGGCTCATGTTGACTCTAATGCTTCCCACAGTTGTGTCAAGTTGTCTGGATGTGATTTGGGTGGTGGACCATTCTTGATACACACGAGAAACTGTTGAGCATAAAAAACCTAGCAGCGTTGCAGTTCTTAACACACACCGGTGCGCCAGGCAAATAATACCACACCCCGTTCAAACGCACTTAAGTATTTTATCTTTCCCATTCACCCTCTGAATGGCACACATACACAATCCATTTCTCAATTGTGTCAAGGCTTAAAAATACTTATTTAACCTGTCTCTTCCCCTTCATCTACACTGGTGTAAGTGGATTTAACAATTGACATCAAATTGCTTTCACCTGGATTCAACTGGTCAGTCTATGTCATGGAAAGAGCATGTGTTCTTAATGTTTTGTTAACTCAGTGTATATACAGTGCATTCCGAAAGTATTCAGACCCTTAACTTTTTCCACAGTTACAGCCTGATTCTAAAACTACACACAATACCCCATAATGACAAAGCAAAAACTGTTTTTTAGACTGGTGTGTGCCTTTCCAAATCATGTTCAATCAACTGAATTCACCACAGGTGGACTCCAAACAAATTGTAGAAACATCTCATGGATGATCAATAGAAACAGGATGCAGCTGAGCTCAATTTCGAGTCTCATAGCAAATATATTAAAAATTACATAAGTATTCAGACCCTTTGTTTTGAGACTCAAAATTTAGTTCACCTGCATCCTGTTTCCATTGATCATCCTTGAGATGTTTCTACAACTTGATTGGAGTCCACCTGTGGTAAATTCAATTGGTTGGACATGATTTTGGAAAGGCACACTCCTGTCTATATAAGGTCACACAGTTGACAGTGCATGTCAGAGCAAAAACCAAGCCATGAGATAAAAAYAATTGTCCGTAGAGCCCCGAGACAGGATTGTGTTGAGGCACAGATCTGGGGAAGTGTAACAAAAAATGTATGCAGCTTTGAAGGTCCCCAAGAACACAGTGGCATACATCATTCTTAAATGGAAGAAGTTTAGAACCAAGACTCTTCCTAGAGCTGGCCGCCCAGCCAAACTGAGCAATCGGTGGAGAAGGGCCTTTTCAGGGAAGTGACCAAAAACCCAATGATCACTCTGACAGAGCTCCAGAGTTCCTCTGTAGAGATGGGAGAACTTTCCAGAAGGACAACCATCTTTGCAGCACTCCACCAAGCAGGTCTTTATGGTAGAGTGGCTAGACAGAAGACACTCCTCAGTAATAGGCATATGACAGCTCGCTTGGAGTTTGCCAAAAGGCACCTAAAGAACTCTCGGCCCATGAGAAACAAGATTCTCTGGTCTGATAAAACCATGGTTGAATACTTTGGCCTGAATGCCAAGCGTCACATCTGGAGGAAACCTGGCACCATTTCTACAGTGAAGCATGGTGGTGGCATGATCATGCTGTGGGGATGTTTTTCAGCGGCAGGGACTCAGGGACTAGTCAGGATCGAGGAAAATATGAACAGAGCAAAGTACAGAGAGATCCTTGATGAAACAAAACTGCTTCAGAGCGCTCAGGACCTCAGACTTGGGGCGAAGGTTCACCTTCCAATAGGACAACGACCCTAAGCACACAACCAAGACAATGCAGGAGTGGTTTCGGTACAAGTCTCTGAATGTCCTTGAGTGGCCCAGCCAGAGCCCGGACTTGAACCCGATCTAACATCTCTGGAGAGACCTGAAAACAGCTCTGCAGCAACACTCCGCATGCAACCTGACAGAGCTTGAGAGGATCTGCAGAAGAATGGGAGAAACTCGTCAAATACAGGTGTACCAAGCTTGTAGTGTCATACCCAAGAAGTCTCAAGGCTGTAATCGCTGCCAAAGGGCCTTCAACAAAGTACAGAGTAAAGGGTCTGAATACTTATGTAAATGTGATTTTTCCGTAGTTTTTTTTATACATTTGCAAAACTTTCTAAAAACCTGTTTTTGCTTTGTCATTAAGGGGTCTGAATACTTTCCAAATGCACTGTAATATGTCAGATACAAAGAAAATGCACCCATCCATTGGTCAGCTAACAGTACTGCAATGAAAATCCAATTTATAAACCCAATATTAACTATGTTTTCTGTTGTGACTACTGATTAGGCTAGTATACAGCTGAGGAGTGCAGTTCATATGGTAGGTTAGTTTTTAAAACCCATTCATTACTATAACGCCACACTCTGAGCATTGCAGACTGACAGTGTGCTGCTGTCCGGCAGTTAGCTGCCATTGGTTCAAACAGACTAATCCCTGGTACAGTATGTTTGACATGGATAGAGTTGCTAGAATACATGGTCAAATCCTGATCTGATGTTTTGCCAACGATCATATCGGTGTTACTCATCTACTGCAGCTAATTTGATTCATGAATCTAATGGGACAGCTGGGATGAGGAGGAGGAGGTGGCTAGTTCACCGGAAACACACAGATGTATCATGTCTCTTCAGCTTTATCCAGTTATTCACTACAGTTGAGATCCAATAAGCAGTCCAGTAGAATTAGCAAATGATGTTATGAATTCAACCGTGTATCAAGTATATCAATTACCCCAAGTGACTTTACTTACACACTTAACTTGTGTGTGTGCTGTCACCTCTTATACAGCATGATTTCCTAAAAGGACTTTACATTTCAAATAGATTTTTAAATGCTGTTGTTAGCAGTGGGTTGAAATCATGTTGAATTGGACTGGGTAGGTGCCATTGCAGTGCCCTCTACTGGGAGTTCTAGCCCTGCACCACACTGCATGTTGGTGTCTGTTTGTAATGTTCTCCTCAAGATGGCAGTGTTACCCCTACTGCTTTTCAGCAGATCTGAACTGTCACATGTCTCAGATACAGTTAAAACACAAGAAAACACAGGGGGAAATCACTTTGATGCATGTCGTATTGAGAGAAGTATTTTCTATTTAAAATTCAATGAAATATTACTTATGATTTGGAAATATTTCAGTATATTGATACTCGCAATATACCCATGAATTGTCTACATTATTGAAATATTTCATTAGAAATGACAAATTCATCATATCGTATGTTGACGTCCCAAATGGTGATGTTGGTGAGACTGAGGTAAAACAAGGAGAGACAACTGTTCATTTACACTGCAGCCTTCGTTCATTCGTCGAAAAGGAGGATGGAGACCAAACTTCCAACCCCCCATTACCCAGCATTCCTTCTCTGACCTCTGACCCGCAGGGCACTCAGAATCTTAACCCAGGGGTTATGACCCTGCACCCTTACTTGCGACCTTTTGAACATTTGACGCACTCTAGTCAAAAAGTTAAACAGTTTGTCTCCCTGGAATGGCTGACCTCTCATCCCCTTGTCCGGTGAAGGTATGTGAGCACGCTGACCCCTTGCGACCTTTCATTAGCTCTTCTTTTTATTACCCTGCTTCCTCACAGCTGCCTCTTCAGCATGTCGGGGGGGTAGAGGGAGAGAGAGCAGYGGAAAGCCTAAAATAGCAAGGTAAGGAGAGAGAGGGATGAAAAAAGAAGCAGGGAGATATAGCAAACAGGGAAGATAGATTGGCATTCTGTTTTGCGTTGACTGAGAACGTCCCCTTTAAATAGCTTCACTGTCCTTGATGCTTGACCTCCATATCTGATCTCCGTTCTCCTTGGGAGTTGTAGTTCAGATGACTTATGTAGGACAGATCCCATATCAAACATAGCCCCAGTTCAAGATAAGCTTTTGTTAGAGGGGGGACTATTTATGGTGACTTTTTACGGTATGAGTGATATTGGAGTTGACCATTTGAATGTTACAGCTAAAGGTCGTTGCTCCATGTATGAATAAGGTAATTGGATGTTGTACTCTGTTGTTGTTATTATGAGGTTATAGGTGGATGTGAATGCCTTCCCCAACAGTTGTAATTCAGTGTTTTGCTTGTTTTGTTCCCATTTTGTTAGAAATATAGTTATATTCGCTATGGCAGCGGTATAAGAAGCACCTTCACTTGTTCTGAACATTGTGATCACAGTATTCTGACTTTCTAGTTCTACAAACACATTTCTGTTCTCTATTGTTTTACACAAACAAGGACAGCTTGACCTTCAGCCATTCCCATGTCAGACAGTACTGCGACATCCAGCGCGATGAGACAACTGAATGTATTTCACTAAAACCTCTCGCAGCTAAACCTGACCTGTGGTTAGGATGGCGCATTCACATCTGGAAGGTGGCGTGTCTTGTTAATTGTCACTTGACGTGAGACAAGGTTGACAATCACGTGTGTCAGAGATGTGTGTGTATGTGCACGCACACGTGTACATGCGTGTGTGTGTGTTAAAGCATATACACAAGCATGCATGCGTGTGTATGTTTGTGTGTCATTGGGGGTAGGGTGTTTATCAGCAGCTTTTGTAGCTAAGTAAGATCAGGCTGACATTGCCTCCATTCAATGCCATGCCACAGGGCACGTGGGTGGCACAATCTATGTCATTTCCATCTGAAATGTCACTCACAGTCGACCCSTTACCATTTCCTTGACTCTGTCCTAAGGGCCACATTCACCCTCCAACCTTACAGTAATGAAGTAAAAGAGAGGACAGCCTTACTTAGTTTCATTGAGGCGAGGCACCACAGGCTGAAATGAKATTTTTGCATCAACTTATGAATTTAGATTTTTGCGGGTATTTTGGTCCTTTATTATTAGTATCTAAAAATGTAAATGTCAAAAACTTGATGTAAATTTTGATTTTCTTATGTTTATCCTACTACTGTCATATAAATGTAATTGATTTTAACACATTCAAATGGACATAAATCCATAATAACTATGCTCACTACATGTACACTGAACAAAAATATAAATGCAACATGTAAAGTGTTGGTCCAATGTTTCATGAGCTGAAATAAAAGCTCCCAGACATTTTCCATACGCACAAAAATATTATTATCTGTTTACATACCTGTTAGTGAGCTTTTCTCCTTTACCAAGATAATCCATCCACCTGACAGGTGTGGCATATCAAGAAGCTGATTAAACAGTATGATCTTTACATAGGTGCACCTTGTGCTGGGGGACAATAAAAGGCCACTTCAAATGGTGTTTTGTCACACAACACAATGGCATAGATGTTTTGAGGGAGCGTGCAATTGGCACGCTGACTGCAGGAATGTCCACCAGAGCTATTGCCAGAGAATTGAATGTTCATTTCTGTACCATAAGCTGCKTCCAACGTTGTTTTAGAGAATTGGGCAGTACGTCCAACCGGCCTCACAACTGCAGACCATGTGTAACCACGCCAGCCCAGGACCTCCACATCCGGCTTCTTCACCTGCGAGATTGTCTGAGATGGGGTGGTGGGATGCTGAGGAGTATTTCTGATTGGCTGGGCCTTGCTCCAAGGTGGGTGGGAATGGCTGCTAAGTGGGTCGCTGCACCCCTGCCCAGTCATGTGAAATCCATAGATTAGGACCTAATGAATTTATTTAAATTGACTGATTTCCTTATATGAACTGTAACTCAGTAAAATATTTGAAATAGTTGAGTGTTGCTTTTTATATTTTTGTTCAGTCTAATCATACAGAATGTAAAAGCCCATTTCATAGAGAATGCTACAAACTAGACTATATGTAGTAACTTACCTTATAGAGATTGGGTCTAAATAGGCATTTGGCGATTAGTAGCCTAAATTCATTGTACTTCTCTTTAACTGCCATTTCCCAAAAATCAGACACTTCCCACAGCCAACTAATTTATCTCAGCTTCATAAGCATCTGCATTCACCAAATTGTGTGAGTTATCCTTAGATATATTTTCCAGACATGTATCGAGGGAATTGTTGATATGTTGTCAAAATTTGATTATAGATAATATTTTCTTTGGAAATATGCGCCAAAGATGCAGCTTTAGTATTTTACAGATAGAAAGATGAAAAAAGTATATATCCACATTCTGCTCTATATAAGTCCGTTCCTGGAGTCTCTTAACAAAATTAAACCAAAATCTATAGGTTGACTTTATCCAGTGTCCAGAAAAATGTATTTGTGGTATGTGCAATTATGTGCATATTTAAGGAGATATTGCCTCAATATTTCAGAAAAGTTGTAGTACAAATAAGTATCATATTGGTGTGTATATTCAACTAGTCATTGTGATATGATTAAGGGGGGAAAAAATACTCTATTAGGGTGTGGTGCCCCGCCTTATTAAGCTAGTTTATTTGCTTTGCATATTTTACTGTGACACCTAAGGACATTAAAGACATTGCATGCATGCATTTAAGATAAATGCATGCATGCATTTGTGTGTGCCAATGTGTGCCTGCCTGCTTCAGTGTGTGTGCATGCCTGAGTGTGTGTGCATGTTGATGTGTGCTCACCAGTTTTCATGATGGCTCCACTGTGACCTTTGATCCCGCATGACCCTGGGGTCGTGTGGTGCCCTTTCATTCCCAGAGATGTGGCGACAGCCAGGCTAATTACACACAGTGGGCCTGGGAGGACTGTAAAACTACTAATGTCCAGGATGACAAAGCACCTTAGTGTCTAGTGTTCTGTTAGTGGTGTTCTTGTTGCCTTCATTATTTATTAATGAATACCTCCGTATGTGTGTGTGCGTAACTAAAAGCATAACATCTAATATTTATAAAAAATGACACATTAAAATCCATCATTTTAACTCACTAGAAAATTATCACAAGCTGTCAAGTTGGATTTGTTTTGGGATCACCATGTATGAGGGGGAATGGCTGGGTATTGATGTTTTTCTAATTATCACTGTAAYCCAGGCTAAATATAATGCTCTGTCAATGTCCTCACTTTCACACACAGTATGCCAATGAATGGTTTGGGATCAGCAGACATTTTTCTTTTAATGGCATATTATGAGATGTTCCTGGAGAATAATTAAAAAACAGTGTTCATTGATGCTCACCACTGTATCTTCTGTCATAGATTTWAAAAAATGTTTTTAAAAAACACCTCCTTACTATGTCTAAAAATAGAGAATGAAAGTAGTCAAAAAACAAACAAAAAACGATTTATAATCGGTTTGTGACCCATTTCAGACGCAGTGTAAGCCCCATTGTTTGGAATAATAAAATAACATATTTCCCCCGGCGTGTAAATATCTACAAAGCCTCAATCACTGACAAAGGGGTTTGTTATTATGGGACCGGGAGGAAATTAGGAGCACAAGGCACAAGCGTACGGCACCCAATTCCCTCCAAAAGTGATGTTTGTTGTGCCACGGATGTGATCCCAGTTCTAATTGTGAGAGTCCCACCCATGTGTGTCGTGTTGTCGTAGTGCTGCCTCCCTGCTTATCTCTCTCCAGAAGAGGAACATTGTCATTGTCACCATGTATGTTTTAATAGGATAGCAAAATAAACCTGTTTTCTGGTTTGCAATTACTCATTCTTCTGGCCTGGTGTAAATTAGGAAAAGCTGCATAAAAGAGGCTTTGTAAACAGGGTCTCAAATTAAGGGGTTGCTTCCCTTGTATTACTGTGACATACAGTATATACAGCCTTGCCTCTGCTCAGGCTCTGTCGATTACCCCAACCCCCACGGGCCACTCACTCTTCCAGAGCAGGCAGCAATGCTTTTAGCTAGCCACTTTCTATCTTGCCAGTCAGTCCTACTACCAATCACTTCCCTGTGGGTCTCTCTGAACAGTCTCTACAACCAGCACCATCTCCTTTCAGTTATCTGAGCTAGTGAAAGAGTATATTCTGTATATGTTCTGTTGGGTCTAATGAATTAGCTGCCTGACTGTTTTCTATGTGGAGGCTATATGGTTTGTTGTCATGACTTGACAAGCCCTTCCTATCCACTCCATCGCGAACCACATGACACAGGAAACTCTTAATGATCTTAGTTGTCACAGCACTGACTGACCAAACTATTCATACTGTAGAATGGGATTATGAAATAATATCACTGGTTAGTTCATTGCTCTCTGGACTTGAATTCACGATGGATGTGGTATGTTAATTGTATCATCTCCTATGTTTATTTATCACGTTGGTGTAGTACAGTGAACCAATCATGTTTGCTATCCAAAGGGCCATGGTCATTGTATTATAAGGTGCAAAGCGTCACTTGTTTTTATTGCTATAGAAGGCTGAGGATCTTTATTGCATTATAGGCGGAGCACATCAAAGGCCGCAGGGGGGTGGGAGTGAGGGGAAAGGTGATGGCCCCGTCGGTTGTGATGCTGGCTGACATCTTCCTCAGCTCAGAGGTGTTACAGCCAACAAATAGCAGGTCTGTCTGCTGTAAGCCTGTATGCCACCCAGGGGCCCTGGCCCCAGCCTCTGACCCCACCACCTGACGCTTCACACTGTGACAGCACAGAGCCACCCCCTTCCAGACCCTCCTGACTCCAGGGGCTCACTCAGCCACAGACCCCCAATGCACCAGGAGCAGTCATGGCGGATATGGAGCGGTAAAGTCCTTATTTTGCTTAAGGTTTAATGAAAGGTCAGGAGGCATTATCACCGGGAGAATTACTCAACCTACTGTGTTCCTCCTCACCAAGCCAATAACAGAAAAACAAACTTGTGGAAGGAGGGGAGAAATCGAGGTGGGGGTTGGAACAGGTGGAGAGGTTGAAGAAATCTATAGATATGGGGGGTGAGAGAGTAATGAGTAGGGGATGGGTGCTTGAGACTGTCAGGGTAAAAGGCGGGGGGGGGGGGGGGGCTGAGGGGAAAGAGAGGGGAAGGGGGGTAATTTAAGACATCTTGCCCTTGCAGCACCTCATCACATTCAGAGTTTTTTATCCATGCTTCCTGGACTTCCACTGGCTTTTCCGCTTCAGTTGGCTCACAGCAGACAATGTGATCGGTGTGTCCCTGCCTGCCTGAGCTGTGCATTGGGGAATGGAATGAAGAGTGTTCCGGTCTTTAGTTAAAATGTCAATTGTGCATGAACCTCCTCAAGGTCAACACCCTAATGAGAATCCTCCAGGGACCACAGTAATTATCGAGTAACAATGCAACGCAAGGCCAGGGAGAATTTTTTTTAATTATTCGAATCAAATCAAATTGTATTTGTCACATGCATTGTATACTACAGGTGTCGACCAACAGTGAAATGCTTACTTACCTAACAATGCAGAGAGAAAAAAATATATATAATATCAATGTTTTTTATACACTGAGTGTACAAAACATTGAGGACACCCCCCCACCAATGATTCCCACAGTTGTGTCAAGTTGGCTGGATGTCCCTTGAGTGGTGGACCATTTTTTATCTTATTTTTTATTTTACCTTTATTTAACTAGGCAAGTCAYTTAAGAACAKATTCTTATTTTCAATGATGGCCTAGGAACAGTGGGTTAACTGCCTTGTTCAGCGGCAGAATGACAGATTTTTACCTTGTCAGCTCGGGGATTCGATCTTGCCTTTCGGTTACAAGTCCAACGCTCTAACCACTAGGCTACTTGCCGCCCCATTCTTGATACACAGGAGAGACTGTTGAGCATGAAAAACACAGCAGCGTTGCAGTTCTTGAACCAAACTGGTGCACCTTGTCTTTCCCATTCACCCTTGGCACACATATACAATCCATGTCTCAATTATCTCAAGGCTTAAAAATCATTCTTTAACCTGTCTCCTCCTCTTCATCTATACTGATTGAAGTGGATTTAACAAGTGACAAAAAGGAATCATAGCTTTCACCTGGATTCACCTGGTCAGTCTATGTTAGGGTTCCCCAACTGGCAGCCCACGGGCCATGTTATTGTTGGACATAAAAGACTGTAAAAACACCAGGAAATCAGCTCCAAGTGATTTTAATTTTGGAAATCTGTTCCCAAGTATTCCCACACATAATAGAGAGACACGAGATCGTATTCAAATGTAACAAGTTGTCACGGTCTTGGAAATGAGCGGACCAAGGCGCAGCYTGAGTATAGTTCCACATATTTATTTAAGTGAAACTAACAAAACAAAATAACTAACAAAGACCTTTAGGACGTAGTGCCCAAACACACTAACAAACAATCAATATCCCACAAAACACAGGTGGGGAAATAGCTACCTAAATATGATCCCCAATCAGAGGCAACGATAAACAGCTGCCTCTAATTGGGAACCACATTAGCACCAACATAGAAATAAATATACTAGATCACCCCATAGTCACGCCCTGACCTACTACACCATAGAGAAACAAGGGCTCTCTATGGTCAGGGCGTGACACAAGGCTTGAAATGATTATGTTTTAGTCAAATATTATACAGTGGGGAGAACAAGTATTTGATACACTGCCGATTTTGCAGGTTTTCCTACTTACAAAGCATGTAGAGATAAAATGCAAATGAATTACTTAAAAATCATACAATGTGATTTTCTGGATTTTTGTTTTAGATTCCGTCTCTCAGAGTTGAAGTGTACCTATGATAAAAATGACAGACCTCTACATGCTTTGTAAGTAGGAAAACCTGCAAAATCGGCAGTGTATCAAATACTTGTTCTCCCCACTGTATCTGTTTGGGATTCTTGCGGTCAAATGCAGTCTACAAATTATTTGTAATTATGTTCTGGGCCCCTGACCATCGCTCAAGAAAAAATTGTCCCGTGGCTGAATCCAGTTGATGATCCCTGGTCTATGTCATAGAAGGAGCAGGTGTTCAGGGGTGCGTGCTCAGTCCCCTACTGTACTCCCTGTTCACTCATGACTGCACGGCCAGGCATAACTCCAACACCATCATTAAGTTTGCCGATGACACAACAGTGGTAGGCCTGATCACCGACAACGATGAGACAGCCTATAGGGAGGAGGTCAGAGACCTGACCGTGTGGTGCAAGGACAACAACCTCTCCCTCAACGTGACCAAGACAAAGGAGATGATTGTGGACTACAGGAAAAGGAGGACCGAGCACGCCCCCATTCTCATCGACGGGGCTGCAGTGGAGCAGGTTGAGAGCTTCAAGTTCCTTGGCGTCCACATCACCAACAAACTAACATGGTCCAAGCACACCAAGACAGTTGTGAAGAGGGCACGACAAAACCTATTCTCCCTCAGGAGACTGAAAATATTTGGCATGGGTCCTCAGATCTTCTAAAGGTTTTACAGCTACACCATCGAGAGCATCCTGACGGCTTGCATCACTGCCTGGTATGGCAACTCCTCGGCCTCCGACTGCAAGACACTACAGAGGGTAGTGCGAACGGCCCAGTACATTACCGGCGCCAAGCTTCCTGCCATCCAGGACCTCTATACCAGGCGGTGTCAGAGGAAGGCCCTAAAAATTGTCAGACTCCAGCCACCCTAGTCATAGATTGTTCTCTCTGCTACCGCACGGCAAGCGGTACCGGAGCACCAAGTCTAGATCCAAGAGGCTTCTAAACAGCTTCTACCCCCAAGCCATAAGACCCTTGAACAGCTAATCAAATGGCTACCCAGACTGCATTGCAACCCTCCCCCCTCTTCTACGCTGCTGCTACTCTCTGTTTATATCTATTCATAGTCACGTTACTAACTCTACCTACATGTACATATTACCTCAATTACCTTGACACCAGTGCCCCCGCACATTGACTCTGTACCGGTACCCCCTGTATATAGTCCCGCTATTGTTATTTACTGCTGCTCTTTAACTATTTGTTATTCTTATCTCATACTTTTTTTGTTGGTATTTTCTTAAAACTGCARTGTTGGTTAAGGGCATGTAAGTAAGCATTTCACTGTAAGGTCTACACCTGTTGTTTTCGGCGCATGTGACAAATAACATTTGATTTGATTTGTTCTTAATGTTTTGTACACTCAGTGTCTACACGGGGTACCAGTACCGAGTCAATGTGCAGGGGTATGAGGTAATTGATGTAGATACAGTGGGGAGAACAAGTATTTGATACACTGACAATTTTGCAGGTTTTCCTACTTACAAAGCATGTAGAGGTCTGTAATTTTTATCATAGGTACACTTCAWCTGTGAGAGAAGGAATCTAAAACAAAAATCCTGAAAATCACATTGTATGATTTTTAAGTAATTAATTTGCATTTTATTGCATGACATAAGTATTTGATACATCAGAAAAGCAGAACTGAATATTTGGTACAGAAACCTTAGTTTGCAATTACAGAGATCATACGTTTCCTGGTAGTCTTGACCAGGTTTGCACACACTGCAGCAGGGATTTTGGCCCACTCCTCCATACAGACCTTCTCCAGATCCTTCAGGTTTCGGGGCTGTCGCTGGGCAATACGGACTTTCAGCTCCCTCCAAAGATTTCTATTGGGTTCAGGTCTGGAGACTGGCTAGGCCACTCCAGGACCTTGAGATGCTTCTTACGGAGCCACTCCTTAGTTGCCCTGGCTGTGTGTTTCGGGTCGTTGTCATGCTGGAAGACCCAGCCACGACCCATCTTCAATGCTCTTACTGAGGGAAGGAGGTTGTTGGTCAAGATCTCGCGATACATGCCCCATCCATCCTCCCCTCAATACGGTGCAGTCGTCCTGTCCCCTTTGCAGAAAAGCATCCCCAAAGAATGATGTTTCCACCTCCATGCTTCACGGTTGGATGGTGTCTTGGGGTTGTACTCATCCTTCTATTCCTCCAAACACGGCGAGTGGAGTTTAGAGCAAAAAGCTCTATTTTTGTCTCATCAGACCACATGACCTTCTCCCATTCCTCCTCTGGATCATCCAGATGGTCATTGGCAAACTTCAGACGCCTGGACATGCGCTGGCTTGAGCAGGGGGACCTTGCGTGCGCTGCAGGATTTTAATCCATGACGGCGTAGTGTGTTACTAATGGTTTTCTTTGAGACTGTGGTCCAGCTCTCTTCAGGTCATTGACCAGGTCCTGCCGTGTAGTTCTTGGTGATCCCTCACATTCCTCATGATCATTGATGCCCCACGAGGTGAGATCTTGCATGGAGCCCCAGACTGAGGGTGATTGACCTCATCTTGAACTTCTTCCATTTTCTAATAATTGTGCCAACAGTTGTTGCCTTCTCACCAAGCTGCTTGGCTATTGTCCTGTAGCCCATCCCAGCCTTTTACAGGTCTACAATTTATCCCTGATGTCCTTACACAGCTCTCTGGTCTTGGCCATTGTGGAGAGGTTGGAGTCTGTTTGATTGAGTGTGTGGACAGGTGTCTTTTATACAGGTAACGAGTTCAAACAGGTGCAGTTAATACAGGTAATGAGTGGAGAACAGGAGGGCTTCTTAAAGAAAAACTAACAGTCTGTGAGAGCCGGAATTCTTACTGGTTGGTAGGTGATCAAATACTTATGTCATGCAATAAAATGCAAATTAATTACTTAAAAATCATACAATGTGATTTTCTGGATTTTTGTTTTAGATTCCGTCTCTCACAGTTGAAGTGTACCTATGATAAAAATGACAGACCTCTACATGCTTTGTAAGTAGGAAAACCTGCAAAATCGGCAGTGTATCAAATACTTGTTCTCCCCACTGTATAGGTAGGGACAAAGTGACTAGGCAACAGGATAGACAATAAACAGTAACAGCAGTGCATATGGTGATTTCAAAAGAGGGTCAATGCAGATAGTCTGGGTAGCTATTGGTTAACTAACTATTTAGCAATCTTATGGCTTGGGGGTAGAAGCTGTTCTGGGTCCTGTTGGTTCCAGACTTGGTGCAATTTTTAGGGCCTTCCTCTGACACCGCTGGGTATAGAGGTCCTGGATGGCATGGAGCTTGGCCCCTCTTTAGCGCTTTGTGGTCGAATGCCAAGCAGTTGCCATACCTAGCGGTGATGCAGCCAGTCAAGATACTCTCAATGGTGCAGCTGTATAACTTTTTGAGGATCTGAGCGCCCATGCTGAATCTTTTCAGCATCCTGAGGCGGAAGAGGCATTGCCATGCCGTCTTCACAAATGTGTTGGTGTGTGTGGACCATGATAATTCCTTGGTGATGTAGACACCGAGAAACTTGAAGCTCTTGACTTGCTCCACTACGCCCCATCAATGTGGATGGGGGCGTGCTCGGCCCTCCGTTTTCTGTAGTCCATGATCAGCTCCTTTGTATTGCTGACGTTAAAGGAGAGGTTGTTGTCCTGGCACCACACTGCCAGGTCTCTGACCTCCTCCCTGTAGGCTGTCTCATCATCGTCGGTGATCAGGCCTACCACCGTCTTGCCGTCTGCAAACTTAATGATGGTGTTGGAGTTGTGCGTAGCCAAGCAGTTGTGGGTGAAAGGGAGTACAGGAGGGGATTAAGCAAGCACCCCTGAGGTGCACCCGTGTTTAGGGTCAGCGTGAGAGGTGGTGTTGCCTACCCTCCCCAACTGGGGGTGCGCCGTCAGGAAGTCAAGGATCCAGTTGCAGAGGGAGGTGTTTAATACCAGGGTCCTTATCTTAGTGATGAGATGGAGGGCACTATGGTGTTCCTTTTGTCCAGGTGGGAAAGGGCAGTGTGGAGTGCAATAGAAATTGTGTCATCTGTGGATCTGTTGGGGCGGTATGCAAATTGGAGTGGGTCCAAGGTGAATGGGATGATGGTGTTGATGTGAGCCATGARCAGCCTTTCAAAGCATTTCATGGCTACAGATGTGAGTGCTACGGGGCGATAGTCATTTAGACAGGCTACCTTGGCGTTCTTGGGCACAGGGATTATTGTGGTCTGCTTGAAACATGTAGGTATTACTGACTGGATCAGGGAGAGGTTGAAAATGTCAGTGAAAACACTTGCCAGCTAGTCAGCGCATACTCTGAGTACGCGTCCTGGTAATCAGTCTGGCCCTGCGGCCTTGTGAATGTTCATCTGTTTAAAGATCTTACTCACATCGTCTACGGAAAGCGTGATCACACAGTCGTCCGGAACAGCTGGTGCTTTRATGTATGYTTCAGTGTTGCTAGCCTCGAAGCGTGCATAGAAGGTAGTTATCTAGCCTTTAACTCAGTGCGGATGTTGCCTGTAATCCATGGCTTCTGGTTGGGATATGTACGTACGGTTACTGTGGAGATGATGTCATCAATTCCCTTATTAATGCCATCAACTGAGTCCCAGAAAATATTCCAGTCTGTGTAGTTTAGCATCCACTTCATCAGACCACATCCCTATTGAGTGCTACTGGTACTTCCTATTTGAGATTTTGATTGTAAGCAGGAAAGAAGGATAGAGTTAGGGTCAGATTTGCCAAATTGAGGGCGAGGGAATGCTGTGTCTGCATCTCTATGTGTGGAGTAAGGTGATTTTTTTGAGCTTCTAGTTGCACAGGTTACATGTTGGTAGAAATGAGGAAAAATGGATTTCAGTGTTCCTGCATTAAAGTCACCGGTCACTAGGAGCGCCACCTCTACGTTAGCATTTTCTTGTTTGCTTATGGCCCTATACAGCTTGTTGAGTGCTGTCAGTGCCAGCATCGGTTTGTGGTGGTCAACAGACAGCTATGAAAAATATAGATGAAAACTCTTGCTAAATAGTATGATTCTATTTCCCCAAATACTTTCCAGCCTACTCCTTCCTATGTGGTTAATTGCAAATTGTAATGTCAGATGCCCATTGCCAGTCAATCTCAGGAGTAGTTCATTTAGATTAAACTGCTATGGACAATAAACTGCTGTGGTGCTTCACATTTCTCATGTTTAACGGAATGGTGATATAGAGTATAGAGTTAATTGAAATGTATTCCAGGTGACTACCTCATGAAGCTGGTTGAGAGAATGCCAAGAATGTGCAAAGCTGTCATCAAGGCAAAGGGTGGCTACTTTGAAGAATCTAAAATCTAAAATATATTTTGATTTGTTTAACACTTTTTGGGTTACTACATGATTCCATATGTGATATTTCATATCTTCACTATTATTCTACAATGTACAAAATAGTACAAATAAAGAAAAATCCTTGAATGAGTAGGTGTGTCCAACCTTTTGACTGGTACTGTACCTTCACACAAAGGTGACATAATGCTATTGGAGAATTCAGCCTAGATAGATAGCTCCCAACAAGCTAACAGCAGGTTTGCTAACCTGAATCAACAGATTCCATGACTGTTGCTATAACCTGTTATTGATGACATGCCACCAGCTTTACCAACAGATTGTATTATTTGAGTAACGGTGTCTGTGTGTGAATGGTACAGAGGGGGAGCTGAGGATGGAGATTGATCAGTGCTGAGATAGTGGCCGTGCCTTTCGTCGTGTGTTTCTGATTTTTAAGGTCACCCCTGGCAGCGCCAAAAGGGCACATACATTTTAGGGCCCTCATGAGGAGCAACATGATTTCTCCTCAATCACTCAGCCCCCCTCCACCCCCCACCGAGCAGAGAGAGCTGCTTTCATCAACCCATCTGCAAAGCATTCCTTCCTGATTTGTGTAAAGAATGAAAATGAAAATAAAGACAAAAGGAGACGCAATTTATGTGCCACAACTTATGTGAACAGATGAAGCTGAAAAGAGGACTTGTTTTATCTTGTCATGGCCCTGCCTACGCTGTGCTCACTGCCTGCCTGTGTTAGTAATACAAGAAAAGCAAAGCAATTGAACTGCTGTACACCCTTCTGTGTTCAGACGTTCATATGTTTCATTATGTTACGTCTCGCCTATAAACAGGAGGGTGTTTTGTAGATTTTATTTACAGTAAGAAGATGAATCATGCATAGTGCATAGATCTATAAATCACATGCTAACAGGGCTCAGTATTGTTCAGTCCTGGTATGACAATGAGCACTGACATTTAGGCTCCAGCCTGCGTGTTGCTGGGAGAGGATAAATTGTCTTTAAGTTGGCATTGGCCTGCTGCTGACCTGTTCTCCTTTCAAAGGGGGCTGTGTAGGAAACAGCTAAACACCCTGACTAGGCATGCTGTGTTGGAAACCAGCACAAGGACAAAAACAATGAGCTGTTCATCCCGAGACAGCTTCAGGGAACAGCAGTGAGTGGGAGGAGAGTGAAAAGATAACATCACAAAAAAACACAGAGACGAGGAGGAGAACGAAGGAGGAGGAGGAGAACGAGGGAGGAGGAGGAGAGAATGGGCAAGCAGGGATCAGGGTGACCCTGCGCAAGCCACTCGGGAACATGTTCTGCTGAAGCTGGAGAAAAGCCTTAACAAAACTACGCCAATGAGTAATCTCACCACCACCGTCACAAACCCTGGGAGTCGGCCTTGATGCCGACCGACCTCTCTCCACAGAACACGTTGCTCTCCCAGTCCCACAACACAGAAGAATGAGATGACTCTGACTCTGAGCAACCATGTGGTCAAAACGCTCATTAAAGCAGCAGCAGCAGCTCCATCCTGACCTGACAGTAGTCAGTGGGATTAGAGAGACAGGGCTTCCTGTGATGTCCACCTGCCCTCTCATAAAGGCCCCATTAGGACCATGTGAAGAGAGGCAGGAAGGAACATTCGGACAACCACGATCAAAGACGCACTGTCTGTCTGTCACACCTGTGATGACAGGCTGGTTTAGAGGGTCACTAGATGACTAAACTACCATGTGATGMTTACACCAGGGTTGGGGTCAATTCCACTTCAGTGAGGAACATTGATATTTTTGCTTACTTCCTGAATTGACTGAATTAGAAGGGAATTGACCCTAACCCTGGTTTCCATTGGTCGCTTTGAAGTTCATTCCAAATTCGACGTCATATCAGCCCTTGCATTGTATTCGCTCAGTTGATGGCATTTTATTGGCACTGTCTGTTTAGATACTGTATATGAAACAAGATTAACGGTGAGATCATGTGTGTTGTTGTTGTTGTTGTTCCATAGGATCCATGGATAGTCCCAACCCATCTAGTGTTTAAATCCATCTAATTGAGATTTAATGCCAAAGCCATCTATCCTCCCTCCTCCCCTGGCCCCTTGTAAACACTGCTGATGTCTCCCTCAAGTCCTTTGTTAGTACAGCAGTGGTTCAGGGTATACAGTCATTTACATTTTACAGTTGTTAAACAAATACCCACCCATGGGTCACCCTTCTACCACCCACTGTGACCCTGCACGCATTACTAGCCATCCATGTCACCTAAAGATAAAACCAGTCACATGGTGGTACTGTAACACATACTACAAGAAGGAATACACTCAAAACCAAAATTTTTACTTTAAATAGCCAAAGGATTTAATTAGATATAGATATATTAGATATATGGCACGTGTCAAACTCTTTCCACGGAGGGCCAAGTGTCTGTGGGTTTTCGCTCCTCCCTTGTACTTGATTGATTAATTAAGGTCACTAATTCATAAAGAACTCCCCTTACCTAGTAGTCTAGGTCTTAATTGAAAGGAAAAACAAAAACCTGAAGACACTAGGCCCTCCATGGAATAAGTTTGACATCCCTGGTCTAAGAGGAGAAATATACCGCTAAAGTACTGAATGAACACAGATCACTCCTCCATAGTATCATGGATGTACCAGGGACCATTGAACTGAGTGTGATGAGACATTTTATGGGGAGCCATTTTGTTTAATTTGTCAAATGGCTCTCTGAACCATTTTGCAGACGGTAGGGCCATAAAAAAAACGTTTCACTATTGAACAGTACGTACGGACCAGATGCAGCATAGATTGTCTCATGTACATTAGCTGATGATGATAGTAGGGGAGTGGGAAAGGAGAGGAGAAGGGCAGTTGTCTAGCACCACAGCCTCTTGACATTATAGGAGATCGGTGCACTAGTATACTATAGAGAAGCCTGTCGTATCGGGGTGTTTGATGTGTTCGACTGGAGATCAATAACAGTCACCAGGCAGTGGAGCAAGTAGACTTGTGTGCTGCAGTGTGCTCTGGGAGTTTCCTCTGGGGAGGAGTAGGTCACAGGGGTGTGTTGCGCAGGGCTGCTTGTGTTGTTTAGGATGGAAGGACAGGCAAGTAGGGTTTTGTGTGTTTGTGTTGCAGCTGCTGATGCGTGAAATGGAACTCAGGTAGCCAAGCGGGCCTGAGGCCTTCCCTTTTTCTTCCGTCCACTGATTACTTTACTCCATAGATTTCTTTTCTCCTCTCCTCCAGTGATCTGGGACAGAGGAGAGATGGGGGAGAGGGAGAGGGTTGCAGACAGAGAGATTGATTGACCTGCGTGGTTCTGGAGTTTAACGATTGACAGCAGAACCTTGAGCTACATATGCTCCCTCTTAGTGTGACAGCTAGACTTTATGACCAACATCCTGCTTCTACCAGTAGCTTTGTTTCACAAATGCCTTCAAATGATGTGTTCCTAGACAAACAAATTGAGACGCTAGTAAAATAGGAGATTACCCATAGGTATCATTTTGAATAGCGCATTCAGAATAAATATCTAATAAGTTCCCTTATTATTACAATAATATGCTATTTCACATAATGGTTGTATGCATGGTGTGTGTTTTGTTTAATTTCCCATGCTCTTATCAAGGTCTAGTGACCTGACAGAGCAACAGTTGAAGTTGGAAGTTTACATACACTTAGGATGGTGTCATTAACTTGTTTTTCAACCACTCCACAAATMTCTTGTTAACAAACTATAGTTTTGGCAAGTTGGTTAGGACATCTACTAATTTTTCCAACAATTGTTTACAGACAGATTATTTCACTTATATTTCACTGTATCACAAATCCAGTGGGTCAGAAGTTTACATATACTYAGTTGACTGTGCCTTTAAACAGCTTGGAAAATTCCAGAAAATTATGTCATGGCTTTAGAAGCTTCTGATAGGCTAATTGACATCAGTTGAGTCAATTGGAGGTGTACCTGTGGATGTATTTCAAGGCCTACCTTCAAACTCACTACCTCTTTGCCTTACATCATGGGAAAATCAAAAGCAATTTCCAAACGCCTGAAGGTACCACGTTCATCTGTACAAACAATAGTACGCAAGTATAGTACGCATCATACCGCTCAGGAGATGAACGTACTTTGGTGTGAAAAGTGCAAATCAATCCCAGAACAACAGCAAAGGACCTTGTGAAGATGCTGGAGGAAACCGGTACAAACGTATCTATACCACATTAAAACGAGTCCTATATCGACATAACCTGAAAGGCTGCTCAGCAAGGAAGAAGCCACTGCTCCAAAACCGCTGTAAGAAAGCCAGACTATGGTTTGCAACTGCACATGGGGACAAAGATTGTACTTTTTGGAGAAATGTKCTCTGGTCTGATGAAACAAAAATATAACTTTTTTGGCCATAATGACCATTGTTATGTTTGGAGGAAAAAGGGGGAGGCTTGCAAGCCAAAAAACACCATCCCAACTGTGAAGCACGGGGGTGGCAGCATCATGTTGTAGGGGTGCTTTGCTGCAGGAGGGACTGGTGCACTTCACAAAATAGATGGCATCATGAGGGATGAAAATMATGTGGATATATTGAAGCAACATCTCAAGACATCAGTCAGGAAGTTAAAGCTTGGTCGCAAATGGGTCTTCCAAGTGGACAATGACCCCAAGCATACTTGCAAAATGGCTTAAGGACAACAAAGTTAAGGTATTGGAGTGGCCATCACAAAGCCCTGACCTCAAGCCTGTAGAAAATTTGTGGGCAGAACTGAAAAAGCGTGTGCGAGCATGGAGGCCTACAAACCTGACTCAGTTACACCAGTTCTGTCAGGAGGAATGTGGGAAGCTTGTGGAAGGCTACCCGAAACGTTTGACCCAAGTTAAACAATTCAAAGGCAATATTACCGAATACTAATTGAGTGTATGTAAACTTGTGACCCACTGGGAATGTGATGAAAGAAATAAAAGCTGAAATAAATCTTTCTCTCTACTGTTATTCTGACATTTCACATTCTTAAAATAAAGTGGTGATCCTAACTGACCTAAGACAGGGAATTTTTACTCTGATTAAATGTCAGGAATTGTGAAAAACTGAGTATAAATATATTTGGCAAAGGTGTATGTAAATTTCCGACTTCAACTGTAGATAAATATATTCATGAGATTTGGATGGTCTCTTCTCATAATACTGTTCGTCTGGTACTGAGACATCTCTTTACATTCATTGTCATCCAAAATGTTTTTCTTCAAGGCAAATAATATACATATACAGTGGGGAGAACAAGTATTTGATTCACTGCCGATTTTGCAGGTTTTCCTACTTACAAAGCATGTAGAGGTCTGTCATTTTTATCATAGGTACACTCCAATGTCGAGAGACGGAATCTAAAACAAAAATCCAGAAAATCACATTGTATGATTTTTAAGTAATTAATTTGCATTTAAGAAGGCTCAAGGTCATTGGCCACAGATAAAATTACTTTAAATCATGTTTAGCTTTGATTGGACTGATCATGTCAACATCATACTTTCAAAATCTTAGCTAGCAGGCTAGACAAGCAGTCATCATCATGAATCAAGTTGACAATCTACTGGCAAATCCTTTTCAATCCTTGTCATATGAAGAGAAATTATAAATAAAACGTCTAGGTGCTCATCGGCCATTGGACATAAACATTACAAAACAAGTTGGAAATCGCAAATTCAACAATGAGTGGTTTGGAAGGAATCAGTAGCTAACTGCAAGCGTTGCAATAACTAGCCTGCTATTCAGTRGAGTGGGTGTGTGGTCCAAGTCTGGGTTTAAGGGTCTCCTTTCCAAGCTTAAAAGGATAAACATTCACATGCAACACCATGGCCCAGAAAAGTTTGAATACATTGGCCTTGCTGTCAATCCAGCATGATTTCTGCCGCATTCAAAACAAGTGGAAACTCGGAACTGGGAAATCTCAGACTTCAGTGAGTTCAAGACAACTGGGAACTCTGAAAAAAACTAGCTCCGGCTGGGAAAATACATTTTGAAAGGTCATCCAACTCAGAATTCCAAGTCAGGAACTCAGGCCTCTATCTAGAGCTTCGACCTGAAGATCACTGACATCATTATTCGATCTTGTTTTTTTCAGAGTTCCCAGTTGTCTTGAAAGCACCATAAATCCAGAGAATGCCAGACTTTGATGACGAAGTTGGGTGACAAAATTTGCCCACAAGAAGGATCGCCGCGCCACCTTCATGAGCACAGCACAGCAAGGTGAGTCCAAAAATGTATTGTATGCTGTTGTACAAATTATGTAATATGCCAGGGAGATATGTATGCTGTAGCTAAGAAAGTAATACTAAGTGTATGTTGTGTAGTAAGCTGTTAGTAGTCCATGTGCCTCACCCTAATAATTTGGTCCCTTTCCCCCTCATAACTTATCCTATGGTTCTGACTTGGTGTACAGGGAGAATACTGTAAGAACGGCCCATGTTCTGAATTCTGTCGCTGTACGTTTCAAAAGTGCTGAACAAATAGTTATATTGACTACGTCCGTCCTAGCTCACTCATTAATGTCTTAATCGAAATTACAGATTGCCTCTTATTTGCTCGTCGTTCCCTTATGCCATGGTTTGTACATCTCAATTGTCAGTAGTAACCACATGTGTTTAAGTAAGTCAGCCATATCAGCTATGTTTTTAAAAAAGGCAGTAAATGAGGCTGAATGAACTTTCGCTGCCAGACAAGGCTTCGCTGATAGCCATGTGTAGTGGTGGTATGGATTCACTCCATGGTGCTGAAATGAAAGCTCTGCTTTTGGTACACCTTCCAGTCTGCCCTAACAGTTTGTGTGCACAGTTTGTCACCGTTATAGAATAATTAAAGTATTGTTAATTTTTTTTTGCCCCACCAAGATTTACATACTAAAATCACCACTGGTAAAACCATTGACAGCCTTTGCAAATAACCATTTCACAATAGGGAAGTGGGAGCTAAAGGTTCATGGACTCCAAACCAGTGGTTCCAAACTCAGTCTGTCTTTAAACTTACTGCTGAAAATTGTAATAGTAGAATGCATTAGGTGCAGTTTCAAAATTGGATAGTGCATCAGCAGTTTTCCTCTTGTCATGTCAGTCATTGCAGACCTTAGAGAGCTATCTCTGCTACCGCACAGCAACCGGTACCGAAGCGCCAAATCTAGGTTCAAGAGGCTTCTAAACAGCTTCTACCCCCAAGCCATAAGACTCCTGAACATCTAATCAAATGGCTACCCAGACTATTTGCACTGCCCCCCCCRCCCCCSCCCCCTTTACGCTGCTGCTACTCTCTGTTATTATCTATGCATAGTCACTTTAACTTCTTACGGATCATTGGGACGCTACCGTCCCACCTGGCCAACATCCGGTGAAATTGTAGAGCGCAAAATTCAAATGACAGAAATCGGAATTTTAAACATTCATGAAAATACAAGTGTCATACATCATTTAAAAGCTTCACTTCTTGTTAATCCAGCCGCATTGTCAGATTTCAAAAAGGCTTTATGGCGAAAGCACACCATGCGATTATCTGAGGACAGCGCCCCGCACACAAAAGCATTCCATACATTTTCCAACCAAGCAGATGCGTCACGAAAGTCAGAATAAAATAGATAAAATAAATAATTTACCTTTGAAGATCTTCATCTGGTTGCAATCACAAGGGTCCCAGCTACATAACAAATGGTCCTTTTGTTTGATAATGTCCTTTATATCCCAAAAAAGTACGTTTCAATGGCGCGCTTGACTCAGTAATCCACCGGTGTCCCTCGTTCAAAATGCATACAAAATGAATCCCGTAAGGTACCAATAAACTTCTTCCAAACAAGTCAAACAACATTCCTAATCAATCCTCAGGTACCCTATTATGTAAATAAACAATACAATTTAAGACAGAGAATAATGGAGACCATTACCGGAGATAAATAACGAAGTACGCGCACTCACCGGAACGCGCTACAATCACTACAGCCAAAATGGAAGCCACTTAGAAAAACTACAAATTCTAGTTCATTTTTCAAAAAACAAGCCTGAAACTCTTACAAAAAGACTGGTGACATCTAGTGGAAGGCCTAGGAACTGCAATCTTGGAGCAGTTCCTTTTTTATTCCCATTCCCAGCCATTGTAATCAGAGGTGTCCTGAAGAAAAAATAAATCTGGATGGATTGTCCTCGGGTTTTCACCTACCATATCAGTTCTGTTATACTCAGACATTATTTTAACAGTTTCGGAAACTTTAGAGTTTTTTCTAGCCAATACTACCAATTATATGCATATCCTAGCTTCTGGGCCTGAGTAACAGGCAGTTTACTTTGGGCACTTCATTCATCCAAACTTCTGAATACTGCCCCCTAGCCCGAAGAAGTTGCTCTACCTACATGTACATATTACCTCGACTAACCGGTGCCCCCACACATTGACTCGGTACCCCCTGTATATAGTCTCGCTATTGTTATTTTACTACAGCTCTTTAATTATTTGTTACTTGAATTTTTTTCATTTTTTAGGTAATTTTATTAAAACTGCAATGTTGGTTAAGGGCTTGTAAGTAAGCATTTCACTGTAAGGTCTACACCTGTTGTATTCGGTGCATGTGACAAATATAATTTGATTTGATTTATTTATAGCGCGTCATAAATTTCCAGATCAACTAGCCCATGTCAGCTAATGTTTTTTAGCTCGTTTTTTTAGCCCATTGATTTTGTTGTAATGTTCGAGTCACTCAAATATCACATGAACACACATGAGACATGGCAAAATYTGTAGAATTGCAGGAAATTAGCTTTAAAACTAGAAATTGTTCTCTGCCACCCATGGCAAAATGTGTAGAATTGCAGAAAATGTGCATTAAAATGGCAACAAAAAGTAACCATCTCATGGCAAAATGTATAAAAATGCAGGAAATAAGATTTTAACCTGTACAATTGTGTAAGGACCGATGCCGGGGATGAGAAGCAGGTACGGGGAGTCAAACATTTAATAGGAACAGACAGGTAACAGGGCAGAAACAGCACACGGGTATACGAGGACATATGAACATTAATGCAGAAGCAGAGAACAGAGCGGGGAACCAGACAGATATAGGGATGGTAATGACAGAGGTGATTGAGTCCAGGTGAGTCCGTGACGGCGGGAAGGCAGGTGTGCGTAATGATGATGGCAGGAGTGTGCAATGCTGGGGAGCCTGGCGCTCGGAAGAGCAGGAGCAGGCATGACAGTACCCCCCCCCCTCTAGGGGCGCAACCCGGTGTCCCACCTGGGCGAGCCTGACGGGCCGGCCGAGGCACAGGCACTGAACAAGCCGGCTGGGCGTGGACCCCGACGAGCCGGCAGAGGCGTGAGAGCCTGGCGAGCCGGCTGAGGCATAGGAGCCTGACGATCCGGTTGAGGCATGAAGGCCTGTTGATCCCGCTGAGGCGTGGGAGCCCAATGATCCGGCGGAGGCGTAGCAGCCTGACGAGCCGGCTGAGCATAAAAACCTGATGATCTGTCTGAGGCCTAAAGTGGGTTGGGCGTCTTCCGAGCCATCTAGGGCGTGACAGCCCGACGAGCTGGCTTAGGCACCACTGGTTTCATTGGTGTCGGGCCCCGGACCCGATGTCACCACCAACCGGAACGTCAGCACTCCCCAATGCTTCATATGATGGCTTCTGCATTTTGTAAGGACCGATGCCGGGATGAGAAGCAGGTACGGGGAGTCAAACATTGGTCCCATGGTGTTTATACTTGTGTATTATTGTTTGTACAGATGAARGTGGTATCTTCAGGCGTTTGGAAATTGCTCCCAAGGATGAACCAGACTTGTGGAGGTCTACAATTTATTTTGTGAGGTCTTGGCTGATTTCTTTTGATTTTCCCATGATGTAAGGCAAAGAGGTAGTGAGTTTGAAGGTAGGCCTTGAAATACATCCACAGGTACACCTCCAATTGACTCAACTGATGTCAATTAGCCTATCAGAAGCTTCTAAAGCTATGACATAATTTTCTGGAATTTTCCAAGCAGTTTAAAGGAACAGTCAACTTAGTGTATGTAAACTTCTGACCCAATGGAATTGTGATACAGTGAATTATAAGTTAAATAATCTGTCTGTAAACAATTGTTGGAAAAATTACTTGTGTCATGCACAAAGTAGATGTCCTAACCGACTTGCCAAAACTATAGTTTGTTAACAAGAAATTTGTGGAGTGTTGAAAAACAAGTTTAATGACTCCAACCTAAGTGTATGTAAAACTTCTGACTTCAACTGTGAATTCATCAATATAATACCAACCAACCTCTTTTGACCTTGTTTTATTATGTAATGCATATACCTGCCATTGTACTTATGGTAACGCACAATTAATTAAGATGCTACCACATGATAATTTGACCATTTATCATAAATTGTGCTACCACGGTAGAATGTATAATTCAGTTAAAATCATGGTATTTCCATGATCCACACTTACCATAGTGTAAATTAAGCTATACCATGGTATTATTAGGTGCATGGCGGTATCATCATACTTCAAAGCTAAAACCATGGTACATTTCCATGATTCACATCTATACCATGGTATAATGAAAGTACCATAGTAGTACCATGGTACAGTACGTTTTTAGGGTTGCTGTTTAGTAGATAGCCCTATCTGAGGACTAAAAAATAATAAGCTTTACAATCAAAGACAAAAGATCTCAATGGTAAAAACCTCTTCTACTTTTAGTAATAGATATGGCTACCGTAGTTGTTTAGCTAGTTACATAGCTAGTTACATAGCTAGCAAGTTAGCAAACAGAAAGTATTTTTTGATTCCCCCCACTGTAACACATTACTATATAGACAGCAATACCAATATACGCATTGGCCCCAGATTCAAATGTTTAAATATGGACTGCATCGGTCCGCAGACCCCAAACCAATCCAAATGTAACATGCATCAGTCAGAAATCAACTCAAACGTTTTGAATTGCTGATTGACTATTATGGGCTGTCCAACTCAAGGTTAAACAATTGGATGCAGTCTTCACAGTGCCATCCGTTTTGTCACCAAAGCGCCCAATACTACCACCACTGCAACCGTCATGCTCGTGCTGGCCCTCGCTTCATATTCGTCGCCAATCCCACTGGTTCCAGGTCATCTATAAGTCTTTACTAGGTAAAGCACCGCCTTATCTCACCTCACTGGTCACCATAGCAGCACCCACCRGTAGCACGCGCTCCAGCAGGTATATTTCACTGGTCACCCCCAAAGCCAACTCCTCCTTTGGACGCCTTTCCTTCCAGTTCTCTGCTGCCAATGACTGGAACGAATTGCAAAAATCATTGAAGCTGGAGACTCATATCTCCCTCACTAACTTTAAGCATCAGCTGTCAGAGCAGCTTACAGATCATTGCACATGTCACATTCGTCGTAACGAGGAGACCAAGGCGCAGCGTGGTAAGCGAACATAACTCTTTAATAAAAGAGAGAACACTGAACAGAACTAAACAAAACAACAAAACGAACCATGAAGCAATATGGCTAGTGCAGAACAGGCAACTAAACATAGAATAACAACCCACAAAATACCCAAGGAATATGGCTACCTAAATATGGTCCCCAATCAGAGACAACGATAAACAGCTGCCTCTGATTGAGAACCAATCTAGGCAACCATAGACATATAAACACCTAGACTAGAAAAACCCCTAGACAGCCCAGGGGACGTATSTCGCCCACTCCRCTGGCCGGTCCTGGCAATACGACCGCAGAAACCTACCCACCTCCTGGTTCAATCTCTCCACCTGCCCATTACTCTCCGGGTGATACCCCGAGGTCAGGCTGACCGAGACCCCCAGACGTTCCATAAACGCCTTCCACACTCGGGATGTGAACTGGGGKCCCCGATCAGAAACGATGTCCTCGGGCACCCCGTAGTGCCGGAAGACGTGGGTGAACAGAGCTTCCGCAGTCTGTAGGGCCGTAGGGAGACCGGGCAACGGGATAAGACGGCAGGACTTAGAGAACCGATCCACAACGACCAGGATCYCCGTGTTTCCCTGAGACGGGGGAAGATCAGTGAGAAAGTCCACCGATAGATGAGACCACGGCCGTTGTGGAACGGGGAGGGGTAGTAACTTCCCTCTAGGCAAGTGCCTAGGAGCCTTGCTCTGGGCGCACACCGAACAGGAGGAGACATAGACTCGCACGTCCTTAACTAAGGTGGGCCACCAGTACTTCCCCCTAAGACCCCGCACTGTCTTCGAAATCCCCGGGTGACCCGACGAGGGTAGACTATGAGCCCACCAAATCAATTGATCACGGACAGCAAGCGGCACGTACCTACGACCCTCCGGGCACTGTGGAGGCGCAGGTTCCCCCCTTAGTGCCCGCTCGATGTCCGCGTCCACCTCCCATACTACCGGTGCCACCAGCCTAGCTGCCAGAATAATGGGAGTAGGATCGATGGACCGATCCTCAGAGACGGGACGGCGCGTCGGCCATAGTGTTAAGGGAACCTGGTCGATACGAGATCGTGAATCTGAATCTGGTGAAAYACATGGCCCACCTTGCCTGACGAGGATTCAGTCTCCTAGCTGCTCGGATATACTCCAGGTTACGGTGGTCAGTCCAAAGGGTGCTTAGCCCCCTCGAGCCAGTGTCTCCACACCTTCAGGGCTTTAACCACAGCCAACAGCTCCCTGTCCCCCACATCATAGTTTTGCTCCGCCGGCCCGAGCTTCTTCGGGGAAAAAAGCACGGGGGCGGAGCTTCGGTGGCGTACCCGAGCGCTGTGAGAGCACGGCTCCAACCCCAGCCTCGGATGCGTCCACCTCCACTATGAACGCCAAAGAGGGGTCCGGATGTGCCAATACCGGAGCGTCGGTGAACAGCGCCTTCAAACGGAGGAAAGCTCTGTCCYCCTCTGCCGACCACTGCAAACGCACCGGCCCCCCCTTCAGCAGTGAGGTAATGGGAGCCGCCACCTGACCAAAACCCCGGATAAACCTCCGGTAGTAATTGGCAAACCCTAAGAACCACTGCACCTCCTTTACCGTGGTCGGAGTTGGCCAATTACTCACGGCCTTTACGCGGTCACACTCCATCACCACCCCCGAGGTGGAAATGCGATAACCCAGGAAGGAAATGGCTCGTTTGGAAAACTCACATTTCTCAGCCTTAACGTACAGGTCATGCTCCAGCAGTCGCCCAAGTACCTTGCGCACCAAAGACACATGCGCGGCGCGTGTGGCAGAGTAGATCAAGATTTTGTCAATATACACCACCACACCCTGTCCGTGCAGGTCCCTGAGAATCTCGTCTACAAAGGATTGATAGACAGCTGGAGCATTCTTTYACCCATACGGCATGACGAGGTACTCATAATGGCCAGATGTGGTACTAAACGCGGTTTTCCACTCATCTCCCTCCCGAATACGCACCAGATTATACACGCTCCTGAGGTCCAGTTTCGTGAAGAACCGCGCTCCGTGAAATGATTCCACCGCCGTAGCGATGAGAGGTAGTGGGTAACTAAAACCCACCGTAATGGAATTGAGACCTCGATAATCAATGCACGGACGCAAAACCTCCCTCCTTTACTTCACAAAAAAGAAACTCGAGGAGACGGGACATGGAGGCCGAATGTACCCCTGTCCCAGAGCTTCCGACATATGTCTCCATAGCCAACGTCTCCTCCTGGGACAATGGTACACGTGACTCCTGGCAGTGCAGCGTTTACCTGGAGGTTTATCACGCAATTCCCCCTGTCGATGGGGTGGTAATTGGGTCGCCTTCCTTTTACAGAAGGCGATAGCCAAATCGGCATACTCAGCGGGAATGCGCACGGTGGAAACCTGGTCTGGACTCTCCACCGTCGTCGCACCGATGGAAACTCCTACACACCTGCCTGAACACTCCTCAGACCACCCCTGGAGAGCTCCCTGTCTCCACGAAATCCTAGGATTGTGACTAGCCAGCCAGGGAACCCCCCAGCACCACCGGAAACGCAGGTGAATCGATAAGGAACAGACTAATCCGCTCCTTATGATCCCCCTGCGTAATCAGGGCTGGCCTCCCTGACCAGCCCTGACCCTAATGGTCGGCTATCTAAGGAGTGCACGGGGAAGGGGGGGATCTATCTGTACTAATGGAATCCTCAACCTCTGGGCGAGTCCGCGATCTATAAAGTTCCCAGCTGCGCCTGAATCGACTAGCGCCTTATGCTGGGGAGAAGGAGAAAATTTGAGGAAACAAATTAATTAAAACATGTGACCAACAGGAAGCTCTGGGTGAGTGTGGTGCTGACTCACCTGGGGTGACCGAGAAGTGTTCTGCCTGCCCTCTCGACCCCCAGATGGATTCCTCCAGCACCGACCGGAAGTGTGCCCTCTCCGGCCACAGCTGGTGCAGGAGGAGCCACCTCCTCCGGTCTCCCTCGATGCGGCCCCCCCCTAGCTCCATAGGTATGGGAGCGGGAGGGCCAGGAGGTGGAACAGATAGGACCCTTTCAGAACGTCCGCGAGCAGCCAGAAGATTGTRCAGCCTGATCGACAGGTCGATGAGCTCGTCCAGAGTGAGCGTAGTGTCCCGACAAGCCAGCTCCCTGCGGACGTCCTCTCTCAGGCTACACCTGTAATGGTCTATTTGGGCCCTGTCGTTCCACCCCGCCCCAGCGGCCAAGGTCCGGAACTCCAGCGCGAAGTCCTGCGCGCTCCTCGTCTCCTGCCTGAGATGGAACAATCTCTGAACTCCGGGTAGTGGCCCCTCGCCGAATCGGGCCCGTTCCAGARGGCATTGGCCCACTCCAGGGCTCTACCCGTCAAGCAAGAGACGAGAACACTCACGCTCTCCTCGTCCGAGGGAGTCGGCTGAACGGTGGCCAGGTAAAGCTTGAGTTGGAGCAAGAATCSCTGGCACCCCGCCGCCGCTCCATCGTACTCCCTCGGAGGCGCAATGCGCAGGGCGCTGGTTCCGGATACTGCTGGAGGAGGTTGTAGCATTGCAGGTGGGGGGATTGGAGGGGAAGTAGGGAGACCACTCCTCTCCCATCGATCCATCCTCTCCATCATCTGATCCATCGCTGATGCGATGGAGGATGGACGTGTGATGAAGGACACGCTCCTCCATCGTGGGGAGAGAGGTGGTCGCTGCTCCTGCTGACTCCATAGTGCGGGTGCGGGATTCTGTAAACGGTGCGTAGAGTGATGGGTGTGGAGTCAGGCGCAGAGAGCAGAGGATTTGGAAAAACTCTCTATTTCCGTACAATCACCGCACACAAAGAGGGTGACGCTGAACACAGGCGTACAACACTCCAATAATGTACTACACAGGCACATACGCTGTACAGCGGACAATCCAAAAAACAGGAACACTCCTTGACCAAAAACAGCAAAACAATCCCGCACGAACACAGGCGGGCTAACTGAACTTAAATAACCCCAACCCAAAACCCCAAACAAGGAACAGGTGAAACCAATTAGACCCAACAAAACGAAAAGGGAAAAAGGGATCGGTAGCAGCTAGTAGACCGGCGACGACGACCGCCGAGCGCCACCCAAACGGGAAGGGGAGCCACCTTTGGTGATATTCGTGACACAGCCCCCTTGTACTTAAAATGTTTTTGCACACCCTCCTCCTCATAGAATTATCTCAAAAGAAGGTTTATGACCACAAATAACAATAACTGTAGCGATCCTGTGTTTATAAAAAAAATCGAAATCGACTTTGCCACTTCAGTATCAGAAGTAAAAATACAGCCAGACTGGCCTGCTACTCTGCATTTCTGGACCTTATAAACTGTTGAGGGAAAAGGGATACCTAGTCAGTTGCATAACTGAATGCAATGTGTCTTTTACATTTAACCCAACCCCTCTAAATCAGAGAGATGCAAGGGGCTGCCTTAATCGACACCATCGGCCCCCAGGGAGCAGTTGTTCGGGGTTAACTGCCTTATTCAGTGACAGAACAGCTCATTTTTCCATCTTGCCGGCTCATGGATTCAAACCAGCGACCTTTAGGTTCCTGGCCCAACACTCTAGTCTAGACCCACAACTTATCCAAATGTGATGAAYCATTCAAATAACAGGGCTTTTGTGCCAGTATTCAAATTATATTTTCACTGCAGTTTATAGTAGGATTTTGTACTCACTTTAAAACAATAATGCAATTATTCACAGCATTGTGGTGTTGTAGGCTAGTCTAGGTAGGATAGTTTTATTGTCCCCAAACAAGATCAATAGGGGAGCTTTTTGAGCTGCATATCTCGTCTTCGCTGTTCTTTCATGCACAATCTTGCACCAGGCCTCTACGCTGCCTATCAGCTATTCCTATTTATTCTTGTGGATTCATATTGGAAATTGATGCAGTTGTGAATGCTTTTATGTGTGGTATGATTGCTAGTTAGTCTATTGCAGATCTGGACAAACGATCCACCTACCGCTATTGTCATTATGAATGTTGGACAGTGGAGGCAGTGGTGTAGTGGTGCCAGGAGAAGTGGGTAAAGTCAATTCTTGCCAAAAACGTCCCAAATGGCCGCCCGGCAAAGGAAAGGTGCCCTGTGTGAAACATTATATTAGAAACAATGGCATACACCCTGACTGAAGTAAAATGATAAATTCCATATTGGTCTTTAATCTCTACGGGATCGGTATTTGGGAAAGCAGTTCATCTACCAGAAGACAGTTATTAGCATCGCTATATTTTTCCTGTTCCTTAATTGTTTAAAACCTGGACCTTTTACTTCATATTATGAGGCATGTCTTACCTTGCTTCAAAGTAGCCTATAGCCAAAATCCCACCATAGAAACATAGTGGCAAAGACTTCCTCGTATGCGTTCTCCTGTTCTATTGGTTTCCTTTAATCGAGGGTAGGACAACCACTGTGTGCACATTGCTGTGGCTAAAATGTGAATAATTAATAGTTTATCAACATTTTAAGCTAAACATTCTAATCTGTCCATCAACCTCATTAATTGATACGGCGTATACCTCCACTACACTGCTTTGATACGCATATTAAGAAGTGAGTATACGCAATGCCCACTGAAAAATAAGTGGGTATACGGCATATACCTGCGTTTACACTCTACTGCACCACTTGATAGAGGGCAGGATAGACAGTTAGACTGGTAGACTATATTGCCCTATTGTATAGTAGAAGTTAGCGTGCGAAAAAGTGTAGCGCATAAGGGAAGTACCAAAACAACCTTGATATAGGGGAAGCGCATGCAAGCAGATGAGGAAATGTGTCTAGGATGATATATTGAAGTCGGAAGTTGACATACACCTTAGCCAAACACATTTAAACTCAGTTTTTCACAATTACTGTCTTAGGTCAGATAGGATCACCACTTTATTATAAGAATGTGAAATGTCAGAATAATAGTAGAGAGAATTATTCATTTCAGCTTTTATTTCTTTCATCACATTCACAGAAGTTTACATCACTCAATTAGTATTTGGTAGCATTGCCTTTAAATTGTTTAACTTGGGTCAAACGTTTCGGGTAGCCGAAACTATATAAGTTATATAGTAAAACATGCAAAAGAGCAAATGTAAACCAGGGAAAAAACGCAATACCCTCCCCTGTGCCCAACAAAAAACTACACAAGACTCCCCAAAGCAAAAAAAATTTTTGACAACCGTCTCCTATTTTGGACCACCCCATCAACAAAGAATTGAAGCTTTCAGTTGGCACTGGTCCAGTGTGCCACTGGCACATTTATATGAATGTCAAACCCTGCAAGGGCATGCTAATTTAAAATATGGTTATTAGCCTGTTTCTGTATGGAATGCAGGTACATTATGGGATATAGGTCAGGTCATTATTGTCGCGCAGCGGTGAAAAATTGGTGCGACCAAATCATATGCTGGTGCCATCAACTGAAAAAGTTGTGGAAAGAGTTAGTCTAGAGCCCTGATTATAGAAGAGAAAATCATGACTGTGCCATAGAGCTTCCATAGTAAGATAGTGTTACTGTATATGGTATGTGGATAATACACCAAGGCCAAGGGAATTGACCACTAGCACTCACAATCTAAATCACACTATATGAACAAAGTTTATAAATGGTAGATGTTGTTCAATGTTACAGAGAAACACATATCAACTCTGTTTGCTAAAATATTGAACTATAAGCTGTCAGGCATGCAGGGTGATATTAATCTGATCCCATGCATTGGTCATGCAGCCAATAGCTAAGGTCAAACGCAGTAGTATTATTGGTCCATCATTAGGGCAGGAACTCTGTGAAGGCCACTATCGTAATTAAGACCTGAGACCTGCGCTTAACACTGGCACACTCTGGGTCTCTAGAGTGATAAGTGCTTGATCCTGATCAATAAGACACTGTTGCCACTTGCAAAATCAATATTGTTATATTTGCTGTTACAATAGGCTTGTCTGGTTGCAAATGAGGTCAGAGCCGCAGAGTTACTTTGGAAGTGTGGCCCTTACCCTAGAGGTCTGCCCCAGTCCACTTTAATGAAGAGGTCAATGATTATCTGCACTGGTTGCCTCTCCAGCCTCTATAGTATCTCTAGCCTCACTAGCCCCACTATACTGCTTCACTGGTAGCCTTTATCCTTGCTATGATGCTGGGGTTACCCGGAGGAGAGAGGACCTATGGCTTGACTACAGACTACAGACATGCCCCCAGCCTTCCTCTGTGTTGGTCAGACAACATGTTATTATTCAAGTAAACAATTATGGTAACTCTTATTGTAGGTGGTCAGTCATATTGCCCTTTCATAATAATCATAATAATATGAATGGCACAATCCATGCAATAGTAGGGCTATGCATGCATACCCATAGTAATAATACTTGTTTTACATGTAATGTAAAATGTTTTACATGTAATACTAGACAATACTTTGTAATACTTTGTTCTAATGCCAGCCAGGGTCAAATAAAGTGTTACCACTATTTTGATTAGCATTTGTAAGAGGAAAGACTATGTAACTATTGTGACCTCAAAGAAATAGAGAATGAAACTAATTTTATCCTCTATTGCCCTTTATACCACTATATACGCTTGCGCTTATTCCAGAAAGTATACCAGATATACCCTGGCATTATGTAGCTGAGTGATGAGGAGAAATTGAAATGTTTTTTTGTTCATTGTGTATTTCCGTTTGTGTCATATTTAGATAAAGCATGGAATAAAAGAAAAAGGGATACCTATAATTAAATTGTAAAAATATTTAGCTTCTATGTGGTAAATGGCATGTGTGTATATAGATTGTGTATAGGCTTGTCTCCCATATGAATCTTCTCTTTGTGCCAGACTGGGTTTAAATTACTTCTGTTTTTTTTCTGTATTTATTTATCTGTATATGTTATGTTATCTATGTATGTACAGTTGAAGTCGGAAGTTTACGTACACTTAGGTTGGAGTCATTAAAACTTGTTCTTCAACCACTCCACAAATTTCTAGTTAACAAACTATAGTTTTGTCAAGTCGGTTAGGACATCTACTTTGTGCATGACACAAGTAATTTCCAACAATTGTTTACAGACAGATTATTTAACTTAAAACTCACTGTATCACAATTCCAGTGGGCCAGAAGTTTACATACACTAAGTTGACTGTGCTTTTAAACAGTTTGGAAAATTCAAGAAAATGATGTCATGGCTTTAGAAGCTTCTGATTGGCTAATTGACATCATTTGAGTCAATTGGAGGTGTACCTGTGGATGTATTTCAAGGCCTACCTTCAAACTCAGTGCCTCTTTGCTTGACATCATGGGAAAATCAAAAGAAATCAGCCAAGACCTCAGAAAAAAAAATGTAGACCTCCACAAGTCTGGTTCATCCTTGAGAGCAATTTCCAAATGCCTGAAGGTACCACGTTCATCTGTACAAACAATAGTATGCAAGTATAAACACTATGGGACCAGCAGCCGTCATACCGCTCAGGAAGGAGACGCATTCTGTCTCCTAGAGATGAACGTACTTTGGTGCGAAAGTGCAAATCAATCCCAGAACAACAGCAAAGGACCTTGTGAAGATGCTGGAGGAAATAGGTACAAAAGTATCTATATCCACAGTAAAACGAGTCCTATATCGACATAACCTGAAAGGCCGCTCAGCAAGGAAGAAGCCGCTGCTCCAAAACCGCCATAAAAAAGCCAGACTACAGTTTGCAACTGCACATGGGACAAAGATCGTACTTTTTGGAGAAATGTCCTCTGGTCTGATGAAACAAAAATAGAACTGTTTGGCCATAATGACCATTGTTATGTTTGGAGGAAAAAGGCGGAGGCTTGCAAGCTGAAGAACACTATCCCAAACGTGAAGCACGGGGTGGCAGCATCATGTTGTAGGGGTGCTTTGCTGCAGGAGGGACTGTGCACTTCACAAAATAGATGGCATCATGAGGATGAAAATTATATGGATATATTGAAGCAACATCTCAAGACATCAGTCAGGAAGTTAAAGCTTGGTCGCAAATGGGTTTCCAAGTGGACAATGACCCCAAGCATACTTCCAAAGTTGTGGCAAAATGGCTTAAGGACAACAGTCAAGGTTTTGGAGTGGCCATCACAAAGCCCTGACCTCAGTCCCATAGAACATTTGTGGGCAGAACTGAAAAAGCGTGTGCGAGCAAGGAGGCCTACAAACCTGACTCAGTTACACCAGCTCTGTCAGGAGGAATGTGCCAAAATTCACCCAATTTATTGTGGGAAGCCTGTGGAAGGCWACCCGAAACGTTTGACCCAAGTTAAACCATTTAAAGGCAATGCTACCAAATACTAATTGAGTGATGTAAACTTCTGTGAATGTGATGAAAGAAATAAAAGCTGAAATGAATAATTCTCTCTACTATTATTCTGACATTTCACATTCTTACAATAAAGTGGTGATCCTAGCTGACCTAAGACAGTAATTGTGAAAAACTGAGTTTAAATGTGTTTGGCTAAGGTGTATGTCAACTTCCGACTTCAACTTAGTGTATATTGTTTTACTGCTCTAGGAATTTAAATATTGTTTGGATAACCTTATTTACTATCATGTATTGATTTTTACCTTACTTTTCTTTCACTCTTTATGCCATGCTCACTGCAGAGAACACCGGAAGAAGAATGATCATTTAATTACCATGGTGAATTATTGTAATGTTTGTTTATGTGTCAATTAATCCCATAAGAGATGGGTTGCCAATTGGCGATTTGACACAAAAATAAAATGTCATTCATTCATTCATTCATTCATTCATTCATTCATTCATTGTATAGCCATGAGCAGTAGGCTACTTACTGTAATGTGGTACTTAAGATCTACTGTAGCGGTGTTCACAGTCTGAAATATGATAGCCACTATTGTCTTCATTAATCCTCTTCACATTTTCTATGGAAGTGTTGGTGGCCTGAGTTAATCTGGATTTAGCAAACATGATGTCCAGTATTGAGAGCCTAATTGTAGTGATAGAGAAATGATCGCAGAGGAACAATGATTTATAGATAGAACTCAGCAGCATTATGGATGGTGGGCAGTTGAGGGAGAAGGTCAGGAATAGAAGGTCGTTATAGACTCTCCAAATGTATTGGTTTAATGAGAATGTACTGTGTCTTTCTTCAGTGTGATCATAGATCATGCTAATGTTCTTCTTGCTAATGCAAATTTCACTTCCCGTCTCGCAATACCATCTCCATATGTTTATTCGGAGTGATATCGATACTGTTCAAATGCTTTCACTGACATACTGTAATATAGAGCATTTTGCAGTGTATATGGGCATTTTGCAGTGTCCCTTTTTCCTGTTATTTAATCTCATTCACATGTCATGGCACTAGATCAAGCCAGATGTTGGTTATTCAACATGTCTCTGATCCTCTACCACCAGTCCCATGATAATACCTACATAAGCATGACAACACATTAACAACATGCAGTAATTCCTTTACTCTGATACAAATTTGTGAAGCAATTTTACTGAAATTATACTCCTGTTATTTATGTTGAAATATTAAAGCATACTAATGCGTTTTGTAAAATGTTGCAGAGTGATTATATTGATGATATCTCATGTAGGCTACCGTCTCATGTAGACTACCCATATATAGCTGTAAACACCACCTTTCTCTGACCTCGTCATGCAAAGTAGTCCAGTCAGTCAGAGGACAAACAGGACACACACATGCAGCAGCGCAGCCTGCTACCCTCATCCATCTGTCATCTCCTACCCAAACACACACACACCCTCCATTATCACTGGACTTTCATACATTCAAATCAATAATGTAGCACTTAAGACACGAGCGGCCCCAAAGATTTAAACCCTCCATTACCGGCACCTCTATCCTCACAATCTGCCCCAACTTAATTGCGACACTGTGCCATAAACTATTTGCTACCCTGAACCATAATGCATTTCACCATTCCCCCATAATTCACCTGTGTTTGCTGCTGCGAGGCGGTGCTTCATCGTGGCAAAATGGCAGGGCTAAAAAGGCTCGATAGCTCTCCTTGATTATTATCAGTGACGGCTCGGTCAAGAACCAGCACCCCTCTGCTGGCCCCATATGTGCGTGGGACGCTGTGGCCCCTTGGCCCTGTGGCAGAGCAGCCTCACCTCTCTGACACACACACCACCACGCAGAGAGGAGAGGGGGCTGAGCTGGTGACAGTAATAATGCCCACAGCCACACCCCAGAACCATGGCTCAGCCGCCCTCCGAGGCCCCCAGGCTGTTCTGTCTGTTCAGCATCTCCCTTTAACCTTCATCTGGGAAACAATAAAACAAGAACAGGGAGGAGGTTGGGAGGGAGGGGAGTGTGAATGTGCACATGTATCTGTATGTGCGTATCTGGTGTGTGTGAGATAGGGAGAGATGCTGGAGACATTTGACATATCTCCTGAAGCCAATGTCTACTTTATTATCTTTGGCAGCCCTTATTGGTCCCGCTAATCAAGTGGAAGGGAGTAGCACTGTGTCGGGGGCTAACACACTGCGTGTGACAAATATATTGTTAACTGGAGGGAGATGGGCGACCTTGCCCATGTCACCTGGGGACCCCACCGGCGCTCGGTCTGCTAGCAGGAAACGACCTTCGTATTACATCTCTGCAGAGGTCAATAAACTAAATCAATCACAAAGGTTATTCGTTTTGCGTTGAAGTCTGCTTTAAAAAAAAAAAAGGAGCGAAAGGAGCTAGAAAAGAAGATGGCAAATCTTTTAACTCCTCATCGGCCAAACGAGGCCCGTGTGTGTGTCCTTGTCAGTGTGGAGTCTCTTTATCATTGGGGGCTTTATCAGAGGAAGATGTAAATCCTGAATCTCTCTCTATTTCCTCACCTCTGTCACTCCGCAATCGATCCATCACCCTGTGTCAGCGTCAGCGTCTGTGTGTGTGTGTTCGTGTGTGTGAGAGAGAGGGGTGGGTCCTCCAATAGAGCCTTTTTTAACATAAAAGGACACAGCTCCACCTACAGTACCAGTCAAAAGTTTGGACACACCAACTCATTCAAGGGTTTTTCTATATTTTTACTATTTTCTACATTGTAGAATAATAGTGAAGACATCAAAACTTTGAAATAACACATATGGAATCATGTAGTAACCAATAAGGTGTTAAACAAATCATAATAAGTCGCCACCTTGATGACAGCTTTGCACACTCTTAGCATTCTCTCACCCAGCTTCACCTGGAATGCTTTTCCAACAGTCTTGAAGGAGTTCCCACATATGCTGAGCACTTGTTGGCTGCTTTTCCTTCACTCTACGGTCACCCCAAACCATTTCAATTGGGTTGAGGTCGGATGATTGTGGAGGCCAGGTCATCTGATGCAGCACTCCATCACTCTCCTTCTTGGTCAAATATCCCTTACACAGCCTGGAGGTGTGTTGGGTCATTGTCCTGTTGAAAAACAAATGATAGTCCCACTAAGTGCAAACCAGATGAGATAGCGTATCGCTGCAGAATGCTGTGGTAGCCATGCTGGTCAAGTGTGCCTTGGATTCTAAATAAATCACTGACAGTGTCACCAGCAAAGCACCCCCGCATCATCACACCTCCTCCTCCATGCTTCACGGTGGGAACCACACATGTGGATATCATCTGTTCATCTACTCTGCATCTCACAAAAACACAGTGGTTGGAACCAAAATTCTCAAAATGGACTCACCAGACCAAAGGACAGATTTCCACCGGTCTAATGTTCATTGCTCGTGTTTCTTGGCCCAAGCAAGTCTATTCTTCTTATTGATGTTGTTTAGTAGTGGTTTCTCAGCAGCAATTCGATCATGAAGGCCTGATTCACTCAGTCTCCTCTGAACAGTTGATGTGTCTGTTACTTGAACTCTGTGAAGTGTTTATTTGGGCTGCAATCTGAGGTGCATTTAACTCTAATGAACTTATCCTCCGAAGCAGAGGTAACTCTGGGTAACTCATGAGAGACAGTTTCATCATAGCGCTTGATAGTTTTGCATCTTCACTTGAAGAAACTTTCAAAGTTCTTGAAATGTTCCGGATTGACTTACCTTCATATCTTAAAGTAATGATGGACTGTCATTTCTCTTTGCTTATTTGAGCTCTTCTTGCCATAATATGCACTTGGTCTTTTACCAAATAGGGCTATTTTCTGTATACCAACCATACCTTGTCACAACACAACTGATTGGCTCAAATGCATTAATTAGTGGATTTTTTTTTCTTTCTTAACTTTTAACAAGGCACACTTGTTAATTGAAATTCATTCCAGGTGACTACCTCATGAAGCTGGTTAGAAGAATGCCAAGAGCTGTCATCAAGGCAAAGTGTGGCTGGCTACTTTGAAGAATCTCAAATATAAATTATATTTTGATTTGTTTAACACTTTTTTGGTTACTACATGATTCCATATGTGTTATTTCATAGTTGTGTTATCTTCACTATTATTATACAATGTAGACAATAGTAAAAATGAAAAAAATATAAATAAATMAGTAGGTGTGTCCGAACTTTTGACTGGTAGTGTATGTATAGCTCTATAGAGGCTACCTGCAGTAATGTAATTAAGATATCACATTATTAGCCTTTCATAACAGGACCAGAGCAGACATTGTGCTTTTGAAAACTGTTCTGAATCTTCTTTTCCCCTTCAATTTATGATGGTAGTCACCTATCCGAGGCATTCTATGTACATCTATGTACGTCTTATATCTCCTTTGCCATTTCAAAGCTGTATTTGTATCCTGTTATCCTGTCTATTCCTGTTTGAAGGAGCTATAGCCATCATGTATAAAGGTCAGGGTTAGAAAAAGAAACGTCCACTGTGTCAATGGTGCCTGGCCGGGGGAAGGTAGGGGGGGTGGGGCGGCAAGCCAGTCATTTATTCTGAGATAAAGTCTTGTGGCGTCAATCCCCAATTACTGGAAATCTGTCTGGAAATTTGACCAATTGCCGGGCCTGTGCAAATACTAAGTATCAAAAGGGAAGGTTTTGGTAGGGATGGGTGAAGAAGTAACATAGATGTAACATACATTTCACTTTTATGAGTTCTGTCCATCTATTCAGCATGTTCTGTCCTGTAATGTCCTCAAACATGTCTTGTATGTGTGGATCGTTTTAATTCATTTAAAATGTCTCTTTAGTGCATTTTATGTATTATATGGGTGATTTTGCAACGAGGGGCACTTTTGGCCTTTCCCCCAAAAAGGTTTCTTGAATAAACCTTTATCAGCAGAAATACTTTTCTAATTTTGTCAGGAACCATGCACTGGTATTTTCTGTGACTATTTATTCAACAATACATGGATTTTACTCAGTTCTCCCAAAACACCTGCAAATGTCATTACCATCGCATCATAGAACATAACATTTTTGTTTAACACTGAATGAAAAACACTATGTTTTTATTGTATTATTTGGTTTATCTGTCTATAGGATGTGATACTACCACATTAAGAAATAACACAATAAAGCTACAGTACCATCAACAATGCAATTTCTTGTTTAAATTGTTATACATTTATACTTTTTACAGTAGTTATGTTGGGAACAAGTAAGTGCTTTACGCTTGAAGCAGACAGAAGTGTGATAACTAATGTGTAAATATATTTTTTATTAATAATATGTGTACATTGTGGTGGAAATGGATATCACCATATCATTGATTGCTGTAAAGACAGTAAAAATGTTATTGATTGCTATAAAAACAGTAAAATATCATTTGATTAGCAGTATTGAGCAGGCATATACCCATTTTATTCAAAACMTATTCAAAAAGTTGCTACTTTCTGATGGAAATAACCTGGAAATTGTCATTACCAACACATTTTGTCATGGTTATGACAGTGCTGGTAATGACAATTTGCAACATTTGGGGATTTAACTGCCAGGTTATAAGGTTTACTTGGTTAATCTGATCAGCTAACATTTGATAAATTCCAACCACAACATAATGAAATGTATTATTTAAAATAGAGGACAATCTAGATTAGTTATAGCCATTGCGGTAATGATACAGAATATTCTCTTATCTTGACATATTCAAAGTGACTTTTCTTGAAGGTGGAGATATAATATCATACAATATCATATCCTTGTTTTTCAGTGTCACTTCCCATTTCTTGTGTGACTTGATGTGTAAAATGTTGAAAAAAACACTATCATTTATAATCTTTTTCAGAGTAATGGTAATGGCACAATAATGTGAGACGACTGCATTTTGTGTAAAGAAAAGTAACAAATGGCTTATGCACATCAAATAGTTATATCATTTAAAAAATGCACTCTTTTTCTAACATGTGCGTTTAATATTTTTAAGTGTTATACATAGCAGAATATCAAGTCTGGGTGTGACACAAGGCAAAAACTGCGAAACAGTGAAATCCAGACATTAAATGCTTTAGAAAATAAACAAACAAAAAAACTACATTTAAAGCTGAAAAAAAGTTTAATGTTATTTTGGTGTCTACTTAATATGTGTAAAAGAACAAATATAAATAAAACATGTTCTTAAAAATCCACCCATGGTACACAAAAAAAGCCTGTAGTTGCAAAATCGGCCACATATTGTATGTATTCTATATTTATGGGATTTCATACTGTATATATAGATTTTTTTATCTTCCGTATATAACATTCTATAGTAATCCTCTCTCTACAGTAGGTGTTGTAATATTCTAGAGCGCTTAACCATGTGACTTGTTTACCCCGGTTAACCACTGACGCTTTAACAAATCCTGTCATACTGTATAGAACATTATGTTTGTCAATCTTGTTGTGTTTTCCTCAGCTCTCATTCAATCACTGGTATTATTGATTAAACAGTAGGAGCTACAGCGGTATGGTAGGTTAGATTAGTAGGGGCGGACAATGCTGTCCAGATGGTAGTAGAGGTGAATCACAGGACAATGGTAGCTGCCTGGCTGGTGTTGTTCTACCCTTGAGCAAGGAGATCCCAGCGGTTGGTTAGCAGCACAGGGTAAGACCAACACACAACACAACACACTGTCCTGAGAGGTGACTTACAGTATGTTAAAGCAAATTCCAAACACCGCAGGACATGTTTTCCCATAAACAGAAATATGTCCGTTTGAAATCTCATCTCCATGGAACTGACATTCACGCTCACGCTCACGTGCACACACACACACACACACACACACACCACACACACACACACACACACACACACACACACACACAGTGAGTATTGGACTGGCAATGCACCTCTGCAATTAGACATTGCATAACTGACACCAGGAACTTGCTGACACTCTTGTAATTTTCAGCGAATGCAGCAACTTTTGAGGCATCCTATACATCAAAGGGCATGTGCTGCTCACCTGGCAAGGCACCACTCCTTTAGCTGCTTCCTTCTTTAGCGTCAGACATTTCACAACTCAAAGAGTCGGGGATGTGTTTAATGTCACTGTAATGTCTGCTCTGTATCTCTAGTGTTCTCTGGGCTTTGAACACGCTGGGGTATCAGACACATCAGTGCCATCCCGGTGTTGTCATGAGGAACGCACGCAGGCAGCAATGCAACTTTAAATTACACTAGCAGACTAGCGTGTGCAAGGAGCCTGACATGAAAGGAAGACAGAGGTATCAAAAGAGTTGTTGAATAAATGTTACTCCAARGTTATTTTCTGTAGTGGCACATGTAGACACTGGCTGTTTTGCATAGAGAGAAAATTGGGGGAATGGCAGAAAAATAGGTATTGTAGGTGGAGAAATGGAGAGAAGAGGAATGCAGATGGACAGATACTAAGGGAGACAAATGCTGTAGAGAAGGGACAGACAATAGAGGGGGAAGAGAAGGAGGGAGAGGCAGCACAAGGCTTGGATAAAGAAGCAGTGAGAGATAGGCAGGGAGAGGGGGATGAGAAGTACTTTAACTGTCTGAAGGACGAAGCTAGTGACCCGCGGATCATTCAGAGGATTGCCTTTCAGTTTCACAGGAAGGTCAGGCTGCTTATTTTACGTCTGTGTTTTCACTAATCTGCTTTTTGTCTGACACACACAAACACACATGCAGCAGGCCATGCACACACACAAACACACACACACTGTATACAAACACACGCACACTCGCTGAAACTAAGCCTGTCTCCTACTGTTTTAAAATAATAACAGCCTTGGTAATATGTATTGTATCTATAAACATTAGAATTGCACACAGAGTCTGTGCACCTACATGAGAATTACAGTGCAGTACATGGCACCTGCCATGAATTTCAATTGATTACCACACATAATACATTCCTCTGTCTGAATTAGAATGTGTTTGATAACATTTTCAGTGTTTCTTTTCACATTATTACATTATTGTTACACATTTGACTTGAATTGTTAAATCATTTGTTAAAATCTTAGTATCATAATAGAATGAGCATTAAAAAAAGTGTGCCACATACAGTATAATATAATATAATATTGACTATATATTGACTATACTAGTCAGTCCCTTATTAGATGGATGACAGTGGATTCTGGCTAGCAGCTCATTAGGAGACACACTACATTTCTGTCAACACGTTTAGTAATGATGATCAGGGGGGGTGCTGCTAAGCACTGGCATTCCCTCAGGGCCTGAAGATGGTGCTGCTGAAGGAGACTGTCTGTGGAGGAGACTCGAGCTAGTGGTATGGCCTTTAGGCTTTCTCTCTCTTTCTCTCTCTCTCTCTTTCTCTCGCTCTCTCTCTCTCTTTCTCCTCTCACTCACTATGTCTCTCTGTCTGTTTTGTCTGTCTCTCCCTGTCTCTGTTTCTCTCTCTGAATCGCTCAGCCTCGAATGAAAACCCAACAGAGGGAGATTAGCATGTCCGTCCTACAGTCATTACAGTACGAGCACGTATTATTATTTTACAATGAGGCCAAATCATTCCCGGAGCACAGTTAGTTATCTGGACCCAGTGGGTGTATACACTGCACTGTGGTGTGTTGTTTAAGTTCCATGGGGTGTGTGTGTGTGTGTGTGTGTACACTGCACTGCATGTTGTTAAAATGCCCCAGTGTGTGTGTGTCCAATGCTGATCTGATAATGACTGAGCAGGGTCAATAGTTAACGGCCCCGTGGGAACTGCTGCTGGTGGGTGGAGGAGGGATGGGTGGAGAAGTGGATGGATTGGAGGGTGGGTGGAGTAGAGATGAGGCCCCAGCTAGTCAGCCAGGGCTGGGGAAGTTTAGTCACTGGGTGCTCACTCTACTGTGTCTGTGGGAGGGAGGGAGGTGCCTCTTTCCCTGAAATTTGACTAAAACTCCTCTCCTTCACCACTTCCTCTCATTAAACATCCCTCCACGCTGACATCCCTCCAAAGTTAACATTTAGAAAAGTTAAATAACATATTGTTGTTGAAAATATGTTGAAGTAAAAAAATTATGTTGGCAAATCTAGTAGTTCAATAAAACATTATTTGAAAACAGCTACAAGGATGTTTTAAACGTTTTCTTTCACTCATTGTTGCTAACCTACAGTAGGCGTCATCCAATTGACTTTAAGACAGATTTGGCAATGTTTCCATTAATAGTATATCTATAGCTCATTATACTTGCAAATGGTCTCTGGTGAGTGAGTAGGTTGAAGGCCATAAAGCACAAGGTGAAAGAGTAATTGAATCACCCAAACATAAGTAATTAAACCTCACACACACACACAAGACAGCAGGTCACTGTGTGTCACTGAGAAAACTCCCATTTTACATGCAAGATGATAGGGTAGCATTTGTAGCTGGGTTATCTGTGTTGGAGGGTTAGGTAGACGCTGGTTCATGTGGGATATAATATGTACAGTACATACCGCTCTCACAGTGGCCAACCTACACACACACCCAACACGTTAACACACACACACACACAGCACCCACGAGGAGAGAGAGAGGGCCACGTGACCCTTTGGTAAACAAGGCCAGGGAAAAAGGGAGGGAAAAAACACAATAGGAAACATGCCATGGTATTAGTTATATAGTTCCCGTAGTGAGCTGTGGTGTCAGAATCAGACCTAACTCAGCTAATAAGATGGCTGCAATTCAAGCCTAACAAATAGGTGGAAAAGAAGTATAGGTGTTGAGATCACAAGACAAGGGCTGGCTGCCACAAAGGAGAGAGAGAGAGAGAGGGAGGGAAAAAGAGAGAGGAAAGGGGTAGAAAGAGGGAAAGAGAGATTGGTAGGGAAAGAGACAGAAAAACATTACATGTTGTGTTGGCAGGAGTTCCAGTCAAATCCCTTGGCAGTTCAGAGAATTTTTCTGTGAGGCCCCACCTTTTCCATCTGATATTCAAATGCGGGGGAACCCGGAGCAGAGCTCCTCCCCACACCACCTGCAGAACCGCCAGGAAAGTGTCAAAGAGCACCAAGTAGGTCAAGATGCAAGGTCACTGCACGTACATACATGAAGGGCACTTTTTGGCATTTGCTGTATGATCGATGAGAATCTCCATATTGCAAATGTACGGTCCCTTACTAGACGTCCGCGAATGTTTGTAAAATTTGGTGACGGCGGCGGGCCGTGCACCGGGGCCAGATCTTCCGGGAAGTCATCGAACGAAGTCTCTCGGACATTCGGTTTCCGTTTTATAAAATTTTCACATTTTGGTACTTTTTCCGCTGTCCCGGMAAATTCCACCAGATGGCGAATGGAATCTTATTGCAAATGTACAAAACATCACCAATCACGACATGGCCATTTCTCCTAAACGGAAAAGACTTCGAAGACGAAACTTGGTGAGCATAGGTTTGGACTAATGGGCTGTTTGCCCAGAAACAAGATGGCGTCGAGGCCTCAACGCTTTTTGAGTTAAGGCCATTTTTCTGGGATTAAACAAATTGGCGCCCAAAAATACCGATTTCCGATTGTTATGAAAACTTGAAATCGGCCCTAATTAATCGGCCATCCGCTTAATCGGTCGACCTCTAATGTGTTTACTTTCAGCTTCCTGTGCCAACCYAAAGTCCCTTAAATTGGGGTCATAGGGGCTGTTTCGAAGGGTTAAAAAAGTCAGATCTTTCCAAAACTTCATATGTGTTATTAGGCAACCCTCATGAACTGTAAATCAGTTATTTCTCCCATCAGATTTCCGAGTGACACAGTGTAGGGCTTAGAGACACACAGAGCCTGCAATAGTTACCTTCGTTCGAACTATCAAAGAACCGTCAGACCTAGCGCTCTGAAACTTTAGAAACCTGTTCTAGAGCTCAAGTCAATAGTGCACGGTGAGTTATGTGGCTCTAGAAGGTTCTCAGACCGAGAAACAGCCTTGTACCTTTGCAATAACTTCAATTAATTTTGACCATCACAAAAATGACGACATTTAGAAAAGTCCCAGTTGCAAGACTAGGTGCATTGAAACCGCCTCGGCCAATAGAGACGGACCCCAACGTTTCTGTCCGATAGCTCATTCAATGACCCCGTAGCAACGCCCGGAAAATGTGGATTTTCAGCACCAATTAAGGTCACTGCTCGGGCTCCAAATGACCTATCGAGCCTTAGCTAGGCCTACACATAATGTCAGAATTGGACCCGCAGCTAGAACATAACTATGTGTTTTATGTTTTTATTATGGTTTAAACTGAAGGCACTGTGAATTTTGGGCATGCTCTGAAATATGTGATAGTAGGCTTCTAAACGAGTTGGGAAAAGTGGGTGTGGTGTCAGATGATATCAGTTTGGTGTCAGAATGATATCTAATTGACTGATGGACGGTGACTTGCTGGCTGACTTTTGTCCATTTGCAATATGTTTAAACAGTGATAGACCATCACCAAATTGACATTCTGAAATCAACACCAACGAGCGATGGAGAGGAACCAGAATCACTGCGCGGCCATCCCGAGTTCATCGGGCCAGTCAATTTTGCATTCCTGCAGGTTTTTTGATCATGTCAAATTCGTGATGTAAATGCCCATTGAAACATATTGCAAATGGACAGTACATTTGCAATAAGATTCAACAGTGAAATAACATCACCAAATGGACATGATGAAATCAACACATCGAGCGATGGAGAGGAACCACTATCACTGCCCGGCCATCCCGAGTTCATCGGGCCAGTCAATTTTGCATTTCTACAGTATTTTTGAGCATGTCAAATTCGTGATGGTAAATGCCTATTGAAACATATTGCGTCATATTAAGTCATGAATCAACCTAGATGGTCTATTTGTCATGTATGATGAGGGAGAAGTGGGACTACCCTCTTTAGTGCCTTGCGGTCGGAGGCTGAGCAGTTGCCGTACCAGGCAGTGATGCAACCAGTCAGGATGCTCTCGATGTTGCAGCTGTAGAACCTTTTGAGGATCTGAGGACCCATGCCAAATCTTTTTCAGTCTCCTGAGGGGGAATAGGTTTTGTCGTGCCCTCTTCACGACTGTCTTGGTGTGTTTGGACCATTCTAGTTTGTTGGTGATATGGACACCAAGGTAATTGACGCTCTCAACCTGCTCCACTACAGCCCTGTCGATGAGAATGGGGGCGTCCTCGGTCCGCCTTTTCCTGTAGTCCACAATCATCTCCTTAGTCTAGCATACAGTGCATTCGGAAAGTATTCAGACCCCTTCACTTTTAACACATTTTGTTATGTTACAGCCATATTATAAAATTGATTACATTGTTTCTTTTACCTCATCAATCTCCACACAATACCCCATAATGACAAAGCAAAAAGAGGTTTTTAGAAAAATATTCMAATGTATTAAAAAATTAAACATAGCATTTACATAAATATTCAGACCCTTTACTCAGTATAATGTTGAAGCACCTTCGGCAGCGATTACAGCCTTTAGTCTTCTTGGGTATGACGCTACAAGCTTGGCACACCTGTATTTGAGGAGTTTCTCCTATTGAACTCTGCAGATCCTGTCAAGCTCTGTCAGGTTGGATGGGGAGCGTCGCTGCACAGTTATTTTCAGGTCTCTCCAGAGATGTTCAATCAGGTTCAAGACCAGGCTCTGGCTGGGCCACACAAGGACATTCAGCGACTTGTCCCGAAGCCACTCCTGCATTGTCTTGGCTGTGTGCTTAGGGTCATTGCCTGTTTGAAGGTAAACCTTCACCCCAGTCTGAGGTCCTGTGTGCTCTGGAAAAGGTTTTCCTCAAGGATCGCTCTGTACTTTGTTCATCTTTCCCTCGATCCTGACTAGTGTCCCAGTCCCTGCCATTGAACAAGATCCTGTCAGCATTATGTTGCCACCACCATGCTTCACAGTACAGATGGTGTCAGGTTTCCTCCAGGCGTGACACTTGGCATTCAGGCCAAAAAGTTCAATCTTGGTTTCATCAGACCAGAGAATCCTGTTTCTCATGGTCTGAGAGTCTTTAGGTGCCCTTTGGCAAACTCCAAGTGGTCTGTTATGTGTCTTTTACTGAGGAGTGGCTTCTGTCTGGCCACTTTACCAAAAATGCCTGATTGGTAGAGTGCTGCAGAGATGGTTGTCCTTCTGGAATGTTCACCCATCACCACAGAGGATCTCTGGAGCTCCGTCAGCGTGACCATCGGGTTCTTGGTCACCTCCCTGACCAATGCCCTTCTCCCCCGATTTCTCAGTTTGGCCGGGCGGCCAGCTCTAGGAAGAGTCTTGGTGGTTCCAAACTTCTTTCATTTAAGAATGATGGAGGCCACTGTGTTCTTGGGGATTTTCAATGCTGCAGAAATGTTTTGARACCCTTCCCCAGATTTGTGCCTCGACACAATCCTCTCTTTGAGCTCTACGGACAATTCCTTCAAAGTCATAGATTGGTTTTTGCTGTGACATGCACTGTCAACAATGGGACCTTATATAGAGAGGTGTGTGACTTTCTAAATCATGTCCAATCAATTGAATTTACCATAGGTGGACTCCAATCAAGTTGTAGAAACATTTCAAGGATGATCAGTGGAAACAGGATGCACCTGAGCAAAATTTTGAGTCTCATAGCAAAGGGTCWGAATACTCACATAAATAAGGTATTTCTGTTTATATTTTTAATAGATTTGCAAAGTTTATAAAAATCTGGTTTTGCTTCGTCATTATGGTGGTTTGTGTATAGATTGATGAGGAATTATTTTTATTTAATCAATTTTAGAATAACTTCTTTGGGCTGCAAGCCCGAAGCCGGGCACAATATGACAACAGCCACTTCAAGTGCAGGGCGCGAAATTCAAAAGATATTTTTTAGAAATATTTAACTTTCACACATTAACAAGTCCAATACAGCAAATGAAAGATAAACATCTTGTGAATCCAGCCAACATGTCCCGATTTTTAAAATGTTTTACAGCGAAAACACCACGTACATTTATGTTAGCTCACCACCAAATACAAAAAAGGACAGACATTTTTCACAGCACAGGTAGCATGCACAAAACCAACCTAACTAACCAAGAACCAACCAAACTAACCAAGAAACAACTTCATCAGATGACAGTCTTATAACATGTTATACAATAAATCTATGTTTTGTTCGAAAAATGTGCATATTTGAGGTATAAATCAGTTTTACATTGCAGCTACCATCACAGCTACCGTCACAAATAGCACCGAAGCAGCCAGAGTAATTACAGACACCAACGTGAAATACCTAAATACTCATCATAAAACATTTCTGAAAAATACATGGTGTACAGCAAATGAAAGACAAGCATCTTGTGAATCCGGCCAATATTTCCGATTTCTTAAGTGTTTTACAGCGAAAACACAATATAGCATTATATTAGCGTACCACAATAGCCAGAAACACAAGCCATTTACCAGCAGCAAAAGTTAGCGATCGTAACAAACCAGCAAAAGATATATAATTTTTGACTAACCTTGATAGATGACATCAGATGACAGTCCTATAACATCAGGTTATACATACACTTATGTTTTGTTCGAAAATGTGCATATTTAGAGCTGAAATCAGTGGTTATACATTGTGCTAACGTAGCATCTTTTTCCCAGAATGTCCGGATATTTTTATGACACTCAACTATTCTGACCAAATAACTATTCATAAACGTTACWAAAAAATACATGTTGTATAGGAAATGATAGATACACTAGTTCTTAATGCAATCGCCGTGTTAGAATTCTAAAAATAACTTCATTACGACATCCAGCTTAGTTATAGCGAGAGAGTGCCCAAAATCTGGGCGCAAACTACTAGTACACATGTTCGACAGATATATGAAATAGCATCATAAAATGGGTCCTACTTTTGATGATCTTCCATCAGAATGTTGTACAAGGGGTCCTTTGTCGGGAACAATCGTTGTTTGGTTTTAGAATGTCCTCTTCTCCAGTCAATTAGCACGGAAAGCTAGCAAAGTGGCGCGAAGCTCTCCTTCGTGAACAAACGCAGACAAAGCAACACGCCTAACGTCCCGAAAAATTTTCAATAATCTAATAAAACTATATTGAAAAAACATACTTTACGATGATATTGTCACATTTATCAAATAAAATCAAAGCCGGAGATATTAGTCGTCTATAACGACAGCTTTTCAGAAGGCAATACCAGGTCCCTTCTCGCGCGTTCCAGAAAACAGGAAATTGGTGTCACGTCATGCCAAGAGCTTTTATTCGACCTCAGATCATGTTATACACTCCTTTCTTTCTTCTTCTCTCACTGCCTGTTGACATCTAGTGGAAGGCGTATGAAGTGCATGTATACTAATACATATCAAGCACATTTATAGGCAGGCCCTAGAACAGAGCATCGATTTCAGATTTTCCACTTCCTGTCAGGAAGTTTGCTGCAAAATGAGTTCTGTTTTACTCACAGATATAATTCAAACGGTTTTAGAAACTAGAGAGTGTTTTCTATCCAATAGTAATAATAATATGCATATTGTACGAGCAATAATTGAGTACGAGGCCGTTTGAAATGGGCACCTTTTATCCAGGCTACTCAATACTGCCCCTGCAGCCCAAAGAGGATAAGGCTGTAAAGTAACAAAATGTGAAAAAAAGTCAAGGGGTCTGAACACATTCGGAATGCACTGTAGATGGTATATTTTCCCTTTCAGATACGCAGTCAACTGGAGGAGAAATATCTCATGTCCTCACATGCATCCCCTTCCCCTTTTCAGAGGCAGATAAAGGAGGTGACATAAGTGTAAAATAGCTGTACAGCAACTAGGATTACCTTGTCCAAACTGGAAAATACAGCATGTTTGCAAGAGTGCCTATAATCCATTAGTTCCACAAAGAATTAATAAACAATGAGTTACAATAACTTGGCCATATACTAGGGTACCAGTACCGAGTCCATGTGCAGGGGTACAAGGGAATTGAGGTAGATATGGCCATATACATTGAGTGTACAAAACATTAGGACATAGACATGTCATAGACTGACCAGGTGAATCCAGATGAAAGCTGCAGTGTCTTCAGAAAGTATTCAGACCCCTTGACTTTTRCCACATTTTGTTTCGTTACGTTACCGAGAGGAAGCTAGGGAAAACCTTCCGCAAGCCCAGAAGGCCCAGAAGAGAGGGTATGACCAGCAAGCTCGCCACAGAGAGTGGACAGAAAGTCCTGCTCCTCCTTCTCTCTCAAACCTACCATGTGAACCTCCTCAAGGCCTGGGAGGAGAGAGAGGAACTCTCCAAGGGGAAGTCCTTTCTGGTCCACAGAGTAGAAGAGGAGGACGAGTCGGAGGGGGTAACAGAGGCATGGAAAGGATGAGCAGAGGTCATACTGGCTCACCTGGAAGAAGACAAGCAAGATGAGATGAAGCAGCTGTTTGGCAATTATCCGGCCATCTTCAGTCAGAGGCCAGGAAGAACCAAAGTCTGTTTGAGGCCTGACCAGACCCTGTCCGCCAGCATCCTTACCTTGTGCCTGAGAGGCTGGTGGTAGCCCTCAAGGAAGAGGTCCCCACCATGATAGAGATGGATGTTGTCGAGCCATCTTCAAGTGAATGGAGCAGCCCCATTGTCATTGTCCCAAAGTAGGATGGCTCTTTGCGCATCTGCATGGACTTCCGTAAGGTGAATGCCATCTCCCAGTTTGATGCCTACCCCATGCCCCATATTGACGACTTACTGGAGAGAATAGGTAGCGCTCATTACATCACCACATTGGATCTCTGCAAAGGGTACTGGCAGGTGCCCCTGGACGAACAATCCAAGGCCTACACTGCCTTCCGGACGCTGATGGGTCTGCTCCAGTTCAAGGTTATGCCATTTGGCCTTCATGGGGCCCCTGCGACTTTCCAGAGGCTGATGAACAAGGTCCTCCAGGACTGTGACGATTGATGTGCTGCTTACTTGGACAACGTGGTGATCTACAGCCACTCCTAGGAGGAGCACATACAGCATCTTAGCAGAGTCCTGGGGAAGATCCATGATGCAGGCCTCACACTTAACCTCCTGAAGTGTGAGTGTGCTAAACAGGAGACAAAGTACCTGGGTTACCAGCTGAGTAAGGGTGAAGTTCGACCTCAGGTGGACAAAGTGGAGTCCATCGGGAACAGCCCTCAACCCAGAACCAAGACACAGAGGAAGTCCTTCCTAGGTCTGGCAGGGTGGTACCGGAGATTCATTCCACAGTTCTCGACCATCGCGGTCCCTCTGACTAACCTCACTTCAAAGGTGGCCGGCAACCCTGTGAGGTGGACTGGGGAGTGTGAGGAAGCTTTCATGATGCTGAAAAAATGCATGTGCTCATTAACTGTTCTCCAGAGCCCTGATTTTCAGAAGCGGTTTCTCGTACAGGTGGACGCTTTGGCTGTGGGAATTGGAGCTGTACTGGCTCAAGGGGAGACAGGAAAAGAGCTCCCCGTGCTGTACCTGAGTCGGAAGCTGTTGCCCAGAGAAATCAGGTATTTAACAATCGAGAACGAGTGCCTGGCTATAAAGTGGGCACTAGATAGCCTCCGGTACTACCTTCTTGGGAGGGAATTTGATCTGCACACGGACCACAGAGCCCTGACCTGGATCCAGACCATGAAGGACCGAAATTATTGTGTGACCAGGTGGTATCTGGAGCTCCAGCCCCTCAGGTTCTGTGTCCGTCACAAGGCAGGAAAAGAAAACGTCACGGCGGACTACCTATCCCGGCTCCCGAACCRGGTCGCTTCAGGAGAGGAGGAAGGTAATGTGACAGAGAAGTCCATCACTGGTCGCGGGCAGCATTTGGTACACGAACACACACACACATTCATCACGCCTCCCTGCTCCGTTATCAGCTARGTTAACAATGTGGGTCGACACACAAGTTAACTTCCCTATCTTAGTACATACATTTCACACTTTATTCTTACCTCCCYTCAGTAACAGTTTATGGTATAAAGAATATACAGAAAAGCCTTCCTGTTTAATTTAAGCAACGTTTATTGTACTTATCAATGTTATGGATGAGTGCGTTGTTTGCTTGGTTCTGTTCCTCTCTCTCAATCTCTGTAGCTTCTGGGTATGCTGGGATAAGGACCAGAGCTACGGTAATCMGGTTGGCTTTGTAGTGCCTGTCCTGAATGGCTCATTTGTGTGAATTGGGCATATTGGAAGACTCCATGTCAGTATGGATGGGATTTTGTAAATATTATATTGGTATATTGTATCAMGAGATACGTGTTGCAATGTATATAATTCATTATGTTTAGCTGAGTGGAAAATGTAGGCATTGATGAAGGTAATTTCTTAATGAATTAATGCTGGGTATGTTCTGATGGGAGGGGCTTTCACTACAAAAGGAGCCTCTCTTTCAGTTCAAGGGGGGGACCATTTTGGATTGATCTGTTGATGGGGCAGCATTGTTTTAATGCTGTCCCCATAATGTATACTTTGGATGGCAGTACTGTTGTTTTTCTTCCCGGATTCACTATGTAAATAAACACCCTTGCACAGAAGTACTTTTGCGGCTCCGCCATCTTTTTATTTCATAGAGGTTAGGTTTTTCAGTTAAGCCTTCTGGCCTACTCTATGTGACAGGGACAAAGTACAGAGAGAACCTTGATGAAAACCTGCTCCAGAGCGCTCAAAACCTCAGACTGGGGCGAAGGTTCACCTTCCAACAGGACAACGACCCTAAGCACACAGCCAAGACAATGCAGGAGTGCCTTCGGAACAAGTCGCTGAATGTCCTTGAGTGGCCCAGCCACCCGATCGAACAGCTCTGGAGAGACCTAGAAATAGCTGTACAGCAACCCTCCCCATCCAACCGGACAGAGGATCTGCAGTGAAGAGAAGACAGGTTAAAGAAGGATTTTTTACATTTGAGACATGGATTGTGTTTGTGTGCCATTCCGAAGGTGAATGGGCAAGACAAAAGTTTTAAGTGCCTTTGAACGGGGTATGGTAGTAGGTGCCAGGTGCACTGGTTTGTGTGTGTCAACAACGGCAACGCTGCTGGGTTTATACGCTCAGCAGTTTCCTGTGTGTGTCAAGAACTGTGGGAAGCATTGTAGTCAACATGGGTCAGCATCCCTGTGGAACGCTTTCGTCACCTTGTAGTCKATGCCTCGACGAGTTGAAGGCAAAAACAGGTGTAATCCATATTAGGAAGGTGTTCCTAATGTTTTGTACACTCAGTGTAGGTAGGGGTAACGTGACTAGGCAAATGGATAGATAATAAATAGTAGCAGAAGCTAATGTGATGAGTCAAAAGAGTTAGCGCAAAAAGGGTCAATGCAAGTCTGGGTAGCTTTTGGTTAACTATTTAACCGTCTTTTGGCTTGGGGCTAGAAGCTGCTCAGGGTCTTGTTGGTTCCAGACTCAGTGCATCGGTACTGCTTACCATGCGGTAGCAGAGAGAACAGTCTATCACTTGGGTGGCTGGAGTCTTTGACCATTTTTAGGGCCTTCCTGTGACATCACCTGGAATAGATGATATGGAGGACAGGGAATGCAGCCCTCCGTTTCCTGTAGTCCACAATCAGCTCCTTTGTGTTGCTGATGTTGAGAGAGAGGTTGTTGTCCTGGCACCACACTGCCAGGACACTGACCTCCTCCCTATAAACTTTCTCATCGTCATCAGTGATCACGCCTTACACCGTCGGGTCGTCAGCAAACTTTATGATGGTGTTGGAGACGTGCACGGCCATGCAGTTGTAGTTGAACAGGGAGTACTGGTGGGGACTAAGAACGCACCCCTGAGGGGCCCTGTGTTGAGGGTCAGCGTGGCGGATGTGTTGCCTACCCTCACCATCTGGGGGCGGCCCATCAGGAAGTCCAGGATCCCGTTTCAGAGGGAGGAGTTCAGTCCCAGGMTCCTGAGCTTAGTGATGAGCTTCGAGGGCACTATGGTGTTGAATGCTGAGCTGTAGTCAATGAACAGCATTCTAACATAGGTGTTCCTCTTGTCCAGGTAGGAGAGGGCAGTGTGGAGTGCAATAGAGATTGCGTCGTATGTGGATCTGTTGGGGCGGTATACGAATTGAAGTGGGTCCAGGATGTTTGGGATGATGGTGTTGATGTTAACCATGACCAGCCTTTCAAAGCATTTCATGGCTACATATGTGAGTGTTACTTGGCGATAGGGCTGGGCAATATGGACTAAAAATCATATCTCGATTTTTTTTCAAAATGATGGGCGATTCCCAATATATACTGTATCTTTATATTTTTATGTTGTCATGGATCCCCCCGGTACTGCTGCTCATTCTGTTCACCAGTTCCGGAGGTCTACATCACCGGCTTTCTAGGCTTCACTGAACGGGATTCATTATCATCAACCCCGGACTGTCTTGTCTGATTACACACACCTGGTTCCCATTTCCCCTGATTAGTATGTTATTTATGTGCCCTCTGTTCCCTCTGTCTTTGTCTGTTATTGTTCCCATGTCCGTTGGTCGTGTGAGTACCTATGCGTTGGTGCAGCTGTTATCCTGCGTGCTTTATATATTGTGTATTACGGGTATCGTCCCTTGTCGTTCAACGAGGTTTCCCCTTGCACTTTTGTTTGGGTAATGCCCTGTGTTCTTGTATACGTGTTTGTTTTTGTCACGCCCTGACCTTAGAGAGCCTTTTTATGTCTCTATTTGGTTTGGTCAGGGTGTGATTTGGGGTGGGCATTCTATGTTTTGTTTTCTATGATMTTGTGTTTCTATGTTTTGGCCGGGTATGCTTCTCAATCAGGGACAGCTGTCTATCGTTGTCTCTGATTGGGAACCATACTTAGGTAGCCCTTTTTCCCTCCTTTCGTTGTGGGTAGTTGTCTTTGTTTGTGGCACTATAGCCCTTCAGCTTCACGGTCGGTTTTGTATGGTTTATTGTTTTTGTTGGCGTCATTCTAAAATAAAAGTAATGTACGCTCTCCACGCTGCACCTTGGTCCGCTTCTTCCAGCATCGGCCGTGACAGTTTTGGGTGTATTAAAAACCCATATTGTGTATTTCTGCGCCTGTCTCCAAGTCCTTTATACCAGCGTGACATATGTTTTCTCTAAATAAGCTTTCTTGTACAATTAAAGGTCAAATACACTGCATTTCAAACAGCAGCAATAATCTAATGAATTCAGGGCTTGTGAAATTATACCTAGGCTAAATATAAGCCTTCCACAACCATAAGACCCACTAATAATGTAGTTATTTTATCAAAATAGTTTAACCTGCTTTTTTTGCAATAATCAATGATCTGGCTTTCAAGTCTGTCTATGAAAATGCCCTTTTTGTTATTTAATCAGAGCCATGCATAATGCACATTCACTAATAATGACTAACTTCTTGTAGCAGCATTATAGAAAATTAACACCAGTCACATAAACAATTTATCAAGCACAAGCCCATATGCTAGTGAGTAGCCAGCTTATCTTTACATTTCAAGTTTAGCCAACTTGGATATTTTTGTTAGCTAACAAGGTAGCACAGTTTAATTGTTATTAACACACCCTTCTGTCTGTCGCTAACTGTTGGAACACTATGCTAGCCTGTCCACTTTGTTCAGATGTTGAAATCAAGTGGCCTACCTTATTTCTCAAAATGAGAACAAATTTCCAATTCCTTATATTATTGTGATTTATGCATATTGCACATTTATAAAACACAGACTAGTGTCACGTTRGTCATAAGGAGTAGACCAAGATGCAGCGTGGTATGTTTCAATCCTTTATTTCGGAATAGAAAACTTCAAAGAACAAAAACAACAAAACGAACAAACGAAACGTGAAGCCAGAATAATGCTCACAGGCAACTATACATAGACAAGATCCCACAAAGCACAATGGGAAAATGGCTACCTAAATATGATCCCCAATCAGAGACAACGATAAACAGCTGCCTCTGATTGGGAACCATACTAGGCCAACATAGACATATAATTCACCTAGATAACCCACCCTTAAATCACACCCGACCTTACCAACATAGAGAATAAAAGCTCTCTATGGTCAGGGAGTGACAACTAGACAGCTGGTATATCAGTCTTTGGCTAAAATGCTGCAAGCGGTACGTGGTAACACACACGACAAACTGAGAATTAATTTTCCAGAATCAATGTTCATTGATACTCCTCTTTTAGTAGTGTCTGCTCTGCTCGCAATTTGAGTAGTTGAGACATAAAAACGGTATCGTTAGAAAGTTTTACTTCTCCTCTATTACAGTAAAATAACGTCTCAATGTGTTTCGGTGTCCATATGACCAATTATGTTGGACCAAACCTCAAATGCAAATAGCGGGTTGAAACCGCTTGTCAGAGCTCTCATCTTTGTAGTTGTGAGTGGCAGGGAGAGGGGCTTGGTGTGTGTGAGTAAATGGAAAGGTGCATACAGCACAGAAGGAGTGAAGGAGACGAGACCAAAAAGACAACATGAGAACAAGCGGACATAAACAGTCATAAAAACTCAAAATAAATATTGTGCTAAAACATACATTKGAATAAATCAAATTCATTTGATATATCTTTACTTTGGTGTTCTTGGGCACAGGAACTATGGTCGTCTGATTGAAATGTAGGTATTACAGACTGGGTCAGGGAGAGGTTGAAAATGTCAGTGAAGGCACTTCACAGCGCATGCTCTGAGTARGCGTCCTGGTAATCCGTTTGGTCCCGGGGCCTTGTGAATGTTAACCTGTTTAAAGGTCTTACTCACATCGGCTATGGAGAGAAAAATCACACCGTCGTCCAGAACAGCTGGTGCTCTCATGCATGGTTCAGTATTGCTTGCCTCGAAGCGAGCCTAGAAGGCATTTGGCTCGTTTGGTAGGCTTGCGTCGGAGGGCAGCTCACGGCTGGGTTTCCCTTTGTAATCTGTGATAGTTTGCAAGCCCTGCCACATCTAACGAGCGTAAGAGCCGACGTAGTAGGATTTGATCTTAGTCCTCTATTGACGCTTTGCCTGTTTGATGGCTCTTTGGAGGTCGTAGCGGGATTTCTTATAAGCGTCTGGATTAGTGTCCCGCTCCTTGAAAGCGGCAGCTCTGGCCTTTAGCTCAGTGTGGGTGTTGTCTGTAATCCATGGCTTCTGGTTGGGAATTGTATGTAAAGTATGGTCATTGTGGGACGACGTCGTTGATACACMTATTAATGAACAGTGACTGATGTGGTAAACTTCTCAATTTTATCGGATGAATCCCGGAACATATTCCAATCTGTGCTAGCAAAACAGTCCTGTAGCGTAGCATCTGCTTCATCGGACGCCGGTCAGTGTATCTATGAAAACATTTTTACTTCAATGAGGGAGAAGTCAAAAATTCAGATCATCTAAATTCTAGATGAATGTGAAGCATCTCTGCTAGTCAGTGTTATATCATCTTTGTGTGTTTACTCTGAGCAGAGGCTAGCCTTTCCTGTCCTTTGTTTGTTGCACCAATAAAGTCAGTTTAACTTGTTAATGAGTAATCCTCTCCTTGTGGGATCTGGAACTGTAGAAATAGGGTGACAATTTTTTTTTAATGGTTTGAAATTGATACAGTCAGTCACTCAGTAAGATTGAATTCCAGTCAAATTTAAATAGGTTCTGTTTAAAAATATTTTTTTTTAAACAGTACCTCAATATATTATATTTCCATACCCAGGCTTTTGCTAACTCAGGTACAAAGGTCAAAGTACAGCTCTATCCATTCTATTTCTATACATGAGACCCTAACAACCATTATTTACTCATTTGAGTCCAAAGGTTACAGTATAGTGTGACTTCCAACAGTCCTGCTCCTATCCCAGTTCGCACCTGCCTGCCCTTCCAAAGCCCCTCCCTCCACTCCAAACCTTAGGAGACGTTCCGGATGAAATTGGGGAGTAGAGGTTAAAGGTTATGGGTTAATGTCTGCTGACACTCTGGCTCTCTCCCTCAGAGACAATCAGGCGTCTGAATCTAAACTCTCCTCTATTTGCACTACTGGGTTCAGGAGAACAGCCGTGGAGCACCATAGAACTTTGCACTGGGATTCATATCATTCTATGTCTCTTTTTGTCTTTTCATTGAAATGTTCAGCTGGAATTAAATTGCATAAAAACATTTGAGGGACTGGGAGGTTGATTGGATTATTTAATTCCTGGATGAAAGAGAAACAGATTCTGATAATAATCTGCCCCAGTAACTGCTCACTGAACCCTTGCTCATGTGTAAGGTGAATCACAGTTGAATGGCTATTTTCAAGTATTTTATGGATGAGAAATTCCACAGCTTAGACTTGGAAAACAACCAGGCTAGTTCATTTTCTGAAGGAATTTGTCTTTTTGACATTGGTAGCTTGGCTACTTTCTTCAAGTTTTAATTCATTGATGAGCAGGCAGTTTGTTAATGAGAGAAAAACTGATACAATTCTACATGAGGATACCAATCTTTATGTGATTTCCACATTTGTTGGGGAATTTATTTAATTTTGTATTAATCTATTATTGTTCAGCATCACACCGGCTATTCAGAATTCTTGTATTGCTTTCTTTGGTACCACGGTTATTCTGGTAATGTCTCATGATACAACATCCAAACCTACTACTTTTGGTTATTCTGCATGACAGAGTAAGTAATCTTGGGTGTTAACAACATTTTAACTAGTGTGTCCAGTAAAACATTGGAGTGCATTTACAAAAGGCCCTTAAACGCCTTGTTAACCAACCCTCTTAAATGCGCCATGCATTCTCCTCTTTTCTGTCTTTTGTTGTTTGTCAGAATCGCCACACTTCTACTAACTTCACAGTTATCCTRATGGCTGCCCTGACAGACTTTACCCTTACCACTTCCACCGTAGAATGTAACACACAAAGCATCGTGTCTGTTACCAGAGACTTTGTTTTGTGTGTGTGTGATCCTTTTCAGGATTACTGTGTTACATGCAGACTTCTTAATACAGCCACAAAAACAGCCACAGGCTGTCCTTCCCTTAGGGTCAAAGGTGGAAGTTCTGTGAACCACATTTCTGTGAAAAGCTTGGGGGCAGAGGTCAGGGGAGTTCTGGTGGGGGAAGGAATAAAAGGGAGGATATTGTATCTCCATTCATGTGGCATTTGAGGTCAAAGTTCAAAGATGAAAGGTCACTTAAGTTCAGAGGTTACGAGGGTAGATACCGTAAATTGCTGAGGCCGTTTGCTCCCCCGGACCTAAAGGCTGACATCTCAGTGGTCAAGAAGAACATTCTAGATGTATGGTGCACATTTAGTTAGACAAAATAAATAGCACAAAAGGATATCAAAGTTAAGCCTGTTTTCATGTGTAGTATCTAGTCAGACAGTGACAATATAAAGCCATCAATTTAGACAATACAAGGTTGATATGAGTGCCAATTTGGACTGAACTTTAGTCTCTGAGTCCTACATTAACCTCAGTTACACTGTAAAATGCTAATTAAAGGTAAGACATGCTGTGAACAATGACCTTCTAAAGTGCTATACAATTTATCTCAGTGACAAGTTGAGTGTCAGTTCTGTTTATTAAACTGACATTGAATTAAATGACTGTTTAACCATTATGGCGAGGTTACATTCAGTTATGAGGCACATTATCCATTGGTTAACCTAAATTGTGTGTGTGTGTGTGTGTGTGTGTGTGTGTGTGTGTGTGTGTGTGTGTGTGCTGTGTGTGTGTGTGTGTGTGTGTGTGTGTGTGTGTGGTGTGTGTGTGTGTGTGTGTTTGCGTGTGCACCTGTGTGCATGTATGTATGTGTCCTGTTAAAAATCTGTCTAACCAATAACATGGAATTAAAACAATAGTGAAAATCAGTGTGGTGGGAGAACTGCATTGCCCCCCTACACACCCACACTCTCACCCTCCAGGCCCCCAGTCTAAAAATAAAATAGTTTCTCTGGAAGAAGGGCTGTGCAGAAGAGAAGTAGGTTATGTTGTGTTTTTATTCATGACAGAAAACAGAGATGTTCCCTGGGTCCTCTGAGACATTTTGTTCAAGGCCAAATGAGATAGAAGACTGTCTGTGGGCCATKATAGTAGATACCACAGAGATTATGTCACAGAAAAAAAGAGCTACGGCTAAGTAATAGTGGAAATTTATAACGTACTAAACTGCCCAGACTATCAGTATAATGTAATACAACCATTCATGTAAAAACCTGATTGTGCTCATTTTTAAAAGGCAACAAGTTTTTTGTTGTTGATTGTTACATTTTCATTCTATTTCACTTGATCTCATTCTTGCTGTCTTTCAGAGGTTGCAAAGAGTTTGTAAGTAGGCCCAATTTATAGACAGTTAATTATTTGATAATTATGTATACAACATTAATAAACACATTATTTAAGTGTCTATAAACCATAGGCTAAAACTGATTGTATACTACTTTTAAACACAATAAACCGCAAACGTTTTCACGAAGTCTAACGATACATATGGAGAGGGGCAGGGATAGGTTGATAATGCCACTGCTCCTTTAAACTGCTCCTTTAAGGGTGGTGTCAGTGGCAGAGAGGAGGAGTGTCGCCTCTGCTGAGTGCTCGAGAGCAAGGGGATTCCGAGAATAAGCAATTCCGTCAGATTCGACTACAGGTCGCAGAGCCTGATCACTTCGATCAAAACCCGAGGCATTTTGGAATAAATCATCAATTTTTCATAATTAACCCGCGTTCGAGAAATCCGACTTTTCACCGAGACTACCCGAAGGATTTCCTCCTTTCGAATGATAATGCACCTTTTCGCTTGAGTGGGGTCCACTGTCAGCCAGCGGGGTAGACAAACCCAAGCAGGTACGTGCCGAGCTAAATGTACAGAATAGGCTGTGAAATGAATGACTCTGTGAAAATCCGCGAGGGCACAAACGGGGTGTGTGTCATGGATTTAACATGTTTACAGCATGTTTTTGAGGGTTGAATGATGTTTGTGTCTCGAGCCTTAGTTTCTGGGCTCATAGCGGTGTGAGAACGCTGCGTAAAGAAGTCGTAATAAACCAGCCAGTGCTGTGGTAATGTCGTTTCCATTTTGTTAAATGGCATCGGGATTACATTATAGCCTGTTTGAGATGATTTCCTTGTCGACCTTATAAAAACGCATTACCGCACGTAGACATGTAATATCTATTTGCCATAGAAAGCGCCAATGTTATGTCGCCTAAATCTAATGACTCAAATACGAATCATGTAGATTGTTCGTGCTGGCTACTTTGTTATTCCGTATTTTTCTCACATTGTCCATTCATTGTTGTGACACTGTTAATTTGTTGTTATAGTGTTTGTTGTTACAATTGTTGCACTGTCCTCGCTGTAGTCTAGCCTACGTGTAAAAATTATAGCCTACAAAATGATAGGCCACAAATACATATGTTCAGTTTAACCTGCATTAAAATGCTGCATAGGACTAGTACTAAGTAAAAGGCGCATAGCCACTGCCTACTAATACAGATAATGAAAATGATTTCTATGAGCATTAGCAAATAGGCCCGGTATTGATATTATGACTGTCAACATCAATTTGGCTCTTTCGTAGGCTGCTCCATTGTAGCCAAATAAGTCATAATTTCAGAGTTTTGTTTGGTGTAGTTTAACATTATAAATGCATTATAATGCTTCATAGTTAAAACTGGATGCTGATGATTTTCAATTAATCTGTTGTGCTTCCTTGTTCCTTGTCAAAGGTGACAAAATGTTTGGCTTTGCACGCCTCAAATGTTCATTCATCATTGGCACAGTGTCTGGAATAATGTAGGCCCAAGTAGCTAAGTTTAGTCACTTCATTTCTCGAGTTTTCACTATTCAGTTCATAAAACAGATTGTAAATTAGCCTTGTGGATTTCTYCACAGAAAGTACTGGTGACATTGTATTACTACTGCATTATTATTGTTATTATTATTGTTATTGAGTTACATCTTATATATTCTTTAGTTTGCTATGGTTTAATTCAATATTTCAGCAGTAGGCTACTGACAATTGACTATTCCACTGACTACTCCAAATTCCACTGTTTGGAGTAGTCATCACCAGATGTCCTCTGCATTTGACCATTAACCTAATGTAGCAGGCATGAAAGAAACACCTTAAACTAGATCCCCCACATACTTGTCTTGATTAGAAAAATTATGTCAGGGAACGTTCTCTTCTGCACTGTTCAACAAATCCAGCAAATGTGGAGGAGGAGTTAATATGGAGTGCCGCCTTGTTAACTTCCAAATGCGGAAGGCCTGTCACAGGCTCTCTTTCCATTTCCCCTGAAAACCGGAACATCCGATTGTTGGGGACTCTGCAGAGGCTATTTGACCATGGGATCGTTGGAGAGGCAAAAAGTCAGGGGTTGAAGGTTGGCCAGCTGAGTCACAGGGGAGAGAGAGGGCATGACCTCACTGTTATTTCAGGTGTGCTTAGCCACCCTGGCAAAACTTCCCTTCCAACAACAAACCTGTTTACTTTTCATCATTTGGAACACATCAACACATTCAATTGTGTACTAGGCCTACTTTTGCAGCAAACTTGMGTGGATTAGTCAAATATAGGCCTGAGCGTTGTTGAAGTGAACTTGGCTGACTTTTGAAAAGTTTAAATACTCAGCCTGTCTGGGGGTCTGGCTTTTAGCCCTCCCTTTGTGGAGTGTTTCAGCTACTTAATTATTTGACCTGATCTTGTACAGGATGTTCAACGGTAGCTGCGTATAGTCCTCTGTACTGGAGCCATAGATAACTAAAACCTCCACATTTAACATGTTCTTGCTCTTGAATAGGCTAATCTGGTGCACATGCCAGCCATATTCCTCCTACACTGAGCTAGTGTACTGTACTCTACACAACTTGTTTTGCTGTAGCCGTGGGTTGTTGTCTAGGGAGCCACTGATAATGATTGATGTGCAGTATCCCGCCACAGAATCATAGGATATTTAAATTATATATATGCAAATGATGTTACGTCTACTGAATGCTCACAAGACTGGACTCTGGACCCTGGTCTAACAGATCAAGGTTCTGTCTTCCCAGGACAACAAACCATCTGTCTTCCCCGAAAATGGATGTTACAGTGTTGTAACAGTGTTGTTACAGTTTTTGCAATTAATGCACTATCTTTGCTGTAGTGTATGTATTAAAATTAGTGCTAACCCAATTTGGTTGACTGGTTGATTGTTTGGTCGATAGGCTGTTGGTTGACCGAGATTTCTTAAGTCGAGCAGTCGCAAATTAGTTTTTTCATGGTGCACGAGACACCTGTCTGATTCACCCCTGTCTCAGTGGACTAATCCATTGCGGAAGCCACAGGGATGGCACAGTCCATCACTCTAAGACGTGATACTGAAATTGTATATGGTTATATTATGAAAAAATAATGGTGCAACACAAATATATCTCATATTTTATAACAAATGCGTTTTTTCCCGCGTTGGATATGGTCGCTGTCCGCGGTTCTGAAACATAATCTTCAATGCGTGGAAAATTGCCGCCTTTCCCTATGTTGCTATGTGCATAATAGGAAAGTTAACCAGCATATTGGGATTGAGAACAATGCGGTGGATGCAGCAGCAGCAGAGAAGAGGAAACAGCCCTTGCCTAATTGTCTAAGAAAATTGAGAGAGAAAACCCCAACTTAATTAGGTCTATAATCAATAGCTTAACTCTTAAATGTGCCTGGCTTTATAAATCATCCATAGAAATGTACAGAAATAAGACATATCTTGCTTATGTTGCCTGTTTGAGTGATTGTTTAATAGTCTACTGATTCCGTGAGCACCAAGCCTCATGCAACGGCAAAATGGCAGATAAAGCAATTTCACAGATTCGCCTGTTTTTAATCTTTGCTATGCTGAAATAAAGGCTTTACAATTGTATTTCATTATAACAGACTGGTATTGCTTATAATTTATTTAGTGTTGTTTTCACTGTTCCAATCAGGCAGAAAAATAATATTGTAATCTAACAGCATCTGTTTGTCACACATAATATGCATGTAGCTCATGCTCTTATACCCTCCTTTTTCTTGATCTACTTCTTATTGTCATTATAAAAATTATTATTATGATCGTCATCAATAAGTGTAATTTTCATTGCTTAGCCCTTTATTTCAATACTTCTATAGGCTAATGTATCAATCATTCATTCATGTCATCACACAGCATTATGAGTCATTCYTGATTTAAATTCAATCAAGCATTTTAGTTTTAAAATTAAATTACAAGGGGAGCTTTGGATAATTATGCTAAACAATGAATCAATCGCAATTCACGAATGCATGCAGCAGTTTTTAGTCTTCTGTAATAAAGGCTTTATACAGTACCAGTCAAAAGTTTGGACACACCTACTCATTCAAGGGTTTTTCTTTATTTTGACTATTTTCTACATTGTAGAATAATAGTGAAGTTTAGATTTTGATTCTTCAAAGTAGACACCCTTTGCCTTGATGACAGCTTTGCACATGCTTGTCATTCTCTCAACCAGCTTCACCTGGAATACTTTCCCAACAGTCTTGAAAGAGTTACCACATGCTGAGCCCTTGTTGGCTGCTTTTCCTTCACTCTGCGGTCCAACTTATCCCAAACCATCTCAGTTGGGTTGAGGTCGGGTGATTGTGGAGGCCAGGTCTACTGATGCAACACTCCATCACTCTCCTTATGGTCAAATAGCCCTTATACAGCCTGGAGGTGTGTTGGGTCATGGTCCTGTTGAAAAACAAATGGCATTCCCACAAAGTGCCAACCAGATGGGAGGGCGTATCGCTGTAGAATGCTGTGGTAGCCATGCTGTTAAAGTGTGCCTTGAATTCTAAATAAATCACAGACAGTGTCACCAGCAAAGCACACCCACACCATCACACCTCCTCCTCCATGCTTCACGGTGGGAACCACACATGTGGAGATCATCCGTTCACCTACTCTGCATCTCACAAAGACACGGCGGTTGGAACCAAAAATCTCAGATTTCCACCGGTCTAATGTCCATTTCTCGTGTTTCTTGGCCCAAGCAAGTCTCTTCTTATTATTAGTGTCCTCTAGTAGTGGTTTCAATGCAGCAATTAGACTATGAAGGCCTGATTCATGCGGTCTCCTCTGAACTGACTGACCTTCATGTCTTAAAGTAATGATGGACTGTTGTTTCTCTTTGCTTATTTGAGCTGTTCTTGCCATAATATGGACTTGGTATTTTACCAAATAGGGCTGTATAACACCCCTACCTTGTCACAACACAACTGATTGGCTCAAATGCATTAAGGAAAGAAATACGACAAATTAACTTTTAATAAGGCACACCTGTTAATTGAAATCATTCCAGGTGACTACCTCATGAAGCTGGTTGAGAGAATGCCAAGAGTGTGTAAAGCTGTCATCAAGGCAAAGGTTGGCTACTTTGAAGAATCTCAAATATAAAATATATTTAGATTAGTTTAACACTTTTTTGGTTATTACATGATTCCATATGTGTTATTTAAAAGTTGTGATGTCTTCACTACAATTCTACAATGTAGAAAATAGTAAAAATAAAGAAATACCCTTGAATGAGTAGGTGTGTCCAAACGTTTGACTTGTACTCTATATATCTTTTGTTTTTCGTTAGGACAGACTCTCTGGTACACTTATTTATTTAGTGTTGTTTACACTGTTCCAAATGGTCAGAAAAATATATAATATTGTAATCTAACAGCAACTGTTTGGCACACATAATACTCACGTAAAGCTTGCTCCTATACTCTCCATTTTCTTGAGCTCCAGTAGTGTCTACAACTAAGTCAAATGTCTTCCACAGATCTGACTTCCCCTTTCCCTCCAGAGCAGCCAGTAAACATTTGCCCATTTTGAGTTTCTTTTTCACGTCCTCCACATACATTTTGCTGTCACATGTTACTGTGTTTCGGAGTTTGTTATAACTAGTTTATTGATGTGATTATGATAGGCTTGAGGTCAGACCCTATTGGTCACATGCATGCGATGCTTACATGTTTCACATAAAGAGAGCAAGGGTTGAGGGAATAGGGAATGTTTTTCGTAAACAAATGAGGGATTTCYGTGACAGAACTTTTCAGTCAGATACAAGTAAGAAACTAAAGGGCTGAAATGGTGTTGCAACTTCAGCGCGAACAGAGCAGTGTGACTATCAGGCTCTATCTTTAGTCATTTATGTGTCTTAATTATTTAATCAAACAGTGTGCTTAAAGCATCAGACAATCTCACTGCATATGTAGTTGATTTTATTCAAACACATGGTGTGTCTGTCTATATATGGAAAAATAGGTTTAAACATTTCGACCGATCGATTGGTCGAAAGAACAGGATGACTCATTTTCTCGGGACAGTCCTAATTAAAATAACACAGTATAAAATACCCCTGTAGGTATATTAAGGGTAAATTGTAGAGGAAGGTGTGTGTAGCCTATACTGTGAGAGTGTGCATATGCGTGTGTGTGTGTGCATACATGCATGCCTTTGAGTGTGTGCGCTTAAGTTGTGTTTTCATGAATGCTGAGCTACTGAAACGAGCTAGCTGTGTTTGGATTACACCCAATCTCATGTGTCAGGACAGTGTAAGGTTGTTTGTCAACAATCTGCATACTGTAAACTACTGTATATGACAGGTGTCATGATGTGTCCACAATAGCTCTGTTCGGACATTGCGAACATGTGGTCGGAGTATCAGGCTTTAAGGTTGTTGTAGATGGAATCAGAATGCTGATTGTGTTGTAATGACCAGCCTCTTAACTTACAACAGTTGGCTACTCTTTAGAAATGTGCTTGGGTTAAAATATATCTCGAACAATCAGGGGTTGGAACTGAAATTAGTTTAGTTCTGAACAGAACCGTTAATGTTTTTCGTTCAGTTCCACTGAACCAGTTCGAATCCCCCAGAAAATACCTGTTTATATCATTCCTTTCTGTTCCTTTGTAGCCCTTTCCTGCAGTCAAATGACTTAGTGGCACATGGGTGGACTGTTATTAATATTTTTTATAATGAATTAAATAAAGTTTAAAATTACGCAGAAAATCCGGTGTTTCTATGTCAAATGGTTTCGTTATATTTCAGTCTTCTATTGTCACGCCCTGGCCTTAGTTATCTTTGTTTTCTTTATTATTTTAGTTAGGTCAGGGTGTGACATAGGGGATGTATGTGTTTTGTATTGTCTAGGGGTTTTGTATGTTTATGGGGCAGTGTCTAGTCTAGGTGTATGTATGTCTATAGTTGCCTAGATTGGTTCTCAATTAGAGACAGCTGTCTATCATTGTCTCTGATTGGGAACCATATTTAGGCAGCCATATTCATTGGGTATTTCGTGGGTTATTGTCTATGTCTATGTGTAGTGTTTAGTGTCAGCACTATTTTGGATTATAGCGTCACGTTCGTTCGTTTGTTGTTTTTTTGTAGTTTGTAAAGTGTTCTTCGTTTTCGTCTTCATTAAAAATAGAAGATGTATTCAAACCACYCTGCACTTTGGTCCTCCTCTCTTCCACCATATAACGATCGTGACATCTATGATGTATATTAAGTGTAATATTGGGATGCAAACTCAAAATGTAATACATTTCATCTCTATATCTGATATGGTACAGGTGTATTATTTTTTTAAAGCCCATAACCATGTGTTTGAGGTGTATACTTTTGTTTCAAAGTAGATTTGTTTAAGACTAGCAAGAAACACTCTGTGTGGCCCTGATTTAGCCCACAGCCGTAAAAGGTTAAGCCTTTTTTTTTTACATTTAGCTCAACATGAAATTACTTKAGCAATCAGTGCGGATAGAGCAGCTTGCTATGGAGCGGGCAAGCTATAGTTTACATGCACGATGGACAGACAACTATAGGGACATTTTGTGGGTGGAAGAGAGGGTGGAGGAGGAGGCTTGGCTTGAAGCGCTGGGAATGTTGTTATGACATGCATTATCTGAATTAGGCCCTCAGAATTATATCTATGTACGAAGGAACAACTTCTATGGAGGAACCTTCGATGTCTTTGAACTTCTGAGATTTGGCTTAACGTTGGCCCAGAGCTAGCTAGCTAGCTAACAAGCTTGTGTATGAAGAGTGACACCAGATTTAAAAACACGTCTTACCTTTTTGTAGTCTATAAATCCAATGTGAAACATGATAACTATAGTATCCTTAATTAGCATTGAAAAAGTGAATCCATTCTTCTCTCCCAAGTGGTGCAGCGGTCTAAGGCACTGCATCTCAGTGCTAGAGGTGTCACTACAGACCCTGGTTTAATCCCGGGCTGTATCACAACCGGCTGTGATCAGGAGTTCCATAGGGCGGCGCACAATTGGCCCAGCGTCGTCCGGGTTAGGGGAGGGTTTGGCCAGGGTAAGCCGTCATTGCAAATAAGAATTTGTTCTTAACTGACTTGCCTAGTTAAATAAAGGTTTTAAAAGTAAAAATGTAAAATCTCTCTTCCTAATTTCTGGATCACGCTTGTAACGTCAATAGGCTACAGTAGCCTATGCTTCAGAGGGGGAGGGGCAGGTAGCCTACACACGCACAGGCAAATATTTTCATCTGGCAGGCAGACACTGGAATACATTTCTGAGTGACAGAGTGAGGGCTTTGCATAGGTGCTTTGTTGCGTTTTTTGTGGGACTGAAAGTCTGGAATGTAAAATAACATTATTAACCGGTCCCCATGCTTTTAAAATGACGCCTCTGTTCCGGAATAGTATAGATCACTTTCACTTCCGGTTCTGATTCTGTTCCTCTAAAAAWTMTATTATTTTCCGTTTTTTGGTACTGTTCCCTGAACCGGTTCCAACCCCTGCTAACAATAGGCCTAGATGTTGAATTAGTGATGTAGAAATACAATGTCATGTCGGTCATGCTTTCAACCCATCACACCAACTCTCCTAGGCTATCTACTCCAATCCGGGAGTGGGGTGGAAGGGAGGGATGGAACCAAAGTCAATGGGACTCATTTTGATGACATGGCAGGAGCAGCTAAATGCTTTTTTATTGCTCTGGCTCCTGGAGGCAGGCAGGGTGGAATGACGAAATGGAGGGATGAAAGTTGGAGGGAGGCTGGAGCAGGCAGGCAGCCCTCTGAGATACTGACTGGCCCTGGCTGTCTGGCTCATCTGTTGGATAACTCTTCCTCTCCCACCTCACCCACCCACCTCACCTCCCCATCCCCCCTCCCACCTTACTCCCCTCCCCTCCCCAACTCACCCTCCTGCACCCTGGCCTTGGAGCACTGACAGGGCCGCTCAATTATCCACACATATTGATTCTTACCGTTTGCGATTGCTGTAAATGATTTATACTTTTCTGAAATGACTCCCAAAGTGATCCACGGAGAGAGGGGAGAGATGCAGGTCAGATAAATGAAGCATGTCACCCACATGAAAGCATGGCACCCCATTTCAGAAACAACAGCTGTGGAACCTAACTGTGATGATCAATGAAGCAGGGGCAACAAGAGAGAAGAACACAGTTACCTTGTACTGTTACATACACAGGCCAAACATAATGTGCGTGGCCATTGTTCTGTCTTTCCTTACTACTGATGATATTCAGATATAAAGGCCATGTTTTGTTGTAGTCTGAAGAAGCCCAAACCTACAGGCTGATGTGAGTAGACCTGACTGTCTCCTTGGGTTGGTTGGGGTGGTCACAACAGAGGAGCAGAGCAGAGTTGACTTTCCCTCCCTGCTCCTGAAGTTGAGATGGTGGCCTCAGGCTGTGGAGGTGCTGCAGATGGCTTCTCCTACTGTGTGTGTGGCTTCTGCAGCACTGCCAGTTGGGCAGGGAGAAGGTCTCTTCTCTTCCTTTCTTTATCACAAGCAGGCTAATGCCACTGGCATGGTAGTGTGTGGGTGCACTGTAAATGAAACAGAAAAATACATTGTTTCTAACTGAAGTAGTTATAGGCTACGATACCTCAAAACATGACTCACATTGCTTTACAAAGTAGATACAACAAATAGGCTACTGGTGTGTTTACAATCAGTTTGAAATCACAATAAGAGGATGAAAATAGGAGACCAATACATGGCCTTCAGAAAGGAAAGATAATGTTATTGTAAGCAAAGCCACATTGTTCAACAACTTACACTATGGCACCATTTGATAATTACAGAATTTGATAAGGACTATCCCAAAGTCTTCTAGTTAGCTACTTAGTCTTGTGTAGTTACTAGTTAGTTAGCTGCTAATGCATTAGGCTACCTGTTTTTGTCTGTGTCCTGGTCATCAGGGTCAGTCCTGAAGAGCACAGCTAGGGGGTTAAAGGTTAAAGTCCGATTAGGATGTCAGAAACACCAGAGGATTTTTGCGGACTAAGGGGAGTGTTACTTAACTGTGTCTTATTTTAACCAGGTTATGTGGAGGGACTGAGAGCAGAGCAGAGCTTAGATCTGGGGGAGAGAGAAGCCGTCCAGGCTAAGTGAAAATGCCACTCATTCCTGACGAGTCCCCGGCCTGGTGAAGGTTAGTGGTTTGTCTTTGTAAGCTGAGGGATTGATGCATGAGCCTGTCTATCGGAGAATTCAAATTCCAAGGCAGGCGCAGTCTCATCACAGCGCTCCCTCCCAGCCAGCATATTACAGGGGCCCTGTCCTTCCCAACTTCTTAACAGCCTGTCCTTATGGGAACCTTGAAGCAGCCCAAGCAAGGACACAGCGTCTGCTGCAAAAAGCCTGTGCAGAGGGAGGCTTTACGTAACGCTGCCTGCTTGCCTGCCTACCCAGCTCACCTTTGCTTTAAACATGGGTGTATGTGACTCCCTGACACCACATATAGTAGCGAAGAGCAGCACACGTCCCCCAGGTCCCCAGCCCGGCCCCCTGGACAAGGAGGGGGCAGAGAGATCCCGGCAACTTAATTATATCTTTCTCTTTTAAAAGCTTTTGTTTGAAAGAAAATTTCCCAGTCAATTAGCTAAAGAGGAATTTTCAGAATGTATTAATAAATGATGGATATATTGCACAGGAAGGCAGTAGAGGGAAGGAGGGAGGAGGGCAGGTGAAGGGGTGCATATGCTATACAGTAGGTGCTGTGGGATTGTGACTGAGAGATTTATTTACCTCAAGAAGGGGCGCGTTCGGGAAATATTTATGGTGTAAAACATTGTCCTTAGAGTAGGTAGCTGTAATGCTCCAAGACCAGGAGCACCGACCAGAGAGTTCATAGTGCACAGTGTGGCGGTCAATATTTTGATTATCGTTCATGTTAACACACGCTCACACGTACACAGACTCACACCCTGTTGTCTTAATCTATGGGCAGACTGAAATCTGAGTCATATGGCTTTCCAAGGGAGTGGAAAAACAGAGCTAGGGCCAAATTCAAATGGAGCAGGATCCTGATGACATCACAGTGACTGTGTGTCTGTTTGTGGTAGTAGGAGCTGCTAGCTGGGATTTCCCCATTCAGTCAGTCACTCACTCACTGCTTGTTTTAGACACACATCCTTTATAACCCGACCCCTATAATGTACTGTACTCCCCAACACCTCCACACCACCAACTGTAATTGTATAACTTTTGGGAGATTTGGGGATTTTAGTGATGAGGCGGGCTGTTGCCAGGCAACAGGGCACCTTGTGCGGGTGGCTGTGCTGTGGAGAGTGCACCAAAAAAAATGCTGGGTTAAAAACAACCCAATTTGGGTTATTTGGTCACCTAGCGCTGGGTAAATATTGGACAGAACACACGCTTGGTTATTTTGAGCAGGCATTTGGGTTATGTTGGGTTATTTGGATTACCTAAACGCGGGTTAATTTAACCATCAGTTGTTTTTTTATTCACTTTCATGCCTGGTTGACTTTTCATGCTTGGTCTTATTTAATGTAATCCATAGATTATTTTCAGGGGGCATGGCCTATTAGGGGGCGTGGCTTTCACATGACATATTTAATATACAATGAATGACATTATTATGTACATATTGTAACAAATGGTAACTCTCCCAACATTGGGATATGCATAGGCTCTTTTAGATCTCATATACTTGTGTAAGACTCATTCATTCTTAAAAGTCTAAACTGACATACAGTGTGGAATTGTTTTAAGATGGTCATACTATGGATAATTTAGCTATTTCATTTTGAATTTTAGGACTCCTTTAGGTAAAAAAAAGATATTTAAAAAAGTATTTGATAAAATATTGAATTTGACCTTTACTAATAGACCAGAGAAATGCATTGAATAACACATTCATAAATGGCAAAAAAGACAGTCAAAAAATAAATAAGAAGAAACAAGGTTTTGCAGTGTTTGTCCTATATCTAGGAGGTATAAGAAAGCTCAGGAAACATATACTGTATACTTTTTTTACACATATTGAACCCTGTTTGGGGTAGGTACAAAACTACCTTCATACTTCCATTCATTATTTTAAACTGGTACTGGTTACCTTCAGACGAGTCCAGTGACACTTGTGGGGGTCGTAGAGCAAAACGGAGAACACCATCGTGTTCGTGAGATTCTCCCCTTTTGATGCTACAGACGTTTTCGTAAGTAGACCGATTTTCGGAATGTCTCATGGTCTGACAAACACCGCTCTAGCTCTGACACCTTTCACCACAAATGCGTAAGTGCGACGTCGGCGGATGCAATGCAAAACTGGGGATTTTTTTATTATGTTACTTAGTGCTTCAGTCAACTCTAGGTGGGGTTAAAGCTACAAACGTTTCAGTGTTTAACCTTAATATATGATAACAATACAACAGAACAGATTAACCGGAATAACATTTACTCTCATGGATGGCCAAAAATAACTATCTGAACGCCACACCCCTACTAAGCCACTCCTACAGTTTTCTTATCTGACCCGCTGGGTCATATTGCAATAACCCAGCATCAAGAACCCAACCTAGATTTTTTTAAAGAAAACGACCCAACTAAGTGGCCCAATGACTGCAACCCAGCACTTGGGCCATTCAAACAACGCACAATTGTTTTGAGTGTGGTGACTGGAGAGGGGTTTAGGAGAAGAGATACAGTATAGCCTACCGCACAGATATGCTACTGAGAGATACATGTACTATGATATAAAACCAGGGAGAATTTCAGTTTCTTGGTGTTTAAGAAAATTATCCAAACAGGTTCTTCGCCTACTGACTACAAACCAGTAAATGTGTTATTACACATTTTGTAGTGATAATTGATAAATTACATATATAACATGTTGTCCCTTGCTTTTCAGACAAGAGTTCATATGACATTACAATATTCAGACTGCATAGGCTCTCACACACTGATGAATAGCATTCTTTAATTTCACCGGCGTGTTCCCTCCCCCCTCATCCTGAGCTTTACCTCTGATCTGGGCTTTTACATTGATTAGTAAAGTAGTGATACTAATGTTAAAATACTAATGTCATTGTGGGCATCCTGGTGAGGGGGCTGCCTTGGTAAACAGACAGGGAGAGAGCTGTGGTACACACCCAGGGCTAAGCCTTTCTGCCTGCCCTGTGCAGCGTGAGAGAAAGAGAGGCCATTTGAGAGAGTAGAAAAGATGTCTGTAGGGAGCGCTATGACCTATTACTTAGGGAGAATGGACTGGTGACTAGAAGATTGCTGGCTCATACTCTGCTGTTCTCCTCTGCCCTTGAGTAAAGGCAATTAACCTGGATTTGGCCAGTAAATATCCAGCAGCCATAGAAATGTAAAAAAGATGTGTGAGACTGATAACCATGGAACTGACTTTGAATAAAAGTGTCCACTAAGCAGAGAGATGAATATTGTTAATATAACCACTGCTGCTGTGTATTAGTGATCTTCCTTCCTTCCCTCTTCAGGCGCTGTGAATGCAGAGGAGTAGTGTACTGTAGCGCTCCTCCTCCTCTCTCTCCTTTCTTTCTCCCTCTCTCTCTCCCCCCTCCCCCCTCTCTCTCTTTTTCTCCCTCTGGCATTAAGACCTTGACCTGATTGCTGAAGAGGCTTTTTAAGTAACTCTCCAGAAGGAGATCCAATCATGTGACATCCTTCACCGAACCTCACCCCAACCTCCCCTCCCAACATTAACAGTCCTTATGTGACTAAGAGGGGGTAGGGGGTGACTGACTGACTCTAGCATGTAAGCAGAGCATGCAGCTGCAGGGGTTGTTGTCCTATTGGCTAATCACGCCAGTCCAAGGTCAAACAGGTTGGAGGCCAATGTGTCAGAGCCAGGCAGATACATGGCTTCCCCTAGTATCTACCCCTCGGATGACTCCTGTCATGATCTGAGCTGGAGCAAACAAACAGCAGCCCCACTAGTCCCCCTGAGCCCAGGGGCCTGCATGCTTCATTGTAATGGCAGCCAATGGCAGGTCAGGCAGGATTAGTCATCGTCTCGACTCTCGATCACCGATCCCAGGATGTGTCAGTTTGAAGGTCAGTCTGTGACTAAAGTGATTCATGTCCTCAATGAGCTGGCTGGGGGGATTCATGTTATTGCAGTTGCCTTGAGTCAGTCCTCTTCTCGGCTACAGCAGCAGCAGCTGTCCCACTCATAAAAATGTACCTGCTCCTGCCATACTCTGTCTTTCTTTAATAGAYCTGACTGCTTTTCAGAGTATTTTTAATCGTCATTATAGTTTTTCCCCACCTCTGATGTATTTAATATATGTTCTGCCTAGTGAATGGATCAACCTTATCTCTGTGTTAACACCACATTAACACATCCCAATGAAACTCCATGATTTCCACGAAGTGTGTAATGATACATTAGGCAGGAATCTCTCACTCTCAGTATTTTGTCTCTCTCTCTCTCTGCCTCCCTCTCTTTCTCCTCTTCCCTTTTCTTTACCTCTTCCCTTTTCTTTACCTCCACATATGCAGGCGATGGTTTGAGGTTATTGGACTTTGTATCAAGGGTTGGATTTTTATTTAGAAGTCTTTTTTGTGGAATAAGGGAAGCTTTATGAAGAGTTCAAAACAAAAACAGAGTTGGCGGAACGTCTGTGTTTCCTAAGGTAATACTTGAGTTATAACAGATGTGTGTACAGGGGTATTTTCAGAATGTAACCTAAGTATTTTTCAGACAGACAGAAAGACATTTTAATAGAAGTGTTTACATGTAGGGTTCGCAGGCCATGAGGAACCCTTAGCTTGTATAACCTTGTTTCCCGTCAAGGTTTAGCATTAGCGTTGCACAAACACACAGCAGCTTGTGTAACTGTATTTACATGTCAGGGAATGGGGCTAGCGCTAGAGTAGCTAACAAACTGATGCCAATGTACAGCTTGTGTAACATGCTTTGTATACACGTACACAGACAGGCATGCGCACACACACACACACACACACACACACACACACACACACACACACCTGTGGTTGTTAGCTAGCACGAGAGAGCTGTAGCAGCCTAACAGTCCTTGTGCCACTGTGTTTACATGTATAGAGATGGAACAGACCGGGCTGAGTCATTCCATTTAATTTCAACAAGCCATGACACCCACCATCTCAGACTGTTCTGAGATGGTTTTTGTAATTAAAAACAGATAAGATAAGCATTCCAGTAACATTATCTTGTTGAAAGACAATTTGAACTCTGAGAAATGAAACAATTTATAAGATTCATATAATATTCAATCAATAAAGTAGCCAACATCCGATTTGGACCAAACCTCTACTTGACAATGATTAAGACGTGAGGAATCCAAATAAATGGTCAACCGCCACGCACGGACCCTCCCAAACCCCAAATCAATTCCACCCCAATGGCCAGTATACAATATCAGTTCTCTATGTTTGTGTGCGCATTCATCTCTTTATTCATACTCTGTAATGTCTTTTTTGTGAATTTGGTGATATTTTTTTCCCTGTCCAGAGAAAAATGTTGTGATCAATTTAATAAACACAACAGACCAGCAAAATGTATACGTGTGTGGCAATAGAGGGAACAGTGCATCTAGTGGGCAAAACCTGGTACTTTCACATTAATTTATGGGGGAAAATGCAAGCGACTCCAATGGTTAATTTCTCCGAAAAACTTTTGACCATTTTATTTGGATTCCTCACATCTTAATCATTGTTAAGAAGAGATTTGGTTCAAATTTGGACGTTGGGTATTATATTTATTTAATATTATACAAATCTAATAAATTGAATTAGCCAATTTGGGTGCAATCAATTACTTACATTTTTCACCGTTGAAATGATATTTCAACAAAATAATGTTGCAGGAATGCTTATCTTATCTGTTTCTAACTACAGAAACCATTTCAGAACAATCTGAGATGGTGGGTGTCGAAATCCTCTTTCTTGTGCTTTTTTAGGTGGAACGACTCGGCAAAGAGAGAGAGAGATGTGGTTTAGCCCAGCCAGGTCTGTCCATCTCCCTCTCTCTCCCTCTTGCTCTCTTGTCTCGCTCTGTGTAAGACACCTGCTGTTCCATTTAGCAGCATTGACCTTGGTGGTTATGAGGAGACCAGGCCTGACCTACATACACCCCAAAAAGGTTTAGACTGTTCCACTTACTGGCCTTTCCTAGGAAACCTCCCCTCAACCCTCACAGGCCCCATGAACACATCTGACACACATTCAACCCACAAGAGAATAAGGCCATGCTCCTCAGTTTTCACCTGCTGATGTTGCACATTCACATTAGTGATACATTTCATGTTTTTTTTCTGGAGAGGAAGTGTCTTGTTGTGTTTTTGGCTAGGCCAAGCATAGGGAAAAGTGGAACAGCAGCATGCTTCATGCTGATGACTGTGTCTCTGAGGCTACCCAACAGGTCTATGCAGCAGCACAGTAGGTAACCATTAGCATGCAGAGGCTTAGCACTTCTGCTGAAAGTTAAGCGCCAGGTCAACCTCCTCTCTCTGCTTTTAAAGTAGGATGTCAGGTAACGGCTAATGCTATTCAGTATGTATGCAACCACATGGCATAGCAACCGCGCTGCTGCATCCACCGGTATCACTCTTGTCTCTATATACAGTATGCTTGCCTACTCACTGCATGAAACATGGGGCGAGACGTAGGCAAAGATATGCTAACATATAGCTAGCTATCCCATCTCTGAGTGGAATCAATAGGTTTGGCAATGTATCGATTAGTGCTTTGTGAAAACAAATTATCACGTTAGCAGAGATAAAACTGAGGGTCACAATAAGGAACAAGAGGAGTCTGTTGCTGTTGTGACTACTGCTAACTGAGGAAAATGGCTAATGCATGGGGAATATTAAAGAACCCAGCCATGACTGAATGCAGCTTAATGAAGATTGAAGAATTACAGTGCCTTCAGAAAGTATTCACACCCCCATGACTTCTTCCACATTTTGTTGTGTTAAAGCCTGAATTTAAAATGTATTAAATTGACATTTTGTGTCACTGGCCTACACACAATACCACATAATGTGAAAGTGAAATTATGTTTTTAGACATTTTTACAAATGAATTGAAAAATGTAATGCTTAAATGTCTTGAGCCAGTAAGTATTCAATCCCTTTGTTATGGCATGCCTAAATAAGTTCAGGAGGTAACATTGCTTAACAAGTCACATAATACATTGCATGGACTCACTCTGTGTGCAATAATAGTGTTTAACAGGATTTTTGAATGACAACCTCATCTCTGTACCCCACACATACAATTATCTGTAAGGTCCCTCAGTCGAGCAGTGAAGGTCACCTATTGGTAGATGGGTAATAATAAAAACAGACATTGAATATCCCTTTGAGCATGGTGAAGTTATTAATGACACTTTGGATGGTGTATCAATACACCTAGTCACTACAACGATACAGACGTCCTTCCTAACTCAGTTGCCAGAGAGGAAGGAAAATGCTCAGAGATGTCACTATGAGGCCAATGGGGACTTTAAAACAGTTACAGAGTTCATTAATGGCTGTGATAGGAGAAAACTGAGGATGGATTTTTTTATTTCACTAGGCAAGTCAGTTAAGAACAAATTCTTATTTACAATGACAGCCTACAGGTGGGTTAATTGCCTTGTTCAGGGGTAGAACGACAGATTTTTCTTGTCAGCGCAGGGATTCAAACCAACGCTCTGACCACTAGGCTACCTGCCACCCAATGGATTAACAACATTGTAGTTACTCCACAATACTAACCTAACTGACAGCGTGAAAAGAAGAAAGCCTGTACAGATTACAAATATTCCAAAGCATGCATCCTGTTTGCAAAAGGTACTAATGTAAAATTTGGCAAAGAAATTAACTTTATGTCCTGAATACAAAGCATTATGTTTGAGGTAAATCCAACACAACACATCACTGAGTACCACTCTTCATATTTTRAAGCATGGTGATGGCTGCATCATGTTATGGGTATGCTTGTCATAGGCAAGGACTAGGGTGTTTTTTTAAACCTAAAGCACAAGGCCATATARACACTAAAGTTGCTTACCAAGATGACATTGAATGCTCCTGAATGGCCTAGTTACAGTTTTTACTTAAATCGGCTTGATAATCTATAACAAGACTTTAAACTGAACAACAACCAACTTGACAGAGCTTGAACAAAATTTAAAAAGAATCGTATGCAAATATTGTACAATCGAGGTGTGCAAAGCTCTTAGAGACTTACCCAGAAAGACTCCCAGCTCTAATCGCTGCCAAAGGTGACACTAACATGTATTGACTCGGGGGTGTAAATACTTATGTAAATTAGATATTCCTGTATTTCTTTTTTATAAAACATGTTTTCACTTTGTCATTATGGGATGTGTGTAGATGGGTGATAAAAATAATAATTGTAATCCATTTTGAATTCAGGCTGTAACACAACAAAATGTGGAATAAGTCAAGGGGTATGAATACTTTCTGAAGGGCATTGTATGTGTGTTTGCGTGTGTGCGTGGGTGGAGATATCATGAGCTGTCGCGACCCACAGTGACATTGGTGTGACAGTGTCAGGTAGGAATGTAACAAATAGAAAGATGTTCTTGGTATTTAAATCAGTTTTCCCTTAAAACCATAAGAAAATAGCATAAAATTCCACGTGAAATCCTATTGCGTGGAATGACCGTTAGGGGACAATAAAGTTATACCACAGTCATAGAGTAGGCTTAGGCATCTGGAATCTGCTTTGTAGCAGGTTACATTTTGTGCCTAAAACAACTGTTAATTCATGTTGACTCTAGTGTTCCTTCCATTTGTTATGTGTATTATCAATTCACAACAAAAAATAAACCTAGTCAAGTGATTACAGTTCTTCTCCCTACATTCTTTTCCCTCCATTACATGTCTCTCACTCAATTTCTATCCGACCGCTCCCGCTACAGACACGCGTGCTGCGCACCCAAGCTTCCATTAGGCCTACACAAGTTACTGCCTATAAAAATGTATCTAACTGATGGGATATAGACAAGCTACATTCCTTGCCAAATCATGACCGCTTTATCACAAATTCAAAATGGACTGGTTGATTAAATGGAAATTTGTGTTCTAACCACAAGCTGCAGCTTTGGAATAGATGCTTCTCATCTATTTTAGTTTTTTTTTGCAAACTGCTATATAGGGGTACTTAAGTACTATTTGAGAAGGTCCGATCACACAAATTTCCTAGGTGGCAAAAGTATGAATGGATAATGTAACTAAAGGAGTAGTAACAAACCCCTACCTCGCAATCCATGCGACCCCAAACTGGTCACACCCCTCCTGTTGGCGAAGAGAACATTTTGCAGTTTTACAGCTAATTTTCCCGAATTCTACACATTTGCATGGCGGTTGCAGTCCTTCATTTAGCAAATTACCTCGCAACTCAAGTAGGCCATTGACAATGGCTGCATATCAACTGCAATAATTTCTGTAATTTCTGTAATCACTGCGGCACTCAGGAGCCATACCCTGGGTTACGATTTCTTAATTTGACCCTGGCACTCATGCGCACCAAAATTATGATATTGTTCCCTGAATTGCATTGTGAAAGCCTAACACTGTAATATTGTATTTTATAATTAGCTAGTCATGTTGACAATAAACAAGCTTTCAAATGATGCCCACCTGACCCAGATTCTGATTTATAATGGACCATGTTTGGATTGCGTAAACAACAACATTAATTGTGTGATGGCAGAGATGCAGGGTTGTGTCCCAAACAAAATAACTACAAGTGCTTGCTCTAGTTCCTCAACAGCACAGCTAGGAGAGCTCAAAAAATCGCCTTATAATTAGGGCTGGGCGGTGTACCGTACTTTACGATGTGCCAGTATTGATGCACGGACCGGTTTGGGCTTTAAACTTTACCTTCTATAACGGTATTTGAATGTTTGGTTTGTTAAATGTGATATGCCGTGTGTAAAGTACATTTTTATAGTTTACTCATCTCTCTCCGCTCTCACTCTCTCTCATGCCGCTTTCCACACAGACATAGCCCCGCCCCCTTTCACTCAAGGAGCGCATTTGTTGTTCCTTGACATTTTGAGCCTGTACTTGAACCCACACATGCTGATGCTCCAGATACTCAACTAGTCTAAAGACCTGTTTTATTGCTTCTTTAATCAGAACAACAGTTTTCAGCTCTGCTAACATAATTGCAAAAGGGTTTTCTAATGATCAATTAGCCTTTTAAAATGATACACTTGGATTAGCTAACACAACGTGCCATTGGAACACAGGAGTGATGGTTGCTGATAATGGGCCTCTGTACGCCTATGTAGATATTCCGTAACAAATCTGCCGTTTCCAGCTACAATAGTCATTTACAACATTAACAACGTCTACACTGTATTTCTGATCAATTTGACGTTATTTTAATGTACAAAAAATGTGCTTTTCTTTCAAAAACAAGGACATTTCTAAGTGACCCCAAACTTTTGAATGGTAGTGTATGTGTTGCCACCCTTATTTTTTTTTATACTGTGACATGATATTTGGGACATATCGCCCAGCCCTAGTTGGTTGAAGACTCTTCTTTGAGTCATTAAAGTGCATTGAAATTACTTAGGAAATGTGCACACTTTGAGGAGGTGTGTGGCCACTTGGAGGCACAAGTTAGTCCTATCACTCAAACCCTTGTCATTTCTTTGTCTTATGTTGCACCTACAACACATTTTCCATAGCTACCTTAATGGCTGTTGATAAATGAGTAAAAAAACAGCATGTGTTTAAATAAGGCAAAGGATCCCATTTAACATTCTGAGTAATAGATGAGCTAATGTTCACCTCTTAGCTGAGGAGGGGTGGGATGGGTGAGTATGTGAGATGTGTCTCGTGTGTGGTTGTGTGTGGGTGTGGTGTGTGTGTGTGTGTGTGTGTGTTGGTGGGTGTGTGTGTGAGTGTGAGTCGTGTGGGCGGCGTGCGTGCGTGTCTGCTTGTATGTTTGTGATTGTATGTGTTGGTGAACACGGTAGATTGGCTAATGTTTGTGCCTTAGAGCAGTAGCTAGTTGTTTAATGAAGGCGTGGGAGGATTGCTCTGCCTACTGTACATACAGCCAGGCCAAGCTGATAAGGGTCAACTCTGTTTCAAAGGCCACAGGAGTGGGATCTCACAACCACTGGCCTCAGAGGGTAGTCTCTTTCTTGTCTCTCTTTCTTTCTCTCTCTCCCACTCTGTCCCTTCTAGGGCTGTTACGGTGACCGATTACCGCCACACCGGCGGTCACGAGTCATGCCGGCATCAAATTCCATGTGACCGTTTAGTCACGTAATTAGGCTTCCCAAGCTCTGATGCTGCTATGGTCATTAGTAGCCTACCAAAACTTGCTAACTGCCTGGTACACAGCACTCTATTGTCCCTCTAATCACTCTGACATCAATGCAAATGTAATTTAAAATCAATTCAAACTTCATGAGAGCCCATGAGCTCATGTTACGCAACATTTTTATAGGCTATACAATTGCATGATAAAACAGAGTGGTGGCCTCTATTAAAAAGAGGAGGATCCCATCAACTTTCCATTGGCTACTATATTTATTTCTCAACTTTCCTAAAATTAATCACATTGCTTATTTTTACAACAGAAGTATAGCATACCTGGCTGTCATGAAAATTAAACACGGGAAAAGCGTCCTCCATTCGCTAAGTGCATAGATGACATGTATTTTTTCCCTCTGCCCCTGTTTCGAGACAGGTGCATGATAATGGTCCATTCTAAATCAAAACTAATTTCACACATATATATTATTTAGTATATGTAAAGACAAGATTAAATCAAGAATAGTGTGATGGATGACAATATTAGCTTATCATTTGTGAATTATATATTATCACTTGTGAATGATGCCCAGCTTAAGGCTAAGGCAAGAAATAGTTAATGCTTTTCTTTGCAACTTTTCAAATCATAATCGCACATCTCATATAACCTAGCCTATAGGCCTTTGTTTTCTGATATGGTTTGTATCATAAGTGGCCAAATAACGTCTTAAAATGAAGCACATTTATCCACGTTACAACGGGTGTAGAGCTTAACTGTTGAACATAAACTGCATGTGAATTTCAAGTTTGGGGAAGATACTTTTCACCATAAAAATGCAAAAATGCACATTTTATAATAAAAGCATTACATGCATTTGTGTTCACTTTTGAGAATGGTGTTTTCCTGCTAATGGAACATTTGCGCTTATAGCCTACTGCAGTGTGAGCATTGCTGCGCTTATGAAGTGAAGAAATAGCCTAATAGTTTAACAATATTTTAAGCTAAACTTTCTCATCAATTGTGTCAGGCTCATTGCTTAAAACAGGTTTTTTGATGCTGGTGGTTGTATTAATTTGGGATCTATCGCATCCCACAACTGTCCCAGACTATGTTTGGAATATTTTTTTCTTTCACAGAATAGAAAAGGTAAACGTTTGTACTATGGGGGATAGAAGATTGATATTGGCTAGTGCTTTTGCTGTTCATTAGGCCTACTCATCTTGTTGGCCTTCGAAAAGTAAATGTGGACAGTTCTTCCAATATCTTCAATATGCACCTCGAAATTGGATAAGGAACGCGTGCAGTTGCAACCCCAATGTGTCACTTGTCAAAAGACTGAGAGCCATGTGAGTGAGAGATGCTTCGGCACGCAACCGGAAGAAGGGAATTATAATTATTATTTTCAGCCCAAGGGCACAACGGKCACTGGCCGCAAAAGGCATGGATTTTTTAGGGGGCATTACGGCCACACAAAGGGGATGCAGCAGGGAAATTCGAGGCATTATTAAGTGCTTGTCAAATTGTAAGTGAGAGACTGATAAAGTGTGTACAGCCTGTGCAAAAAACAAAGCAGAGCTCATGCCTTTCATGCAACTTTTTTCAAATCACCATTAGAGTGGCATCATGCAGCCTTAAAATATATTAAAAATCAAAACATATAGCCCAACATTTGTATCACAATTAAAGTTACATAAATAACTCTAAATTAGGCATATAGGAGTACCTGTTTCTTTGTTAACCACTCAACACAGAATAGCTGCATGTGCACTCCCTCAAATCTTTGGAGAAAATATCCTTTCTATTTTATTCAGCTTTATTCAATTGTATTCTTCATACTATAAAATAATGCCACGTAATTCTAAGAAAATCTTGTCCGCTAAATGAACTAGTGTAGCCCACAGCCATGTGGCATAGCCAGATCAGGGCCTAACATAAGGACAACTCAGAGTATTCTATTCTGTTCTCCTGAAATTATTTGCTTGACAATCACCGGCTGACAAAATTTCATGACCACCACAGCCCTAGCCCCCACTCTTTCTCTCTGTCTCCCTTGATCGTATGCTGCATAACTCCTAGCACGGTCTCAGGGAGAGAAGAAAAAAAGGAAGAAAAGTGGGTCAGGGCGACCTATTTTTTCCCACAGTTCATGAAGGCAGAGGATGGCGGATTGATCGTCAGTTAGACTGTAGAAGAGGGAGCAGAGCAAGGCATGATGGGGAGGCAGGGCCCTGGCTGTTGCGAGATGCAGGCAGAGGCAGCCACTCAGAACTGGGTCAGCGGCAGAGGCTCCGTTTTGTAAACGGCTTGTCAAACTGAGGAGAAAAGCTGCAAATGAACCATAGATTATACGCCCCGAGCTGAGCGCTGAGGAACTCTCCTCACCACTCCTTAGCCCTACATCACACAGAGAGAAAAATACACACACACACACACACACACACACACACACACACACACACACACACACACAGAGGGAGGGCCTACAGTAGTGGGAGTCTGTGAAGTACTACCACCTATAAGCGCCTCTGTTCCCCCCTCTGTCTCCAGTTATAGCGTTTGATTACTGCAATCACAACTGACAAGCTCACAGACAAGCCAGCCAAGCTACACACACTCAGAAGAAATTAAGCTCTCTACATTTTCTTCATCTGACCTCAGATTGTTATTTTTCTAAATATAACACAGATTTCTCCCAGATCTCCTCTCTCCCTCGTCACATTCAGGTCAGGGTATTTACAGTGCAGTTGGCCATGTTCACTGCTAGCCCTAGTAAGCTCCTGATGGATATGTGATGGTCCAAGGCAGATAGATGCTCACTCCCCCTGGGATAGCAGAATGTCAGGATGCAAGATTGGACCTAAACCCAACAACTTCAAAGACAAATTTCTCTGAACAGGGGGGGGGGAAACATAACCAAATTCAATAAGAATAAAGAAACAATACTCTGAGCCGCAGCTCCATACTAAACTCAGCAAAAAAAGAAACGTCCTCTCACTGTCAACTGCGTTTATTTTCAGGAAACTTAACATGTGTAAATATTTGTATGAACATAACAAGATTCAACAATTGAGACATAAACTAAACAAGTTCCACAGACATGTGACTAACAGAAAATGAATAATGTGTCCRTGAACAAAGGGGGGGTCAAAYTCAAAAGTAACAGTCAGTATCTGGTGTGGCCACCAGCTGCATTAAGTACTGCAGTGCATCTCCTCCTCATGGACTGCACCTGATTTGCCAGTTCTTGATGTGAGATGTTACCCCACTCTTCCACCAAGGCACCTGCAAGTTCCCGAGCATTTCTGGGGGGAATGGCCCTAGCCCTCACCCTCTGATCCAACAGGTCCCAGACGTGCTCAATGGGATTGAGATCCGGGCTCTTCGCTGGCCATGGCAGAACACTGACATTCCTGTCTTGCAAGAAATCACGCACAGAACGAGCAGTATGGCTGGTGGCATTGTCATGCTGGAGGGTAATGTCAGGATGAGCCTGCAGGAAGCGTACCACATGAGGGAGGAGGATGTCTTCCCTGTAACGCACAGAGTTGAGATTGCCTGCAATGACAACAAGCTCAGTCCGATGATGCTGTGAAACACCGCCCCAGACCATGACGGACCCTCCACCTCAAAATCAATCCCGCTCATTCCTTCGACGATAAACGCGAATCCGACCATCCCCTCTGGTGTGACAAAACCGCGACTCGTCAGTGAAGAGCACTTTTTGCCAGTCCTATCTGGTCCAGCGACGGTGGGTTTGTGCCCATAGGCGACGTTGTTGTTGGTGATGTCTGGTGAGGACCTGCCTTACAACAGGCCTACAAGTCCTCAGTCCAGCCTCTCTCAGCCTATTGCGGACAGTCTGAGCACTGATGGATTCTGCATTCCTGGTGTAAGTTGTTGTTGCCATCCTGTACCTGTGTGATGTTCAGATGTACCGATCCTGTGCAGGTGTTATTACACGTGGTCTGCCACTGCGAGGACGATCAGCTGTCCATCCTGTCTCCCTGTAGCGCTGTCTTAGGCGTCTCACAGTACGGACATTGCAATTTACGGCCCTGGTCACATCTGCAGTCCTCATGCCTCCTTGCAGCATGCCAAAGGCATCTTTCTTTTGGTGTTTTTCAGAGTCAGTAGAAAGGGCTCTTTAGTGTCCTAAGTTTTCATAACTGTGACCTTAATTGCCTACCATCTGTAAGCTGTTAGCGTCTTAACGACAGTTCCACAGGTTAATTGTTTATGGTTCATTGAACAAGCATGGGAAGCAGTGTTTAAACCCTTTACAATGAAGATCTGTGAAGTTATTTGGATTTTTACAAATGATCTTTGAAAGACAGGGTCCTGAAAAGGGACGGTTATTTTTTGCTGAGTTTACTTGTCAAACATAGAGAACTGATACTATATACTCGTTGTTGGGGTTGAGGTGGAGTGTGGAGGGTCCGTGGATGGCTTTTGACCACTTATTTTCTTACAAATTTTTTGAGAAAAAAAATCCAAATTGAATGTTAGGTACTATATTTTTTGAATATTATATGAGTTCTACAAATGAAAATGGCCCATTTTTGTGCAATCAATTAACTTCTCAGAGATCACATTGAATTTAAAGAAAATAATATTATCTGTTTCTAACTACAGAAACGATTTTCAGAACAATCTGAGATGGTGGGTGTCATGGCTTGCTGAAATGACCCAATTGCAAGAATGTCCTAATTGGCCAGTGGCGTGCCTGGGGCCTGGGCCTTCAGTGAGGTCCTACACAGTCCCACCCGAATTAATCCACCTCTTATTACCATCATTATGATGCCATGGCTCTAGACACTATACATTTAGACAGAAACGCAGTATAACCAGGCGTTGCGTCACCTTGAAATTGACAAAAATTGACATTTTTGGGTAAACAGTGTTTACCCAAAAACATGACACAATCAATGAGTCTTTTCAATATTTCCCTATTTTTCTTCACCTTTTCATTGTGCAGCTCCGTTGCCCTGCGCGCTTGTTCGTTGAGCTGTAGATCCACTCGGGTGTCCCCAAAAGTTTTCAAAAGCACCATTGCTTGTAAGTGCCCAGCCGTACTTTGGTGTCTCGTTGCTGCCTTGGTTAGACAACTCAAGTTTGCAAAGCCAGTGTGGCTCCAAACACCAAATCGATCACTTGCAAATAACAGGCATTCCCAGCAGTACAGTTTGCAGTGCTTCTCGGAGCCTGTGAGCCATTGATAGCGCTCGTAGTTGGAACTTTGAAAGTGGCGAACGAACCCCTTTCCCGCCTGTGACAGGCTTTGTAGCGTCGGCGTCGGGCGACCTCTCCTTACAATGTCTAACTTTTCTTGAAAAGTTCGTCTTGAGAATGGCGTTATAATTATATCCTCGACCAAATCGATATCTTCTCCTCCTTCCGCCATTGTGGGTTGAAAAAACAGCTTAGTAGTACGCGAATTAATTTGTTTATCAAATTCAGTTTCCTAGTTCTGAGGTTCTGCATAGACCTGCCCATAGGACCTGCCTCTCAATATTGGTAATCCAATCAAAAGACGTGCACGCACTACGCCTGCTAGCTGGCTCCTGTGTAACACTGGAGCCAGCCAGCAGGCGTACAATAGCCAACTCTAAAGCTGATTGGTTGACACAAAATTTTCATTTCCATTCACTTTAAGCTACAAGCGCCCGCACTGTTGATTCTGAAGACCTGAGGGAAGATTTTAGACCCCTGGCAACACATGATGGCTTAATATGATTGGATAAAAGATCTAACATAAAGACCAGCCCTCCAAATCTCAACCTGGGGCTGGAAGCAGTGCAACCAAGAGGAAAGCTATGAAATGAAGAGTATAACTCTTACTCTGGGGAATAATTTAATACATATTTGTGGGAAAATATATTTAAAAAAATATATATACAGTGGGGAGAACAAGTATTTGATACACTGCCGATTTTGCAGATTTTCCTACTTAAAAAGCATGTAGAGGTCTGTAATTTTTATCATAGGTACACTTCAACTGTGAGAGACGGAATCTAAAACAAAAATCCAGAAAATCACATTGTATGATTTTTTAAGTAATTAATTAGCATTTTATTGCATGACATAAGTATTTGATACATCAGAAAGCAGAACTTAATATTTGGTACAGAATCGTTTGTTTGCAATTACAGAGATCATACGTTTCCTGTAGTTTCTTGACCAGGTTTGCACACACTGCAGCAGGGATTTTGGCCCACTCCTCCATACAGACCTTCTCCAGATCCTTCAGGTTTTCGGGGCTGTCGCTGGGCAATACGGACTTTCAGCTCCCTCCAAAGATTTTCTATTGGGTTCAGGTCTGGAGACTGGCTAGGCCATTCCAGGACCTTGAGATACTTCTTACGGAGCCACTCCTTAGTTGCCCTGGCTGTGTGTTCATACTGGAAGACCCAGCCACGACCCATCATCAATGCTCTTACTGAGGGAAGGAGGTTGTTGGCTAAGATCTCGCAATACATGCCCCATCCATCCTCCCCTCAATACGGTGCAGTCGTCCTGTCCCCTTTGCAGAAAAGCATCCCCAAAGAATGATGTTTCCACCTCCATGCTTCACGGTTGGGATGGTGTTCTTGGGGTTGTACTCATCCTTCTTCTTCTCCTCCAAACACGGCGAGTGGAGTTTAGACCAAAAAGCTCTATTTTTGAATCATCAGACCACATGACCTTCTCCCATTCCTCCTCTGGATCATCCAGATGGTCTTGGCAAACTTCAGAGCGGGCCTGGACATGCGCCTGCTTGAGCAGGGGGACCTTGTGTGCGCTGCAGGATTTTAATCCATGACGGCGTAGTGGTGTTACTAATGGTTTTCTTTGAGACTGTGGTCCCAGCTCTCTTCAGGTCATTGACCAGGTCCTGCCGTGTAGTTCTGGGCTGATCCCTCACCTTCCTCATGATCATTGATGCCCCACGAGGTGAGATCTTGCATGGAGCCCCAGACCGAGGGTGATTGACCATCATCTTGAACTTCTTCTATTTTCTTCTATTTTCTAATAATTGGCGCCAACAGTTGTTGCCTTCTCACCAAGCTGCTTGCCTATTGTCTGTAGCCCCATCCCAGCCTTGTGCAGGTCTACAATTTTATCCCTGATGTCCTTACACAGCTCTCTGGTCTTGGCCATTGTGGAGAGGTTGGAGTCTGTTTGATTGAGTGTGTGGACAGGTGTCTTTTATACAGGTAACGAGTTTCAAACAGGTGCAGTTAATACAGGTAATGAGTGGAGAACAGGAGGGCTTCTTAAGAAAAAACTAACAGGTCTGTGAGAGCCGGAATTCTTACTGGTTGGTAGGTGATCAAATACTTATGTCATGCAATAAAATGCAAATGAATTACTTAAAAATCATACAATGTGATTTTCTGGATTTTTGATTTTAGATTCCGTCTCTCACAGTTGAAGTGTACCTATGATAAAAATTACAGACCTCTACATGCTTTGTAAGTAGGAAAACCTGCAAAATCGGCAGTGTATCAAATACTTGTTCTCCCCACTGTATATATTCTGATGATGTTTAGGCCAGCAGAGAAGGCCTTGCTGGCCCTGACGGCCCACCACTGTAATTGGCTGGTGACGAATGATGGAATTTACAGTATCTACAGTATGTACACAGACAGGTAGTGTGTAAGCTTTCATCTGATGTCATCATCTTACATCCAAGGCAATCCCCCCAACTCCATTTCTATATTGAGGGGCTTAATTAAGAAGGCCCTTAATGTTATGTGAGATTGACTAGTTAGTAATTCCAGCCCATACTGATTCCTGTCATATCCCCATTTAAACTGTGTAAAATATGTGCTACATTCGCTATAGGTCTTATTGGTATTGATTTCAACACACTGTTATTAATTTACTTGGCATCTTTTATGTCTCCAAAAAGCCCAGGCAAAATAATTGTCTGACTTTGTAGGGAGCTGAGCTGAGCTGGGACCTTGGAACTTGAAATCAGGGCTTATCCATTTATTGGGTTTTTGAACCAATTCAATATTCAGACAGTCCAGCAGCTCTCACTCATATTTCGCTATGTGGAACAGGTCTGCTTGTAATGAATATTTTAGGCATTGTAGAGAATAGGTTCTACACTGTAGTCTGCTTTTAGTCTGGGCCTCCACAGGGGGATCTATAGTAGGCTGGCCACCAGGTCTGAGGAGAATCTTCTATTAAAGTGTTGTGTTGAAACGTGATGAATATAGTAGCAGTGCTTGTTTTCCACTGTTTATTATAACTGTTTAACAGTGTTTAAAGTTCAATTCCATCACTTTTCAACCTCGTATTCATTATCTCCAGCACCAAACCAGTGTCTACATGATGTGAAAACAGCGTGTTTCTATTATCTTTGGTTAGAAAAATACATCAAATGTTCCTAAAAAATGATCGGAGATTTGGGATGTCTCTGCTTCTCTAAGACATCACAGGGTAGGATTCAAAATAAAAAACACTGTGATTTTCAAAGTGAAACAACTTTTAGGGAGGGTGTTTTCATGCTCCCCACGTTACCACGAATCTCATAGTGTTTTTAAAATGTTGAAACTTTTCATGATTTCATCGGGTAGAACTTTTTAAATTTTTATTTGTTTTTTACAAAACATAGAAATGTGCCCTTTTCACATATGTAGACACTGGTATTGTGCTGGAGATATTGAAAATGAGGTTGAAATCAGCATGTTGTTTATGCAACAGTATCTTCTAAATCAGAGAGGAATTGGCAAAGCATGAATATGTTAGCTACATGAAGTAAGAGAAAACATTTAATGTAGCAAAAGATTATAGGGTCCCACTCCCRTGGGAAACACTAACCACCATGTCACAATAATGCCTCCATAGAGATCCTATTAGTATTTAAATTCATAATTCTATGAACGCCACCCTGGCTTTTACATTTAGTTGTCYTGTCAAACAACACTGTTTTCAAAGTGCCCACTATTACATTCTAACTATAGTCAAATCGCAATTGCAATATTTGTTAAAGCCCCCCTGTAGTCTTTGTAATTTTGTTTTTTAAAGCATCACTGTTTGTCTAATAAATCACTGTGTGTTTATTTAATGAAAATAACACCAAAATATGTTTTTATCATATATTTCCCTGAGCCTCCTTTGGCCATAGAAATGCTCAGTCTGATCATGTGTGCATTTAAAAACAAATGTAAATATATTTACATACACAACCCTGATTGTCTGATAGGATGGTCTAGCTCTAGCAACAAGATCTCATAAGCTGTGTTCGAATACCCATACTAACATAATGTATACTACATACACTACCAGTCAAAAGTTTTAGAACACCTACTTATTCAAGGGGTTTTCTTTATTTTTACTATTTTCTACATTGTAGAAGATAGTAGTCTAAGCAGCACGTAGTCTAAGCAGCACGTAGTCTAAGCAGCACGTAGTCTAAGCAGCACGTAGTCTAAGCAGCACGTAGTCTAAGCAGCACGCTCTGGCTCAGATCCTCATGGGTTCGCGCTGGGTGATTGTTTTTCTTTTTTTTGTGAGCCCCAAGGAAGGCATATATCGATGTTCTCAAGACCTTTTCAAATGTCCTAAATCGCGTCTATTTCTAGTGACCAGCCTGGGTCTAGAGCCCACCCCTTCACCCAGATGACCAGCCATTGGTCTATTGTAATCAGATCACATTGTGACATCATTATGTGAGCCAAAAGTTCCATCCCACCAGAACAGGCTGAAATTCCAGGCTTAAAAAAAGATACAGCTCTTATACAAAGATTATCATTATTTTCACAATTTCAGTGTTATTTCAACCTCATAGTGTGGAAATATTATTACGAAAACAGGAAAATCTAGTTTTTAACTGCACTGTTCATTTAAAAATAAGTCCTAGATGTTTTGTCAATATCATGCCGCCCAGTATGGAAATCAACTTTTAGTTGAAGTTTGATTGAACAATATAAAACCTTCAGAATGTAGAAAGCCCTATTGAAATCACTTCAAATGTATGTACTAGGGTCATGCACAACTCATAAAGCCAATGTATAACTTTTATTATTTAAAAACATAAAATACCGTCATACTGTCCAAAATTTGGAAAATATTGTGATATGATATTTTGACCATTTCGTCCAGCCCTAGTCTGTGTGTGTTTCTATATTTGTGTGTGTGTATATGTGTGTGAAGGTGAGACATGCTGAGCAGTAAACCAGTTAGATCCAGAACAGGGCCAGACCCGGTCTCTCCAGCCAGTACCAGAGCAGTGTTTTAGTGAAGGGGCCTGGCCGCCATGGCGCTGCTAGCAGATGGTTTCCAGCAGCCCTGCCTGCATAGGACATGTGATAACATTACAGTCATGAAAGGTCAGGCATGAAGGGAGCTGCAGGGGAGGGGGCTGGGCCAGTGGTGAGGAGAAGGGCTAGGCCTCTTTCTGCTGCTCTTCAACACAAACACTGACACACACTGAAACACACTGATACACACACACAGTCACTACCATGATTCCTGGAAGTCGTATTTGCATTAAAGGCAAAAAGAACACTGCATTTCCTTTCAGTTCATATATTGAACCAGCAGTCTCTTGGTGCAGTGTAAATATTAGCTGGTTGACCTGCTCTTGCATCATGTTGAAAGGGAGCGATGCTCTGCACTATTTATTTGCATGTTGATAAAAGCATCTGTGTGCTTTACTGTGGCTTATGTTGAGTTCCAAGCTCAGGTGAAAGTAGAAGTAATGATTGGCTAGTATGACAGTAAAGAATGAGAGAAGGACTTTGTACAGTGAACCATGGTGTTGTTTACCCATGTAAATGTCACATATTTTCACCATGACCTAGCATTCCTGTCAGTCACCATGAGCAGCCTGTTAAAACCTACTTCTATTGGTTAAAATGCTAAATGTTAAGAGGCTCCTCCCCTTTCTAAGTTAGTTAGAGAGGCCGCCTCTTCAGGTGATGATTCAACACAAGGCTGTCAGATCTCTTAAATAGAGACAAATGGCATGTTTGGAGCTCCAGTACAGAGCCCTTTGTGCCAACAGCCTGGAAGGGAAGGGGGAAAACAGTCTGGGATTTCCTGGTATGTAAATAACACCTCAAGTGGACTGCTGCTTTGTTGTGGGTCAGCCAGCCAGCTATCCCACTGCGCACACACACACACACACACACACACACACACACACACACACACACACACACACACACACACACACACACACACACACACACACACACAGGTGTGTTCTAAAAACACTCCTCTCCTGAAATTACATGGGTGCTACAGCCAGAAGAATGAGGAGGAGGTGGAGGGAGGATTAAAAATACATCCACATGACCAGGCCAGTCAGACATTTTGAAATTCTCTCTCTATCTTGGTCTGATATGGAGGTTAAAGATACAGCATCCTGATAACTATCTTCCCCTCGGGGGACAGATAAGAGCAGCACAGATTGAATAAAAAAGAGCTGGGGAGAGAGCAGAGGGAAGAGAGAGGGACGGAGGAGATCTGAGATGTCTATCAGGCTGCAGCGTGAAGTTTTTTTGGTCTTGCAGATCCAGTTCAAGGACGCCCTCAGGCGAGGCCGCGGCAGATCTCTCGCCGTGCCAACAATGCCTCTCAAGGTCATATGAGCCAGCCCTGTGACATTAAACAGGAAGGAGAAGGAATGACAGCAAATGGGGGGGCATAGAAAATCATCACTTACACAGCCACCCACACAATGAAAACAACCTTAAACTCCTAACAAGGGAAATACATGAACTAATAATACAGGTAGACAGCAATGAAAACGATACTAAAGAGATACAAAATAAGTTAGAGGAAAAACAAAAAGAACTTGAGGAACTTATTCATGAACAATCTACTGTAATCTATTACAAAAATAAAGCAAACTGGATGGAATACGGATAAAAATGCACAAAATTCTTTCTGAATCTCATACAGGAACGCTAACAAAAATTATTTGCAGAAACTCGTTACTGAAGACAGAGTCATCTATGATTCTCCGAATGATATTAGAGGAAACTAAATATTTTAAGCAGATGTTCTCTTTTCCATCTCATCTTCACCCACTGAATGACGATTACTGTAAGGAATTCTTCCCAAATAATAAAAAAAATGGAAAATTAACAAATGTACAGAAAGATCAGTGCTAAGGCCAAATTACAGAGGAATAACTTTTTGAGGCTATTAAAAATCCTTTCAGTCTGGAAAACCCCCAGGGCTTGATGGCATACCGGTAGAGGCCTTTTTTGCTATACTCAAAGCTCCATTGTTAACTTGTTTTAACTACTCCCATAGAAATGGTAGTCTGTCAGGTACTCAGCAGTAAGGTCTGATTTCACTATTATTAAAACACGACCCAGATCGCAAATATAAAGATCCAGTCTATCTTAAAAACTGGAGGCCTCTTACACTTCAATGTTGTGATGCAAAAATACTAGCGAAATGCATAGCACTCAGAATTAAAAAGGTTTTACCAGGTTTTTTACATGGACGATACATTGGAGATAATATACGACAACTACTAGAAATAATAGAACATCATGAAACATCTAAAAAGTGGATTTTGAAAAGGCCTTTTATAAAGTAAGACTTAATTTTATTTATAAATGCCTAGATTTTTTTCAATTTCAGTGATTTTCGTATAAAATGGGTAAAAGTAATGTATAGCAATCCCAGGTGTAAAATGGTAAATAGCGGCTACTTCTCAGAGAGTTTGAATTGTCAAGAGGAGTAAAACAAGGCTGTCTGTTGTCACCATATCTATTCGTTATGGCCATCGAAATATTTCACTTTATCTGGGACGCTAAACCAGACAAGATAAAGCGTGCCTATCTATATAATGAATATGAATTGGGTGGATTGAGATGATTAAATATAAAAGCACTAAACCTCTCTCTAAAAGTTTCACTTATTCAAAAGGTGTACATGTACCCTAAATGGTTCTCAAGTAGATTGCTAAGAAAAGCTCATCCATTGTTTAAAAATAGTTTTTTTGCCTTTATGCAGATTGCCATGTCTCATTTTCGATTAATTGAAAATGTAACAAGCTGACTACAATTTCAAATTCACCCCCCTGAAATGATAGAACAAATAGTACAACAAATATTATGGCTGAACTCAAATGTGCTGGTTGATAAAATACCTGTATTTATGGTAAAGATGTTTGAAAATGGTATTTTGTTTTTAAATTATATTGTAAATTGGAATGGTAGAGTTATGTATTTCATGGAGTTATCAGAATTATACGGAAAGGTCTGCTCAATCCAAAATGACAACCAACTGATTACAGCATTACCCCAAAAATAGAGGAGGCAGGTAGCAGCAGGAGGAGGTAGGGAACTGGTCTGTCTGCCCAATATAAAGGATCAAAACTGGCAGAGGAATAAAAATAGCATGAATAGGAAAGTATACCAGTTTCATTTGAGGACCAGGATGTTGACAACTGTGCCATACAGATTGCAAAATAGTTGGGAAGAAATTTTTTGATGTACCGATTCCATGGTACAGGGTGTATGAGTTGATGTATATAACGACGCAAGATTTAAGACTTTTCAGCTAAAATTATTATATAGAATTCTTGCTCCCAACAAAATGTTGAATATTTGGGGCATACAATCATCGCATCTCTACAGATTTTGTTGTGAGGATACAGAATCAATAGACCATTTATTTTGGTATTGCCCTCAGGTAGCCTGTTTCTGGTTTCAGGTTCAGGAATGGCTGAAAATGTCATAACGTTGATCTAAAATGGACCCTAGAAATAGTACTGTTGGGAGATCTGGAGAGACTGGGTCAGTCAATTACTAATATACCTATACTCTTAGTAAATGTATTTGTCTTCAACTCGTAATCTGTGGATTCTATTCGATTAGATACATTGAAATTGTATGTTAAACATCACAGCAAGGTTGAAAGATATATAGTGAGTAGAAATCTGAAGAGGTTGGCCGGCAGAGATAGGTGGGATGGGATGAGGGAAGCTGAGGGTTGGGATGTGGAATTGGAGACAAGTGGGAGTTGAGTTGGTGAGTAAAATTACTGTCAAAGATTAAAGTAAAAAAAATATTGTAAAAATAAACATAACAAAAAGTATGTTTGAACGACACTGAGGGGCAGTGTTAGTTTTTTTTACAGCTAATGCCTGTTTGTCTGAGGCTGATGCCGTGCAGGTGTTTGTACACATGCATATACACACACTCTCATTCAAATGCACACGTGTGCACATACACAGACACACACGCATGTAAATAGTGTCATACATGCACTCAAACATATTCAGTTGGCCTTTGCTGTTATGATTTTTGTTGTCCTTGATCTTTTTAGTTTTTTGCATTATTGTTTTTTGTTATTGTCTTTCTCTTTTTTCTCTTTTGTTCATTTTGTTGGTTGTGCATTGGGGATGAGGGCTTGGGGATGAGGGCTTGGGGGTGGGGAATGGAATTATTATTATTTTTTGGGCAGGGGGGGGGGTCTCAGATGGTTGAGGGGCAGATATTGGGTAACCGTGGGGGGGATCTTAGGGGCCTGGTGGTTGGAAGCTTGGGCCGGTGGCTGATGGATCGCTGGTTCGGGTCCCTGTTTTTGACCTTGTGGGAGATCTATGGACCTGCCCTTGAGCAGGGCATTGACCCTGGTTGCTTCTGTGTGTCGCTCTGGATGGGAGTCTGTTAGATGACTAATGTGATGTAGTTGTTGAGCGGCTTCACTGCAGGTATATTGTATGTTTTAAATATTCAATAAAATAAAGTAAATAAACTCCCTCCATCTTTCCATTGAGTTAACATCATAACATTTGGGTCTAGAGTGGATTTGGTTGGGGTGTGACTGAGGTGGTTTGGTCACCATGAGTAGCCTTGCCTGAGACCTGAACAGTTGCATTGGCACCCTGAGTCATTAACCAAGGTGTTGACTTGGCGGCCTAATACACTCTTCTGGCATACACTACAGGAGACCCAGGTGTGAACCTTGTTGGTCACGGGGCGTTTTAAGGGCTGTAATGAGTGTCTTTTTCTCACAGAGCCTCAGAGCCCAGAGATTCTTGGATGACTACTTATCCAACTGTTGTTGTTGCCAGCCACACACACAGACAGAGCCATGTTAGTGTGATAAATCAGGTGAGGGATAGGAAAGTAAGTTATTTAATGAGACAGGGGTCCAGCAGCGGTGGCCTCAAATCCTCATCTGTTAACTTTTTTATGGCTGGTAGGAGTCAGATTGTTGAAGAGATAACCCATCCATTGCACTCTGTACAGACTGAAGCTGCTGACAAGACAGGGTGCCTATCCCTGCTTCAACAGGGTGCCTATTCTTTCTTCAACGGGGTGCCTATCCCTGCTTCAACGGGGTGCCTATTCTTTCTTCAATGGGGTGCCTATCCCTGCTTCAACAGGGTGCCTATTCTTTCTTCAACGGGGTGCCTATCCCTGCTTCAACGGGGTGCCTATTCTTTCTTCAACGGGGTGCCTATTCTTGCTTCAAAAAACCTTGATGTTTCTGAAGTAAGACTAGGCTCTTTCTCTTTTAAGCAGCTCCATTATTAAGAAGCATTATACCAAAACAGAGTAAATTAACCTTGCCTACCCAGACAGAATCAACTCTTATATGTACAACAATCTACCTTGTGTTGAGTGTATAGGATGAGCTATACCACCTGTGGAGCCCAAGAGGTAAATTAAAAGGTTCCCCATCAGAGGTTGTGAACCCAACCACTCCTGTCAATCAGCAGGACTTGATTTTTCTCACCTTAACTTTCATCTCAGACAGGATTTATTGGATAAATGTCTCTAGATCTTGTGATGCAACCCGTTTGAACACTAACCCCTCAAAGCTGGATTTAAAGTTCACCTGAGCCTTAGCGACCTTTGACACATTGGGCAGGGTTTTAGACAAAAATAACCATCTCAGTGGCTTTATGGTTAAAATCCGCCCTGAGATTGGAAGGTTTGATCCCCGGTTGAGTCATACCAAAGACAGAAAATGGGACTCGATGCCTCTCTACTTGGCACTCAGCATTAAGGAGATTGGGGGTAGGGCCCTGCGATAGACTAGCATCCTGTCCAGGGGGTCTACTTGTACATCAAGCTGCATCAAGCTATACAGAAACAGGAGATAAGCTCCTGCCCTATGGGCTGTTCTGGCTCGAACAAGGCTACTTACTTAGACAAGAAGCAGAAAAAAAGTATTTGGTAATACTTCATTAAAATAGTCGCCAATAGGTTTATAGATGTTCAACTACAGGTCAACAAACGTAGCTACTTTTCATACTAGCAAACCGTTTGTGCTGCAACCGAACCCCACCCCTCTCTCAGTCAGACTCACCTGTTCCCCATCCAAGTGGCATAGAACCACTTTAACTCTTTCTTCTAATGAAGCGGAAAAACATTTAGACTAAACAATCAATAAGGAGCAGTGGTGAGAGGTGATTGGCCGGGGAATTAATCTTGCTGCTTCCTGTCTGGCAGGCAGTCCTCTGTATCATTTCTGCTGATTACTTTTCCCATTACTCAAAACAGATGTGTTGGGAGGATGATAAATTATCCATTAGGGGCTGTTTGTCAGCCATTTGATATCTGGTGTACTTCAAAACACACAGAAAAGTCCTATGTCAGTCAGTCTGTCTGTTGGGTCTTCCTCAGACTTTCTCCTCACTCCATGGGCGTATACACACTAGCATGGCTTGTTAGGAAGATGTTTTAGTGGGGATACATTATGCGATAGCTACCATTAAATGGTGTTTTTAGGGATATAAAGAACAACCTACGATCAACTTACAACCAAGGGAGAAAGCCTGGGGTAACTTGCTCTTCTTTCTAGACTAGTCTCCTTCTACCTCTCCTTTATCATGTCATCACATCTGCAGGCTATTGATAGAGAGGAGACATTGTCATTGACACATCTCCTGGGGGGAGAGAGAAACAGAGGGGGAACTGGTTGAAATGTCAAACTCAATCCCAGTGGAAAGGCTGTCAGTGAGCTCTGAGAATGCCCAGTGTTTGTAAGAGGGAATGGAATAGGTGGTGATTTGATAGTAAACGCCATTAAACACAAATAGTTGTTCAGAACCCTCCCTGCCCCATGCCTCCCTCTTCTCACATTACATGTAGACAAACAAACATGGCTGTCCTGTAGTCCCCTACCCAACCAAACTCAAATCCCCATGTTTGTGGACTGTGGGCTGATCCTGCAGCCTCCCTCCAGCCCTATCTCTCTCCCCTGCTCTCCCCCGCTCTGCTCTGCTCTGCTGTGCTGTGCTGTGCTGGGCTGTGTGTCTGTCTGTCTGTCTGTCTGTCTGTCTGTCTGTCTGTCTGTCTGTCTGTCTGTCTGTGCATGTGTGACGGCTGCCTAATTGGGAATTCTCCACTCGTCGGAGCGGCTGCCTCTCTTCTCTCCTCCAGCCTGGGCTGCTGACGAATGGCAGTGAATTACAGATGAGGACACGGTGACCCCCCCGACCTTGCCGCGCTGTTGCGTGGGAGGGAGGAGGTTTAGGAAAGGAGAAGGGGGGTGGGGTGGGGGGTGGAGCGAACTGCATCGGGTCACCGGAGGATGAGGACAGGGGAAGGTGGGGACTGCCAGGTGGCTGCGCGGCTGATGACAGAGTGTCACATGACAGGGGCCCCATGTCAGTATGTCAAGGGCACAAGCCTTGTGGCACGAACACTGCGGCATTTTCCCCTTCTTTTATTTATTTATTTATTTACCTACTCCCCCCTCTATCTCTCCCTCTCGTTCATTTCCTTTATATATTTATCTATTTCCCTCTCTTTCACTACGGGTGCGCCTGGCTTCCGGCTCTGTTCGGCTGGGGTATTAGTCGGTTAGGCGGCAGCAGCACAGGAGATGCCAGATCCCTGAGTGTGTTGAATTTTAATTTCTACGCCTGTCCCCTCCCTCCTGCCCCCTCCCCCATCCACCCCCTCCCTTCCACCCCTCCCCTGCTGCTGTGCGTGTGAGACTGTCAAGGTGAGGTTGCGTCCTCTTGTTAAGAGCGATTAATGGCACTCGTTATGTACATAATGAAATATCCCTGCTGATGCATAGGGTGGCGTTCTCTCTCTCCTATCTGTGCTCTACAGATGGCCTGTCTCTGTGTGCACACATCACTGGGACTGAGGACGCACTGCTCCTGCCTCCAGGCAGACAGACAGACAGACTAAAGGAACTTTGATACTGTGGAGTCAGACAGAGACAGACAGACACACTAGACTAGACAGAGAGACAGACACACTAGACTAGGAACTTTGATACTGTGGAGTCAGATAGAGAGACAGACACAGTGGAGGAACTTTGATACTGTGGAGTCAGACAGACAGACACACTAGAGGAACTTCTATACTGTGGAGTCAGACAGACAGACAGACAGACGCACTAGAGGAACTTTGATACTGTGGAGTCAGACAGACAGAACAACACGTAGAGGAACTTCTATACTGTGGAGTCAGACAGACAGACAGACAGACAGACAGACAGACGCACTAGAGGAACTTTGATACTGTGGAGTCAGACAGACGCACTAGAGAACTTTGATACTGTGTGAGTCAGACAGACAGACAGACAGACCAGACAGACAAGACAGACAGACAGACAGCAGACAGAAGACAGACAGAGAAGCAGACGAAGAACCATCTAGAGGGAAACTTCGATACTGTGGAGTCAGACAGAGAGACAGACACACTAGACTAGGAACTTTGATACTGTGGAGTCAGATAGAGAAAAAGAGTGAGACCCCTTCATAAACTATCTCTGTAAAGGAAAACGAATTAGAATGATTGTTCATGTCAATTCATGGTTGTTGAGTTTGTGCCCCTTCATTTGAAATACATACAACACCATGCAGCAGTGTTTGTGAAATGTGTTCAGAGGGAGAAAGAGAGAGAAATAGAGAGATGGTTTAAAGGTGTAAATGTAGATCTAATGTTGTTGGGCGGTGAGTGAGTTATTTTATAACGAGAGAGTGTTCTCCTGCTGCAGCTTTTTCATTTGACCTCCTTGTGTGTTTGCGTGTCTGTGGTTGTGTGTGTGTTTGCGTGTCTGTGGTTGTGTGTGTGTTTGCGTGTCTGTGGTTGTGTGTGTGTTTGCGTGTCT